>NC_056746.1:689147094-689191878 GCF_019279795.1 Protopterus annectens
ATTCAGTTGATATAACTGTTTTTTACAGCTTTTGTGTAATCTAACTCAAGGATCAGTTGCATAAAATTAGACTTGTTACTAATAGCCTGCATTTAACTGCTGAAACATGTGTTCTGAGACAATGCCTTCCAATCTATCTGCAAACATCCAGAGCTGAGTATATTTTTTTAGTTTTAGAGTTTTTTAATTGTTGCTTAGATCTCTTTTGAAACTATTGTCTACCTGTTCTGAGGGACTGCTTTCCAATCAATCTGCAAATATACAGAGCTGAGAATATATTTTTCGTTTTAAAGTTTGTACTGTTAATTGTTGCGAAATCTCTGTTAATACTGCCCGCCCCCCCATTTTCTGAAATGTCTTCAGTTGGTATAACTGTTTTTACAGCTTGTGTTTTATCAAACTCAGGGATTACTTGCATAAAATTAGACCTGTTAGTAACAGCCTGCATTTAATTGCTGGAGCCTGCGTTCCTAGAGACTGCCTTCCAATCTATCTGCAAATATACAGAGCTGAGTATATATTTTATGGTTTTAGAGTTTGTTAATTGTTGCTTAGATCTCTCCTTAGATTGTTGCTTAGATCTTTGTTGAATCTATTGTCTCCCTGTTCTGAGAGACTGCTTTCCAATCTATCTGAAAATATACAGAGCTGAGTATTTTTTTTTTTGATTTTGGAGTTTGTACTGTTAACTGTTGCTTAGATCTCTGTTGAAGCTGTTTTCCCCACCCCACCATGTTTTTCTGCTGTGTCTTCAGTTGGTATAACTGTTTTTACAGCTTGTGTGTTATCTAAAAAAGGGACAGTTGAATAAAATTAGACCTGCTAGTTACAGCCTGCATTTAATTGCTGGAACCTGTGTTCTGAGAGACTGCCTTCCAGTCTGTCTGCAAATATACAGAGCCAAGTACATTTTTTTGGTTTTAGAGTTTGTTAATTGTTGCTTAGATCTCTCCTTAAACTATTGTCTCCCTGTTCTGAGGGACTGCTTTCCAATTTATCTGCAAATATACAGAGCTGAATATATTTTTTTGCTTTTAGAGTTTGTACTGTCAATTCTTGCCAAGATCTCTGTTGAAACTGTCCCCCCTATTGTCTGCCATGTTTTCAGTTGGTATAACTGGTTTTACAGCTTGTGTGTTATCTAACTCAAGGATCACTTGCAAAATTAGACCTGTTAACAATAGCCTGCTTTTAATTGCTGGAACCTGTGTTCTGAGAGACTGCCTTCCAATATATCTGCAAATATACAGAGCTGAGTATATTTTTTTGGTTTTAGTCTCTGTACGGTTAATTGTTGCTTAGATCTCTGTTGAATCTGTTTTCCCCACCCTCACCCTATTTTTCTGCTTTGTCTTTAATTGGTTTAACTGTTTTTATAGCTTCTGTGTTATCTAACTCACGGATCAGTTGCATAAAATTAGACCTGTTTCTAACAGCCTGCATTTAATTGCTGGAACCTGTGTTCTATGAGACTGCCTTCCAGTCTATCTGCAAATATACAGAGCTGAGTATAATTTTTTTTGGTTTTAGAGTTTGTTAATTTTTGCTTCTATCTCTGCTGAAACTATTGTCTCCCTGTTCTGAGAGACTGCTTTCCAATCTGTCTGCAAAAATAAAGCACTGAGTACATTTTTTTGGTTTTAGATTTTGTACTGTTAGTTGTTGCTTAGATCTCTGTTGAAACTGTTTTCCCCACCCCAACTTATTTTTCTGCCAGGTCTTCAGTTGGTATAACTGTTTTTTACAGCTTGTGTGTAATCTTACTCAAGGATCAGTTTTATATAATTCGACCTGTTACTAACAGCCTGCATTTAATTGCTGGAACCTGTGTTCTGAGACACTGCCTTCCAATCTATCTGCAAATATACAGAGCTGAGTATATGTTTTTTTGCTTTTAGCGTTTGTTAATTGCTGCTTAGATCTCTGTTGAAACTATTGTCTACCTGTTTTGAGAGACTGCTTTCCAATCTATCTGCAAATGTACAGAGCGGAGTATATTTTTTTGGTTTTAAAGTTTGTACTGTTAATTGTTGCTGAGATCTCTGTTGAAACTGCCCCCCCCCCCATTTTTCTGACATGTCTTTAGTTGGTATAACTGGGTTTTACAGCTTGTGTTTAATCTAACTCAAGGATCACTTGCATAAAATTAGACCTGTTAGTAACAGCCTGTATTTAATTGCTGGAAACTGTGTTCTGAGGCACTGCCTTCCAATCTATCTCCAAATATACAGAGCTGAGTATATTTTTTTGGTTTTAAACTTTGTACTGTTAATTGTTGTTTAGATCTCTGTTGAATCTGTTTTCCCCAACCCACCCTATTTTTCTGCTGTGTGTTTAGTTGGTATAACTGTTTTTTATAGCTTGTGTGTTAACTAACTCAAGGATCAGTTGCATAAAATTAGACCTGTTTGTAACAGCCTGCATTTAATTGCTGGAACCTGTGTTGTGAGAGACTGCCTTCCAGTCTATCTGCAAATATACAGAGCTGAGTATATATTTTTTGGTTTTAGAGTTTATTAATTGTTGCTTAGATATCTGCTGAAACTATTGTCTCACTGTTCTGAGAGACTGCTTTCCAATTTGTCTGCAAATATACAGCGCTGAGTATATTTTTTTGGTTTTAGAATTTGTACTGTTAGTTGTTGCTTAGATCTCTGCTGAAACTGTTTTCCTCACCCCCAACCTATTTTTCAGTCTCTGTTGAGACTATTGTCTCCCTATTCTGAGAGACTGCTTTCCAGTCTATCTGCAAATATACCAAGCTGAGTATTTTTTTTTTTGGTTTTAGAGTTTGTACTGTTAATTGTTGCTTAGATCTCTGTTGAAACTGTTCTCCTCACCCCCACCCTATTTTTCTGCCGTGTCTTCAGTTGGTATAACTGTTTTTTACAGCTTGTGTGTAATCTAACTCAAGGATCAGTTGCATAAAAATAGACCTGTTAGTAACAGTCTACATTTTATTACTGGAACCGGTGTTCTGAGACACTGCCTTCCAATCTATCTGCAAATATACAGAGCTGAGTATATTTTTTTGGTTTTAGAATTTGTTAATTGTTTCTTAGATCTCTGTTGAAACTATTGTCTCCCTGTTCTGAGTAACTGCTTTCCAATCTATCTGCAAATATACAGAGCTGAGTATAATTTTTTTGGTTTTTGAGTTTGTACTGTTAATTGTTGCGGAGATCTCTGTTGAAACTGCCCCCCCCCCCTATTTGCTGCCGTGTTTTCAGTTGGTATAACTGTTTTTTACAGCTAGTGTTTTTTTCTAACTCAAGGATCAGTTACATAAAACTAGGCCTGTTAGTAACAGCCTGCATTTAATTGCTGGAACCTGTGTTCTGAGACACTGCCTTCCAATCTATCTGCAAATATACAGAGCTTAGTATATTATTTTGGTTTAGACTTTGTTAATATTGCTTAGATCTCTGTTGAAACTGTTGTCTCCCTGTTCTGAGAGACTGCTCTCCAATCTATCTGCAAATATACAGAGCTGAGTATATTCTTTTGGTTTTAGAGTTCGTACTGTTAATTGTTGCTTAGGTCTCTATTGAAACTGCCCCACCCCCCTATTTTCTCCTGTGTCTTCAGTTGGTATAACTGGTTTTTAAGGATTGTGTTTTATCTAACTCATGGATCACTTGCATAAAATTCGACCTGTTAATAACAGCCTGCATTTAATTGTTGGAACCTGTGTTCTGAGAGACTGCCTTCCCATCTATCTGCAAATATACAGAGCTGAGTATATATTTTTTTTGTTTTAGAGTTATAGGTTCATAGGTTAGTACTAAGCTAACGGCCCCTGTGAACCATTTTAAGCCTAGCCAATTATCCCTTGTGAGACTCAAACTCTGCACCTTGTGCTTCCAAGGCAAACACCTTAACCATTAGGCCACATAAGGACAAACTCTTGCCAGTGGTGAGAATCAAACCCTGCACCTTGTGCTTGAAAGGCATACATCTTAACCACTGTACCAGTTTGTTAATTGTTGCTTAGATTTCTGCTGAAACTATTGTCTCCCTGTTCTGAGAGACTGATTTTCAATCTGTCTGCAAAAATAAAGCACTGAGTATATTTTTTTGGTTTTAGAGTTTGTACTGTTAGTTGTTGCTTAGATCTCTGTTGAAACTGTTTTCCCCACCCCAACCTATTTTTCTGCCATGTCTTCAGTTGGTATAACTGTTTTTTGCAGGTTGTGTGTAATCTAACTCAAGGATCAGTTGCATAAAATTAGACCTGTTACTAACAGCCTGCATTTAATTGCTGGAACCTGGGTTCTGAGACACTGCCTTCCAATCTATCTGCAAATATACAGAACTGAGTATATTTTTTTTGCTTTTAGAGTTTGTTAGTTGCTGCTTAGATCTCTGATGAAACTATTGTCTCCCTGGTTTGAGACACTACTTTCCACTCTATCTGCAAATATACAGAGCTGAGTATATTTTTTTGGTTTTAAAATTTGTACTGTTAATTGTTGCCGAGATCTCTGTTGAAACTGTCCCCCACTATTTTCTGACATGTCTTCAGTTGGTCTAACTGTTTTTTACAGCTTGTGTTTTATCAAACTCAAGGATCACTTGTATAACATTAGACCTATTAGTAACAACCTGCATTTAATTGCTGGAAACTGTGTTCTGAGACACTGCCTTCGAATCTGTCTGCAAATGTACAGAGTTGAGTATATTTTTTTGGTTTTAGACTTTGCACTGTTAATTGTTGTTTAGATCACTGTTGAATCTGTTTTCCCCACCCCCACCCTATTTTTTTCTGCTGTGTCTTTAGTTGATATAACTGTTTTTTATAGCTTGCGTGTTATTTACCTCCAGGATCAGATGCATAAAATTAGACCTGTTAGTAACAGCCTGCATTTAATTGCTGGGACCTGTGTTGTGAGAGACTGCCTTCCAGTCTATCTGCAAATATACAAAGCTGAGTATATATTTTGTGGTTTTAGAGTTTGTTAATTGTTGCTTAGATCTCTGCTGAAACTATTGTCTCCCTTTTCTGAGAGACTGCTTTCCAATCTGTCTGCAAATATACAGTGCTGAGTATATTTTTTTGGTTTTAGAGTTTGTACTGTTAGTTGTTGCTTAGATCTCTGCTGCAACTGTTTTCCCAACCCCCAACCTATTTTTCTGCTGTGGCTTTAGTTGGTATAACTGTTTTTTACAGCTTGTGTGTAATCTAACTCAAGGATCAGTTGCATAAAATTAGACCTGTTACTAACAGCCTGCATTTAATTGCTGGAACCTGTGTTCTGAGACACTGCCTTCCAATCTATCTGCAAATATACAGAGCTGAGTATATATATATTTTTAAAGTTTGTTATTTGTTGCTTAGATCTCTGTTGAAACTATTGTCTCCCTGTTCTGAGAGACTGCTTTCCAGGCTATCTGCAAATATACCACGCTGAGTATTTTTTTTTTGGGTTTAGAGTTTGTACTTTTAATTGTTGATTAAATCTCTGTTGAAACTGTTTACCCCATCCCCACCCTATTTTTCTGTTGTGTCTTCAGTTGGTTTAACTGTTTTTTACAGCTTGTGTGTTGTCTAACTCAAGGATCAGTTGTATAAAATTAGACCTTTTAGTAACAGCCTGCGTTTAATTGCTGTAACCTGTGTTCTGAGAGACTGCCTTCCAATCTGTCTGCAGATATACATAGCTGAGTATATTTTATTGGTTTTAGAGCTTGTACTGTTAATTGTTGCTTAGATCTCTGTTGAAACTGTTTTCTCCACCCCCACCCTATTTTTCTGATGTGTCTTCAGTTGGTATAACTGCTTTTTAGAGCTTGTGTGTAATCTAACTCATGGATCAGTTGCATAAAATTGGACCTGTTGGTAACAGCCTGCATTTAATTGTTGGAACCTGTGTTCTGAGACACTGCCTTCAAATCTGTCTGCAAATATACAGAGCTGAGTTTATTTTTTTGGTTTTAGAGTTTGTTAATTGTTGCTTAGATCTCTGCTGAAACTATTGTCTCCCAGTTCTGAGAGACTGCTTTCCAATCTGTCTGCA
Organism: Protopterus annectens; assembly: GCF_019279795.1. NCBI lineage: Eukaryota > Metazoa > Chordata > Ceratodontiformes > Protopteridae > Protopterus > Protopterus annectens. The sequence goes on from NC_056746.1 coordinate 689,153,112, forward strand.
AATATACAGCCCTGAGTATATTTTTTTCATTTTAGAGTTTGTACTGTTAATTGTTGCTTAGATCTCTGTTGAAACTGTTTTCCCTACCTCCGCCCTATTTTTCTGACGTGTCTTCAGTTGGAATAACTGTTTTTTACAGCTTGTATACAATCGAACTCCAGGATCAGTTGCATAAAATTAGACCTGTTAGTAACAGCCTGCATTTAATTGCTGGAACCTTTGTTCTGAGACACTGCCTTCCAATTTATCTGCAAATATACAGAGCTGAGTATATAGATTTTTTGGTATTAGAGTTTGTACTGTTAATTGTTGCCGAGACCTCTGTTGAAACTGCCCCCCTATTTTCTGCCGTGTCTTCAGTTGGTATAACTGTTTTTTACAGCTAGTGTTTTATCTAACTCAAGGATAAGTTGCATAAAATTAGACCTGTTAGTAACAGCCTGCATTTAATTGCTGGAACCTGTGTTCTGAGAGACTGCCTTCCAATTTATCTGCAAATATACAGAGCAGAGTATATTTTTTTGGTTTTAGAGTTTGTTAATTGTTGCTTAGGTCTCTGTTGAAACTATTGTTTCCCTGTTCTGACAGAATGTTTTCCAGTCTATCTGCAAATATACCAAGCTGAGTATTTTTTTTTTTTTTTGGTTTTAGAGTTTATACTTTTAGTTGTTGCTTAAATCTCTGTTGAAACTGTTTTCCCTACCCCACCATATTTTTCTGCTGTGTCTTCAGTTAGTTTAACTGTTTTTACAGCTTGTGTGTTATCTAACTCAATGATCAGTTGCATAAAATTAGACCTGTTAGTAACAGCCTGCATTTAATTGCTGGAACCTGTGTTGTGAGACACTGCCTTCCAGTCTATCTGCAAATATACAGAGCTGAGTATATTTTTTTGGTTTTAGAGTTTGTACTGTTAATTGTTGCTTAGATCTCTGTTTATCCCACCCCCCCTATTTATGGGTTGTAGTTTAAATTTGGTGGCTTTTGCTTTTGCCCACCCCACTGTAGAGTTGATCTGGGACACTCCCTGAGTCCCGTCACTTTACCACGTTCTACCTAATAAACTCTTTCTGTACTTGTTTTTTTGTCCTTTTTAATTTAATTGCATTATTTTAAACTGTGTTAGGTGTAATATTGCTACATACTCAAGTGTGCTAGCTTGCACTGCATGTGAATTGTTTTTACTACTGTTTTTGCTACTTTTCTGTAAAAAAAAAAAAATGTAAGCCTGTTTCCTACCTTTCCTGTAACTAGTGTTCCAGACACAGATTTGCTGTATCCAGGACTGTATGTAAGCTTCAGAGCCTCCCAAGTCTTTCTGTGTTGGACGGAAGCCTTCTAGCTTATCAGTGTGAGTGGTAAGCACTAGGTAACCTGTCTACCACATAAGGAGTGGTTCTGGCCCAGAAATTGTAGTTATTGGCCATTTGGGCAATCTCTTCCATCTCTCTCTACTTTCTGATTTGAAATCCTGCATTTGCACTTGTTTCTGTCCTGTAACTCGTCTAGTGCAGATACAGATTCTTAGTTTAAGCACTTAAATTTGCGTATTCATGCTCAACACTTGTTCGGAACTTGAAAGCACTAAGTAAGCTATTAATTACTATAGCAATCAGCCTTCTTCATTACCTAAAGGAAAACAGTTTTTGTACGTACTTTTCTCACTTGCTTAGAGAAAAACAGCTCTTGTACTCACGTTCCTCACTTATCTAGAGGAAAATAGTTTTTTATTCAGGCATGTCCAAGGGTCAGCTCTCAGTGTTCTCTTCTGTCTATCTAATGAATCTGGGCATCTTGAGGCAATGTATAAATTGCCTCATGTACACAGACAACCCTCTCCTCCTACCATCCAACACTACAACCTGTGAGAGATGCACTTATCTAGCCAAACTGGAGGTTTGAGGACAAGGTAAACATTTGCACACCACACTCATGACATAGTCTCATTAAATCTACACCACCAAAATCCACATATAGTAACACAAAAACATTTGTAGAGGCTCTCAGTAATAATCTGTCTAAGTAAAAGAGACCTCCAAAGGAGAAACGCATGCAACCTCCATCCCCCAACACAACCCAAATGACACATAGCCCACAGACTCAGTGTGTCACTCAACCACAGCCAATAAGGCAAAACAACGTACCCAAAACGCTAGTCATAGGTGACTCTATAGTCAGGCACACTGATGTCAGCTGCCTGTTGGGTGCCAGGATCCACCACATAACCCACACACCCAGGTCATTCCACAAAAAGTACAAATATGACTTTGTCATTGTCCATGTTGGTGTGAATGACCTGAGACATACCTCCTTGGACTACATGAAAAGAGACATGGAAGAGCTCTCCGATCATGGAACCCAGGCAGGGATGACCTTAGCCCTGAGTAGCATTCTGCCATCACCCAGAATGATACCACAGTACAAGGACAAAATGATTGACTTCAACAATTGGCTAAACTTCTGGTGTCATTCTAAGGGGATCCAGTATCTGTCTGCTTGGGATGACATGGTCGACAGACCACAATGCTTTGCCACAGATGGCCTGCACCTGTCACCCCTGGGATTCCGGATACTGGCTAAGGCTCTTGCTGCCCCTATAGTACCTTTTTTAGGCAAGGTTCAAATAACAAATTCACCACTGTAACAGGAACAGGCAAGCAAAAACTGTGGGTAATGCTACTCAATGGTAGAAGTCTAAATCTTAAAATGCACTCACTCGAGGCACTCTTTAAAATGGAGAACATTGATATCTGTGCAGTGACTGAGACCTGGTTCAAGCATCCAGAGAGCACCCCTACACTATTATGCTATAACTCATACCACACTTTTTCAACCATGTAACCTGGACCAAAACACCAAAAGCAGAGGTGTGTCCATATTCATTAAGGATATCCACATCTCCAGGCTAGTTGTTCAGCATAATGCATCCGAGGTTATCCAAGTGCAACTAACTCTGGGCAAAACTGCAATCCAAATTGTAGCTTGCTAAGATCCCCCACCATGCCCCAGGATTCCCACGCCTCTTTTTTTGATGTACTGGAAAATATTATGGTACAACCAAACACCCTAATAATGGGCACTTCAACTACCCCGTCATTAACTGGGAAAACTACTCATGTACCAATTCCTTAGCTCAATGCTTTCTGGAATTCATAAACTCCAGTGCCCTGGATCAACCTATCCACATCCCCACCAGGGGCAACAATATCCTAGGCCTAGTCATTACCAACATGAGTGATTGGTGTTCCACATCTGAAGTCAACTCATTTTTGTTCCGATCCAACCATAAGCTAATCACCCTTGATATCCACATCCCCCCCCCACCCCATTAAGAAAACCACGGTAAAACATTTCTCCAAAGCCAACTTCATGCTTCTTAAGACAGAAGTGGTGAACTTCATGACACCCATGCAGATGGACAATACAGTTACAACTTCTGAATCCTACACAAATGCACTCTATAAGCACATACATGAGTGCATGGATCGTGCTATCCCAAACAGAACCAAGATACTATCCTCCAAAAAAAGGAAGCCAATCTGGTGGTCCCCTGCCATAAGCAAACTGTACAACAGAAGGAAGAAACTGTTGCAAAAGAGAGTAAAATCCCATGAGTGGAGGAGCTTCCTGGTCAGCCTCAGTAAGAAGCTGAGATCCCTTATAAGATCCTACAAAGCTAGCTATGAAAACAAAATCACCACTAATTCTAAGGACAACCACAAAGCATTCTATAGCTATGTCAAGAATCTCGATGGCAACACCCAAATCTGCTCTGAGTTACAGAACAACGGCATAAAAATTAGAACTAACTGATATTGCCAACATCCTGGCAGATAGGTTCAGTGGTAACTTTACCCCCCCCACCCCCTAAAGGGCCCATATCTATACAGGAAGAATGCAGAGACCCTGTAATCACAACTACGCAGGTAAAAGCTGCACTCTCTAAAGCCATGGGACTGGACAACATCCCAGGCTGCATTTTGCATGAACTTCAGGACAAACTGGCTCCCCACTTAAGCACCATGTTCAATAATAGCCTCACATCAGGCTTTGTGCCCAGTGAATGACACACAGCAACAGTTATCCCACTCCAGAAAGGGGGAGCCACCACTGATTCTAGGAACTATCGACCTATTAGCCTGACGAGCCTGGTCTGCAAGGCCATGGAACGTAGCATCATGGAACTCATAAACAAAGACATTGGTTACCTCCAAACTCTGGATCCCACCCAGTTCGGGTTTGTGAAAGGAAGATCATGCCTCCTGAAGCTGATTGACTTCTTTGAGGCATTCACCAAAGCTGTAGATGAGGGTAAGGTGGTTCACACAGCCTATTTTGACCTTGACAAGGCTTTCGACACCATCCCCCATTTTGGAATTATAGCTAAATTCACTAAACTAGGTATAAATCCCTACATCACAAGATGGGTTGCCAACTGGCTCACTGACAGAACCCACACTGTAAAAGTTGCAGACTTCAAATCTGACCTCAAAGCAGTAACAAGTGGAGTACCACAGGGTTCCGTCCTGGGACCTCTCCTGTTTGGTATCTACTTCTCTGAAGTACAGGCTAACACAGAAGACCTCTGGCTAATGAAGTTCACAGATGACTGCAAACTAGGAGCCATAGTCAAGTCCCCAAATGATGTGGACATCCTACAGAAGGGCCTCACTGAGACAGATGCTTGGTGTTAGAGCCATGGCCTCAAGATCAATGCCAAAAAGTGCAGTGTCATCCCCTTTGGTAAAAACTCTGTACCCATGAACTACCACATAGACAGCAATCTACTTAACACCGAATGTGTGATAAGAGACCTTGGGACCCAGGTGGACAGTAGTCTCTCCTTTGATAGTCACATCGCCACAGTAGTCAGGAAGTCCTTCTACATGGCACACCTTATCATAAAAGGGTTCTTATCCAGGAAAAAAGAGGTCATTGTTCCCCTCTGCTCGACACTCATTAGACCCATTATAGAGTACAATGCCCTTTTGGAATGTACCTCACAAGACATCTGCAGCAGCTGGAAAGGCCACAGAAGTACCTCACAAAGAAGATTACTGGCCTCAAACAAATGCCCTAAACTGACCACCTCAAAAAACTCCAGCTTTACTCCATAGCATATCACCTACAACGAGGTGATCTCTGCCTAACATATAAAGCTATGTCAATCCCAGAGCTGTTGGACATGCTACACCTAAAGAAATCCCAATCCCTCTGAGCTACATGCTCTAGGAACCTAAATGTTGTCACCACAATAAGCAGGACATGCTGGAGGGATAGATTCCTCTCCCAGAGACTTCTCATACTCTAGAACAGGCTACCCATCTACGTTAAGCAAAGTTCTTCATTAGCACTCTTCAAGAAAAATCTTGATAAGTGGATGGGAAATAGGAAATACACCACGGGGATCACTTCTGTGTCTCTGCTCGACAGTGGCACAGGAAAATAACTTTCTTGGGTGGCGTAAGCCAGGGAACCTTGTTGGCTAGGCTTACATAGGCCCTTGGGCCGATAGCCTAGTACCTACCTATGAACCTATGAACCTATGAATATCTTAAGTAGTTGACACTTGCTCACCTTGTAATAAGAATTCAAAACATTGCTTATGATTGCTAATGAAAATGCAGTTGATCATCACTTATTCAAAATATTCTTTTGCTTTACAAGAAAAGTTGAAATAATTGTTGCCTTATTTGTATCTCCTAGAATATGGTGAGTAAAGCTGGAAAAAGATATGGCAGAGAAGGGGAGCCAGTGACCAGTGACAGTTTAGTGGTGCCCCAATGTACAAACTTATCACTAAATGATAACAGTTTTCAAAGTGGGAACATCACTGTTCCAAAGAAGTGATAGTGTTCTTTTTCTCTTTTTCAGCCACTACTCCCTGACAAAAATAAATACACCCTAACATTTCAGTTTATTTTCTTTGAAGAATTTTCTTCACTACTATAATTATTTTTTATTATATATTTCATATACAATAACTGGATAACTGAACTGTGCAAGCCACACACTTTTCTGCGACAACCTAAGCACACAACTAAGTAAACGTGTAATATGCAGTAGTAAATAGTTATTGAAAATAGGCCATCTGAGATATATCCTCTGAACCAAATACTTCTTAAGACTCTTGGCCACACATGCATGGGAATGGTATAAGCAGACTAAGGAAAAGAAACTTTAACATGATGAATTTATTTGTTAGCAGGTACGTGAACTGGTCTGTCTTGGACACTTTTCAGGCATGGTCAAGGGCACAGTGGCAAGGCAAAAAAAAAAAAAAAATATATATATATATATATATATATATATATATATATATATATGTGTGTGTGTGTGTGCATGTGTGTATGTACAGATATATAGATAATGTAAATTAACCCATTATCCGACATGTTTTTGTAAAGGCAACCAGAGTACTCAGAAAAATCCTAGTCAGTCATGGGGATAACATGGCAATGTTCAAACATATAGTGACACAGAGGTTAAGGACTGAATCTTTATGCTATAAAGCTGAAACCTTAATCACTAAGCACAGTGCAGTTTCTAGTGAAGATTATGTCACAGTGTCAGATGATTAGAAAGATGGCAAAAATTAAATGAACTCATAAAATACTGTGTATTAAAAGGCTTAATCATTAATTTTGTAGTGGATGATAAAATATATCCATTTTCAGAACTGCTGCTCTTAACTGTATAAAGTTCTATTGGATCCTTTATGATTAGTTGCAATTGTGGGTAATTTTACGTGATATTTGATCTTACAAAATTCTCTAAAACTTGGGCAGGTCAGAAGCTAAAAAGCAATGACACTGCAACAAAGACAAAACAATGTTTTATGGATGGAAGACCTCACATCCCAAACTTTATACATCCTACTCCACTTGCTATGTAGGAGAAGCTGTGGTGGTACACCGGTAGCATTGTTACCTCACAGCAAGAGGTTCTCCCGTTCAATTCTCGGCTTGGCTTGGGAGTGCCTTCTGTGTGGAGTCTGCATGTCCTCCCCGTGGTTGAGTAGCATTCAAAAGACATGAGTGCGTAAATGGGCATGCCTTTGTTGAAGGTTGGGCATCAAGCTGGCACCTTGACATTTTGTAAAAATCTACTGCCAATCATTAGCGGACCGGAGTTCCGCTGTAGCGACCCCTTACCGGGAAAAAGCCAAAAAGACAAACTCCACATGCTATGTAATTAGCAATTAAGGAAAGAATGTAGAAAAAAATAAAAATACTCTCTCTCCCTCTCTCAATGAGGTTCAGTAAACCACAAATATGGATACAATCTGTGACCTAACCTGTGCCTCTCTCTCTCTCTCTCTCTCTCTCTCTCTCTCTCTCTCTCTCTCAGGTTCAGTAAACCACAAACATGGATACAATCTGTGACCTAACCTGTGCTGGTGAATACTCAGCAAAGTAAGACATGACAAAGCATAGATTTTCCATCTGCAGTGGGGTAATAATACCTTCATTTGCAATAATCATTTTCACTTAAAAAGTGTTGAATAGCTGATAGAAATGTTTGCATGAAAGATAGGTTTACATGTATCTGTATGTGTTTTGTGTATTAAATACAAGTTAAAAAAAAAATCATGACAGAAATTTTCCAGTGAGTGATTTTTCTCTTTTCCAAACCAGACTGCTCTCATAACATGCGGAACTAAGTTAGAAAAAGTGACAAGCAGAGAAGCACAAGGTACATTATCTTGACAAAATCAGCCTCCAAAAATTAGCTAGGATCTGCATTACTAAAATAACAAGGAATATTCACTCAACTGTTCAGAAATATTCAAACAAATAGTTTCATAGTTTCATAGTTTGGTACTAGGCTATCTGCCCTGGGGCATTTATAAGCCTAGCCATTGTGATGTGGCTTTTGCCACCCCATGTAATGGTACAAAAGTGTACAGAATAGATTTAGAATACTGTGCCTCTGTCTAGTAGTGACGCATAGATGACCCCTGGGGTAAACCTACGATCTCCCATCCACTCGTCAAGATTTCTCTTGAAGAGAGTCAGTGAGGGGCTCTGCCTAACATAAACTGGGATTCTGTTCCAGAGTATGGGAAGCCTCTGACTTATGAATCTGTCCCTCCAGCATGTCCTATTCATATTTGTGCTGAGGTTCAAATCTTTAGCTCTCGTGGTTCTGATGGATTTGGATTTTTTGAGGTGGAGCATGCCCATCAATTCCTGATTGGACATGGCCTTGTACATCAGGCACAGATCACCTCTGAGTAGGCGGTATGCTACTGAATAGAGTTGGAGTTTCTTTAGTCTGGCAGCATATGACATATGTTGGAGACCCTTTATCCTTTTGGTGAGGTAATTTTGGGGTCTCTCTAGCTGTTGCAAGTGCCGGGTAAGGTACATACCAAATGGGGCATTGTACTCAATCATGGGCCTGATAAGGAAGGAGTACAGGGGCACAATGACCTCCTTTGATCTGGATGTGAATCCCTTCATGATAAGGTGGGCAAGGTCGAAAGACTTTCTAACCACTTTGGCAACGTGGGTGTCAAATGAGAGGTCACTATCGACTTAGGTCCCCAGGTCTCTCATTACTTTTTCTGTACTCAGTGGGTTACCGCCTATGTGATAATTTGTGGGCACTTTATTTTTCCCAAAGGGGATGACTATACATTTTTTGGCATTTAGTTTAAGGCCATGACTCTGGCACCAGTTGTCCGTTTCACTGAGGCCTTTCTGTAGGATGTATGTGTCAGCTGGTGTATCGACTATGGCACCTAGTTTGCAGTCATCTGCGAACTTTGTCAGCTACAACCCACCCATGTTTGCTTTCACATCTGAGAAATAAATGCCGAACAAGAGGGGTCCCAGGACAGAGCCCTGTGGGACACCACTTGTCACTGGCTTTGAGTCTGACATGGCTCCAGTGATTTTGACTCTATGGGTTCTATCCTTTAGCCAGTTTGCCACCCATCTTGTGACATATGGATTTGCATTTAAGCTGTTGGGCTTGTCTATGATGCCAGAGTGGGGTATTGTGTCAAAAGCTTTAGCCAAGTCCAGGTAGGCTGTATGGACTGCTTTGCCATCATCAATGGCTCTAGTGACTGTTTCAAAAAAGTCAACCAGGTTTAAAAGGCAGGTTCTGCCTTTTACAAAGCCGAACTGGGTGGGATCAAGTGTTTGTAAGTCCCCAATGTCTCTGTTTATTAGTTCCATAATGATTCTTTCCATAGCTTTGCAGACCAGGCTGGTTAAGCTTATGGGGCGGTAGTTACTAGGGTCAGTAGAGGTGCCTCCTTTGTGGAGTGGGACTACTGTTGCTGTACGCCAGTTTTCAGGTACATATCCTGTAGTAAGGCTAAGGTTAAATAGTATTTTTATGTGCGGGTTTAGCTCCTCTTGGAGTTCACGTAGCACGCAACCCGGGATATCGTCGGGTCCCATTGATGCTGTGTTTTTAGCTTTGCTGAGGGCAGTTCGCACCTGGACATCTGAGATGACAGGGCGGTTACAGTCAGCTGGGATGAGTATTTCTTCTTTTGCGGGTGAGGGAGGGGAGAAATTTGCACTGAACCTGTCTGCCAGAATGTTGGCAATATCTGTGGGTTCTGTGTATTTTTTGTCATTGTGAACTAACTCTGAACATATCTGAGGGTTTCTGCCAGGGTTTCTAACATAGCTAAAGAAGGCCTTGTGGTTATCTTTAGTGTCCATAGCGATTTTTCTCTCAAAGTTGGCCTTGGATGTTTTTATGAGAGAACGTAGCTTCCTACTAGTGCTGATCAGAGATGCCTTCTCTTTATGGGATTTTGCTCTGTCGTGCAGTAGCTTCCTTCTTTTGTTATACAATTTGTTTATGGCTGGGGCCCACCAGACAGGATGCCTGCCCTTGGTGGAGAGGGTCTTGGTTTTATTTGGGATTGCATGATCCATGCATTCTTGGAGATGTCCATAGAAAGCATTTGTGTAGGATTCTGCATTGTGGGGTGTGGTTTCCACTGTCCCAGTGGGCTTAAAGGATACCATCTCAGTTTTAAGAAGTGTAAAGTCGGCTTTTGAGAAGGTTTTTCACTGTAGTCTTTTGTGTTGGGGGTGGAGGTGGGATATGTATATCCAGGGTGATTAGTTTGTGGTCAGACCTCACTAGTGAAGGGTATACTTCTGGTGTGGAGCACTTTGTCCCCATGTTTGTGATGATCAGGTCTAGTATATTATCTCCCCTTGTGGAAGAGGTGACTAGTTGTTCCATTGCGTTTGAATTTATGAATTCCAGGAACCTTTGGGCTAGGGTGTTTGGGCTAGAATAATGCACCCAGTCTATGTTAGGGTAGTTGAAGTCTCCCACTATGATGATATTTGGTGAGACATTCATATCCTCCAATGTCTTCAGGAAGGCTGAGTGGGGTTCCTGAGATTGGGAGGGTGGTCTGTAACATGCTACCAGTTGTATAGCAGTTTTGCCTACGGTTAGTTGCACCTGGATGGTCTCTGATGCTTCATGTGTTGCCACTAACCTGGAGGTGTGGGTGTCCTTGATGAATATGGACTCTCCCCCTCCCTTTTTGGTTTGGCTCGAGTTTTGGGGCTGAAACGCATGATACGAGGTATAGCCTGGTAGCGCTGGGGTGCTCTCAGTAGCCTTGAACCAGGTTTCAGTTACTGCACAGACATCGATGTCCTCCATACTGAGGAGTGCTTCAAGAGCCTGCATCTTGAGGTTTAGACTTCTGGCATTGAGCAGCATTACCCTTAACTTTTTTCCATTTTTGTTTTCTAAGGAGGTGGGTTTGTCTTTTGAGCCTTGCCTAAAAAAGGCACTATGGGGGAGGCAAGAGCCTTAGCCAATATCCAGAAGCCCAGTGGTGACAGATGCAAGCCATCCCTTGCGAAGCAGTGTGGCTTGTCCAGCATGTCATCCCAAGCAGACAGACATTGGATCCCCCTAGAATGACACCAGTATTTGAGCCAATTATTAAAGCTGGTCATCTTGTCTTTGTATTGTGGCATCATTCTTGGTGAGGGCAAGATGCTGCTCAGGGTCAGGGTCATACCAGCCTGGGCTACATAATCTGAGAGCTCCTCTATGTCTCTTTTCATGTAGTTCAGGGAGGTACGTCTCAGGTCATTCACGCCGGCATGGACAATGAAGGAGTCATATTTGTACTTGCTTTGGAGTGACCTGAGTGCGTGTGTTATGTGGTGGATCCTAGCTCCCGATAAGCAGCTCACCGTTACCCTCTCGCTGTTCAGCCTGGTAAGCGGAACATCAGTGTGTCTGACTATAGAGTCACCTATTACTAGTGTATCAGGCATGGTGTTTGGCCTTAAGGGCTGTGATTGTTTGACACACTGATTTGTTGAAGTATGTGATGCATGTGTTATGTTTTGAGGTGGTGGATTTTTGGGTGTCTGCCTTGGAAGCCTCTGTTGTTTTGGTAAGTTTTTTGTTAGAGCCTCCGAGTATGTCTTTGTGTTTTTATGTGTTTGGTTTGCAGATGTGGTAGGTCTATGTGGGACTGGGTTTGGTGTGTGTGTGGTTACCTTCTCCTCCTGTCTGGTCTTGCCAGTCCTGAGTTGAGAAAGTTCAGCATCCAGTTTGGCTATATAGTTGCATCTCCCACATGTATTTGTGTTTGTTGGGAGGAGGAGAGGGTTATCTGTGTACATGAGACAATTGTAGCATTGTCTCAAGATTCCCAGATTAACCATCTGAACCGGAGAGGATGCCAGCAATCTACCATTCGACATGCTAAAACTTTTAAGGGAGTGCTGTGCCTTTAAGGGAAGTAGGTACTCACAGGGAGTGTGCCTTTAAGGGAAGTGGGTACTCACAGGGAAGGTAGGTGGATGTAGTGCTTACTTTAGTTTGCGAGTGCTTACTTAGAAGAGAGATTTTGAGAACAAGTGCTAGGCTTATAGTAAAGCGATTAGACTAGATTATTATAAGAGTAGAGCTTTCTTAAGGGAAAATTTGAAGATCAGACTTGGTGGAGCCAGAAAAGTTTAACCTTGTTTAACCGGCGCTGCGCTATGCGCACAACCACGCAAAAATGCTCAGAGGCGTATTTTAAACAGGGAACTTCAAAAGAGCTAGAAATGGTCCAAAACAACCAAATTACTACAAGCTCTTGTGCTGAGGTCACTCCTTCAGGGACAGATAGGCTGCTCAAGGCTCCCCACTTCCACTGGTGAGCAAAGAAACTTCCTTCTATCCAAGTAAGGCAATGGACACCACAGGAACTACTCCACAGCCCAGAATACAGCAAAGCCTGTATACTGGTCTAAACTAGTCGAGGAGAGGCGGGAAAATAAGGATATTTTTTTTTGTTTTTTTTGTTTTTGAGATAGAAAGCACACAGAAAAGCAGGAAACAGTAATAAATCAGTTACACAGGCTAGCACACTTTAGTGGGCAGCCTCAACAGTTAAATTAACAAATAAACAAACAACTTTCGACCAATTTTCGACTAAATGAAACTTTAAGTGCAAATAATGTATAATGCAACAGACAGTTAAAAAAACAGTTTAAGCATGTTCAAGGTAAGCAAGAGAAGGTATTTCAGGTAAAAATAGCAAAAAATACTTAAATCAGGAAAGTAGTCGCTTTTCTCAGTTCTCTGCTGCTAGGACCACTCTACAGGACCACGAGGAGCTGTTGCTGAGTAGTATAGCCAGAAAAAAAATGCTCAGAGTTGGATTTTAAACAGGGAACTTCAAAAGAGCTAGAAATGGTCCAAAACAACCAATTACTACAAGCTCTTGTGCTGAGGTCACTCCTTCAGGGACAGATAGGCTGCTCAAGGCTCCACACTCCCCCTGGTGAGCAAAGAAACTTCCTTCTATCCAAATAAGGCAATGAACATCACAGGAACTACACCACAGCCCAGAATACAGCAAAGCCTGTATACTGGTCTAAACTAGTCGAGGAGAGGCGGAAAAACAAGGATATTTTTTTTTTTTTTTTTGTTTTTGAGATAGAAAGCACACAGAAAAGCAGGAAACAGAAATAAATCAGTTACACAGGCTAGCACACTTTAGTGGGCAGCCTCAACAGTTAAATTAACAAACAAACAACTTTCGACCAATTTTCGACTAAATGAAACTTTAAGTGCAAATAATATATAATGCAACAAACAGTTAAAAAAAACAGTTTAAGCTTGTTCAAGGTAAGCAAGAGAGGGTATTTCAGGTAAAAAATAGCAAAAACTACTTAAATCAGGAAAGTAGTCGCTTTTCTCAGTTCTCTGCTGCTAGGACAACTCTGCAGGACCACGAGGAGCTGTTGCTGAGTAGTATAGCCCTTGTCCACTTTAGCCAAATCCTTTCTGCCCCTTCACTATCAGTCAATTTACTGTGGTGGCTTGCGGTATTCTTTAACTCCCATTAGAGCAAGGGTTAAAAATAAGCTAAGAAACTGTAACAAAACAAATATAACAGTCAGTCATGCCCAGTTGCCCACCAAACCACAAAATAAATAAAATAAAACCTCTGATGCCTTGCTTGTCAAGGTACCTTAACAAAATTAAATAAAATTAAAGTATACATAAAAGTAAAGTATACAAATACTTTTGTTCAGCTTCTAGCACTGCAGCATCAGCAAAAAAGAGACAGTCAGAGTTGCAGCATTGTTAAAATAAAGAGGAGGGCACCCTCACCCCAAAAGCCTATCTACCTTACTTACCTCAAAAAAATAAAAAGAAGACTTTTTAATTTCTTTAACTGTCTGTCCATTTGTTTCTGATTTGAACACAAGACTCCAGATTCCAGAAGCAATCAAGCAAGCCAAGCAGCCAGTAACCACTATAATTATTTTTAAGCACAAATGCAAGCAAGTTAGCATGATAAAAAGGTACTTATCCTGTCCTGCTCTGTCAGTTAATACTGATTGTTTCTCGCTCTCTTTTTCAGAAAGAGAGTGAGAACCAATCAGTGGTTACCCTGCCATTCACGTCACGTGCATGTCTGCTGACGTGGCAGTCTGCCCCCCCCCCCATTCCATATTACTGTGCGGTTACTGAACAGAGTTCTGGGCATCATGCACTGATGCAGAACTCCCCATAGTCCGTACTGCCTTTACAGCAGTCTGATGCAGTCCAAGAAACAGATTTAAAGGGAAAAAAAAAAACCCGGAACTCACCGAGCAACGTGCATGCACAGTTTGAGTTCTGGACTTTGTGAGTTAGTTGGACTCTTTTTTTATGCAAGTTAGCCACTTTTTAAGTAAAAAAATGTTTTTTGTTTAAGAATGTTGTGCTTTTCTTTTTCTTACACAGCTGGGGGGCTGCAGTCCCACAGTCCGATGCCATGAGTCGCCACTGCTACTAATACCACACGCAAGCCTGTCCTTTATTAACTCATCTTTTAAGTCACCAAACTGACACATTCTAGCTTTGTTTCTCAGGTCAGTAATATAAGCTGCAAAAGTTTCCATTGGTTTCTGATCTCTTTTGTAAAACAAATGCCTCTCTAATGTAATATTTGGGGGTTGCACATTTCTCTGAGTTTGCACTTCAAACACTCGGGGTCTTCCCTTAATTCAGCTTGTATAATCACCTTCTCCCCCATATACTGCTCGTGCATACACAAATTAATGCTCTCTTTCAATAGCCTCTGACCCAGCTAGGTTTAACAAAAATTAATGCCCTGGTGCATGCATCTTTGTCAGAATAAGCTGCTTGTATAAAAATATCATACTCTTGTTCAGATATTCTCCAATTCTCTGCAATATTCTGATGAAATACAAGTGGTGAAAGCTTTTGAAATCTGTCTGCCATATTAACACATACCAGTGAAGGATTTTGCAAATACGCGTGAGTACACACACGTACACATATGCCAGAAATTTATGCCAGTATATGTAACTTTGCTCAGAGGAACAACAAGCCTCTGAATAACTGAATTTTGTGAAATTGAATTTTGCAAAATAAGTTTCTTAGGTACTTTGACACTCTCAAAATTGTACAGCAAAGTCATTTATTATCACTTTAAGAGACATTTCAAATAACTGAACTGTGCAAATGAACTGGGAAAAAGAAGCTTGAAGCGAGAAACATTTCGAAGTAACTGCACTTTGCGAATAAACAGTACGAGGCACACTGAAACTTCTCAAAATGGAGGTACTTTACTAGATAATTCTTTATAGCACAAGAAACACTCTGTAATCGTGGTACTTTGCAAATAGACACACCCAGCTCAAGAAACTTTTTGAAATAGCATAACTTTGACTACTTTACAAAATAGTTGCACTTTGCACACAGATAAACTCTTCAGGATACATGCACTGCAATAAGCACACACTGTAAGCACTTTTATACACTTTGAGATACTTTGAATAACTCTAGTTATGCCCTTGATACAACACAAAGTTGTAGTTATGCCAAAACACAGCACTTTGCAAAAAAACATGCAGTCACCTTGCTTTATTTATGCTTAATATGCCCTTTTTACCCTTGCTATATTCGTTTTGCTTGTTTAATCTTTTTTCATGCCCATTGTACTTTTCTTGTGCTCGTTTAAATCTGAACATGTCCATTTTGTTTCAAACACACCCACTTCTCTTTATACATACTCATTTTGCTTTAAACATACTCGTTTTTCTTAATATCTCAATCTCCAACATTTCACTTAATTAATAAACCTTGTGCCTCTCGCTTGTTTAATAATGAGGTTTGTGCCCTTGTAATGCTCTGTTTTATCTTTTTTATAAAGTAAACTGTTTATGCAAGTTTTCACTACCTTTCATTCTTTTCTGGCTCTTTCTTATGCTAATTTCTCCTAGTTTACCTTCATTGTTATCTCTGCACCTCCTGGCTCTGAATATCAATCTCTGGCATCCTGATTCTGACACCATGTCACTCGTCTTGTCTCAATGTAATAGATGAGTCTTTATGGGCTTTGTTCTAGCAGTTTTATTATGTACAAAAACATTATGGTTATAGCTATTAACTTTAACTTAAGTAACTTTTATACACGCTAACTACTTTCATTCTCACATGCTTACTCTTTGGCTGCACTTTCAAAATGGCACTATGTACAACACGTGCCTGCTGTTTAAGCATGCACATTCATCACTTGCTATGCTTCGTAAAGATGCATCACACGCTGTGCTCTACAGCAGTTATATGTGCCCTGTTATCAGCAACTTGTGGAAAGACACCTTCTAAGGCAGCAGTGGCAATGTACATGTACAAGTGAGACCCTGGTGCAGAATACAATCATATAAAGCCATGCTTATACTCAAGGATGTAGAAATGTTTCTCACAGCCTGTATATGTGCACATATATCTTGCAAATACACATGCTTACACAGTTTCTCAGTAGCTCAGTCTGTTAAATGCCTTGCATGTAGTGCATTTTGCCACACACAGTCCTGGGTTCAAATCCAGTGCTGTGTCGCACTTCAATTACATTATTGTGAAGATAGCAAGTCATGCAATCTTACTCCCCACAGGTTACTGCTACTTAATTAACTGCTACCCAGTTTTGCAAGACAAAGGCCTGCATGCAGAGACACAATGCACATATCCTTATAGCCTAACTATATACCACCTACTACTCGGTTAGCTGCACTGTTGTACAACAGATGTACCTTAAGCACATGCCCCAATTGCACTATATAGAATACTCTTGCCCTGGCTCTGCCATAATAACAGGCCTGACACAGCTGACACAGTTACACATACAGCTTGCTGTCCACCAAAGTGTTCACACTCGCCCCTATGTGTTGTAGCATACACAGCTGTATGTAAAAGTAGCTGCTACAGACCTGCCATATCTCCCAATCCCCTAGAACAAGGGAACTGGACACAGCCATACTTAATAGAGGGTGGGTAAAAGGCCTAGAGATAAGGACATGTTTAATAGTTTGCTTTTATAAAGATAGTAAGTTGATAGAATAACAGCTTTTGCAGTAGCATACATAGTCTGATTGGTATAAAGTGTGACATACACGTGTCTCTTCCATTACTGACCTCAGACCACAATGATTGCTAGTGCACTGCCAGATATCAACAATGAAATAGGACAATGACCACACATGTGAGGCAAAACTGTGGACATACTTCATAAATCTCTACAGTGGATGGTGTTTGTCCCTACCCTCTGAGATGTTGTAGTCTCCACACCTCAGTATTGTCCATCTCAGAAAGTAAGACAGTGGCCAAGACCTAAATGAAGGCCTTATATATTAGATTGTGGTGGCATGCCATTGGCTAATGATAGTGCAATACAGCTGTTATGGCTGCAATTGGAAATTCTGAAACACAGATTGGTGCAGAGACAATTACCTGGCAATAAACAATACTTTAAAAAGGCATGCAGCTGGTTATGAGGAACAGGTCTGTATGAGATTTAACACACACACACAAAGTGTATTATCAAAACATTACTGGAAGCAAAGTTCAACAAAGGAGTACTGCACTCCACCAGGTATGTAATAGATTTCTCCATATAACAGGATGCAGATGGGAGGGTGGAGGTATGGGGAAGAGGGATTACAGCAGTAAGGCTGTCTTAGATCTATAGTGATGACATGTCATTGATACTTGCTGTCCTACATTTACACGCATGCCTCTCAACTGTTCCTGATTTCAATCACATTTCAGCTCTGTCCCTGTTAATCCCACTTACAACAGTTGGCTGTTGTAGGAAAGCTAATGTATTACACGAAGTACATAGTGAAAATGAGGGAGGGTGCACACCCCTGTGATGTCAAACGATGAACTGCAGTTCACTTTCTCTCATTCTATCCATGTCTTAACTAATTAGTTCTAAAATTGTAAAACTGACCCTCAATGTCCCTGATGTACTTTGGCTAACTGCCTGTTCTGTTGGCATTTGTCCCTGTTTGGTTGAGAGCTATGCCTAACATACATGTCAATCTCATACAGCAATAACTCAGGCCAAAGCCATAATTAATGGGGGGGACAAAGGCCCAGACTCAGCGACAGTGTGCATGTATTGCTTGTACAAAGTAAGAACTTGAATAGACTAAACTGATATCATTGTAGCATAACTGTGTTCTGAAGAGTAGCACATGTGAAACTCAGATGTCTGTCTTTATTTTCTGACATCAGCCATCAATGATTGACCAATCATTTTTTCAGAAATCCAAAAGTTTGTGTGAAAATGACAAAGACTATGGGCAAACATCTTAACAGTCTGCAAACATTTGTATAGAGGAGAGGTATGATGCCTACAGGGAACATATACTACAGCAGATTTGTATTGCTGTTTGTCATTGTGGCACACTGGTCCTGCTGGACTGTCTCCATATAGTCATTGTAATAGAACACTGCTATTTGTCCAACAATGGCTGCATGACATATTAGTGGGAGTTTGCCCATAGGGGACATACCACAGTAGACTGCACTGATGGGTGTTTGAACATACAGCAGAATCTGTCATGGCACACAGGGACATACCCCAGTATTGCTACTATCTTGGTAATAACCACACATGTAGTGTGTTGCCAGACTGTGGGGTATGACATGTGAGGGAACATGGATAGTGCAAGCCATTATGGGTGTGCTGGAGTTGTACATAGTGGACGTTCATGTATCTGGCCATGTAATGTGTTCCCCTCTTGTTGTTTTTCAGGAACCATGTACTGCAGGAGACATGCATCCTTCCCAATTGCGGAGAATGACATCATACTGGATGGACTGAGACACCACCATCATATCTTGCTGTCCAGGGGTAGGCACAATTGGGAACAGTGGGCAGTATTGTGAGCAGACCTTGTGTGGGCTGTCAATCAGATTGGCCAGCTGGACAGGACCTATGAGCAGATCCAACACCATGCCATAGATAAGCTGCATGCTGCACGGCAAAGGGCAGCCGCTGTTGCCAGGGAGTGTGTCACTACCAGTGGAGGGCCTGCAATGGAACAACCATTCTCAGCCACAGAGGAATTCCTGGTGAACCTAGGAGAAACAAACAACTCCCAGACGTCCATCACACCATGCATCATGGAGGTGGGTGCCACAGTGTTCATACGAGAGGAGTGTCCATCTAAGCTTACAGTGTTCACCACTGTAATACTGTATCACTCATTGTGGCAAGCTGTACATAACAGTACATGAGTGTCAAGTCTATCTGCATTGGGAGGGGTTGGGTTTTATGCTCAGTTGTGCACACATACTCAGAATGTCAGCAATATAGTCATTATCACAGTAGATACTGTACATGTGTATATATGCACAAATTACCTTGTAATGCTGCAACAGTTGGTGGTGCTGAAAACACCTCTACCTCACCTTTTCATCAGTCCATCAGGTGTGGCCCAAGTCTGTGGTCCTGTGCCTGGCAAGTGTGATACTGTTGTTTTAAGGATCATACATACCCTAAGAAAGTTAAAGGTTGCCATTTTTGCTGTATGTAAAATTGTTGTGCTTAGCCAAAGTAGTATATTTGTATGTTCCATTCTGGAACAGTTAACTACTGTGCATAAATGTGTAATTGTGCAAACATTAACAAGTTTGCACTTATAGTTATGAGTGACTAAGCAGCCTGCTATACATGAGGCAAGTACTCCAAGATGCCTGTTCAAACACAACAGGGAGTTGGCACACACCTGAGGTAGTGATGTTACTTCTGGCATATTATTCTCAGTGTAGGTGTACTGGATTTTATGTTTAGTTTTATGACATACACTGCCATATCGCATACCTTACAGGTGTATTGTACTGGCAACATTAACTTTATGTAGCTGAAGTGCATGCTATAACAGAATTGACTTGCGGTGTATGTTGTTGCAATTTTGTGTGTTGTGCATGGGAGCAGAGATGTGAAGATGTGGGACTTGTAATGCAGTTGTGGATCCTCATCTGTATGAGTCTGTGTGGATTACAATACATAATAGTGTAGGTAGTAATGTACTGCTAAATTAACAGTAAAGAAATCACCACAGTGTCCACTTTTCAACAGAACCACATTTAATAGTAACAAACCACTAAAAACAGGACTTAGCACTTTCATCCAAAAATAATCAGAGCATCTTCAGAATCAATGTAGTATAGAAATCAGGACCCTTATATAAATTAATTAAAATCATATGACTGACTTAATTAAGGAATAATTGTTTAAACAACTGCAGCTTTCTAAAAGAAATCCAATCATAACGCAAGAACACAGCACTAGAATAAAATAAAAATAAATATAAATATATACTATGAAGAAACCAAAATTATTCAATTTTCATCAAGATAGTTCATCAAATATAACAAAAAAATAAATAAACATAATATTATTCAAGCATGAAAATATTAATAATAGAGCAATGAGTATACTGAAATTTAAACTTGCATAGCTCTACGTTTCAGAGCACTGGTTATCGAGCAACAATCATTAATGCTAGCAGATACTGTGGCATTAAGTCTAAGTTGCCACATAGTTTCTGTGAACTCTAACAGTGTTTTGCAATCACCCCCCGTCATTATACCTCACCCTGTCTATCACAAGAAATAGATTTTTTTTTAAATTAGTACATACCACACTGTGACAAAATAGGGCATTAGTTGTTTTCTTGTTCATAATATCCCTCAGGTGTTCAGCCATCATTTCCCTTAATTTATGTGTGGCCTTCCCTACATAAAATACTGGACAATTCACACATAGGGCAAAGTAAACCACCATACTTGTGTTACAACTACATTGCCCTGGAGAATGGATTGTTCTTTTGTAACCATCAACAGCCACATATGAGCCCTTGTTTATAAATCTGCAATACCTACTCATATAGCATTTGCCCATATTAGATTTCTAAGTTTCCAGCTCCTTGTTCTTGTACCTTTCAAATATTTCCTTTAAGTTGGTACCTCTACTATAGACTACCTGAGATCTTTCTCCTAAAATACTTTTCAATTCAGTCGTTAGTGTCAAATCCCAACAATTATTCAAAACAGTTCTTAATAAGGCAGCCTCCTGGTTAAATGGCAAAACCATTACTTTCCTCTGAAACACTGGCTGAACAGAACTTAATACTGTCACTTTGTCCATCAATAGTATCAGTGTTTACCTAGTGAAACATTTCTTTCTTACTTCATGCCTAGTTCTTATCAAAAGCCTCAGTGGACATCCCCAATCCTTAAAAAGTCCAATTAAATGGGACATTTCAACATCAAACGTTTGGTCATCACTCACCAAACTAGAAAGGTGAACCATTTACCCTTTTATTGCTATCCTCTTTTGGTGAGGAGGGTGGTAACTGTCAAAATGTAGTAACATGCTTGAAAAGGTTTTCTTTCTAAAAATACTAGAACATAAATCTTTAGTGTGCAAATGTTTATAAAGTAAAATATCCAAAAATTCTATTTCTTGGGCATTGAATCTATACATAAATTTAAAAAAAGAGGTGGTATTCTTAAGATAGTTAACAAAGCCATGTATTCTATCTATATTTCCCCACCACAAAATTAAAATGTCATCCATGAAACATAATCACAAAATCATATCACTCATGAATGATGAATCAAAGACGAACCTCTTTTCTCATTCTGCAAGGACCAAATTTATATAGATGGGGGTACATTTTCCCCCATAGCTACTCCTGATATCTGCTTAAAGTAATGTATTGCTGTTGTTTTGCTTCTCACAGGTGACTGGGGGGTTGGAGACTGTCCCCCTCACAACCTGATGTCAGTGTCTCATCAGATGATGATGATGACGATGATGATGGTGACCATAGTGAGGCACAAGCAGGGTTGCCAGTGGCTGAATCTGTGCCAGAGATTTACATCCCTCTTCTGCCCCCATTGTCACTGCACACAGTCAGCATGCCCACACATACCCAGTCCCCAGAGGCCACAGATATTGAGTAGTCAGAGGGTGGCAACATTGAACATGGCAGTGTGGCAAATTTGTCATCAGTGAGTGTAGACAGTGGCCGTAAACAGACAGCTGGCGAGGTCCCACACAAGTGGATTGACAGAGGTGCTCATAGGAGCACGGCTGTCCATCCACCACCTGTTGCAGGTGTCACATCACGGGTCACTGGCCACATGTTTTGGTCCATCATCACAACACAACATCAGAAGGATGCTTAGGGTTAACGATGCAGCACAGTCTGTCATCCATGACTGCCTTCACTGCATTGGGGACACTCTAGATTGGTCCACTGCTGTAGTGGATAGATGGTGGGCCGAGACAGTATCTGTCTTTGACCACACAATGTCTGTGCTGGAACATCTGGTCAGAGCTGGGTGTCGGACACATGGACGAAGGTCAGCAATGTCATCTGCTGGGAGTCAACATGGCCATGCGCAGTGATGTCCCTGTAGTGGTAGTACCTGCAGTGCTATAGAGGGAAGTGTGCGGTCCACACCATTATGTGGAAGGCTATAGGCAGGTGGTCATGGGTGGTCCTGTGGGGGACACAACCCCAGCACTTTGCACTCACTGTTGGGTAGTAGCACTGCATCTGACCTTGGGCATGGTGGTGTCAGTGCTACTCCTGGCAGAGTCAGCACACATGTTCATGTCTGGAAACAGGGAACTGTCCACTCTACCATGTACAATACACAACTGTCTAACATGCATACATGTAGGGCTAGCACTGGGCTTGACTGTGTACACACACACTCAAACATCACTGTGGCATGCAGTTCACCAACAGGCACACACAGCACCTCTCCATGGCCCATCTAACCCTCACACCTTCCTGACTCACACACATGCTTTCACCTGTTTAGCACAGCCTAGGCCTCTGGCACTGCCACACCACACCCTGTGCATGTGATGATATCTGTGCCACATCCCTGCCATCCATGCCATCGATGCAGGAAAATGCCAATATGTGTCTGATGCACAGGGTGACTATATTACTTTACATGTACTTGTGTAGTGCAATATTGTTTTGCCATAGCACCTGTGGGCCACTACAGGTATTATTAGCTGGCATGTCTTATGACCACACATCAAACTTTCTGTGGGGAGGATTCAGTAATCCTCCATGTAAAACTAACTAAGTCTTACTCGGAAATTGCCGCCTAAGAGTATGACGTCAGCACGCCATGCATATTCATGAGGGCGCTCTGACTCAACTCTAAGGCTAACACGGACCGTGTAGGAGTGCAGGGGGCATGTCAGACTGCTGAGCAGTCCAAATATCCACGCCCCTGCAAGTGCCTAATTCTGCAAATGTCAGCAGATATGAGCGAGTCCCCTCAAATGTGTATACCCCCAACACTACACTCCCCCACATTCAAAACCCCTGTACAAGTGAAATAAAAGTTAAAAGAATTTTTTTATTATTACTCCCGAATTAGCTGCCCGTATTTGCGTGTGTGTGCCTGGGTGTGCCCATTGCTTAGCTACAGTAAACAGTTTAGACATTGAAGAGGATAATAAACTACGAATATGCAAATTAAGCCAAATTGCAATGGCGTAGTGGTAGAGCCTTCGCACAAAGAGGAGGCATTCCCGGTTCAAGTTTTACCACTCCCCTTTCCATTTTCATTAGGAAATCTGTGCATAAAAATAATTCCTGACATTTACCTTTTAAATTCTATTAAAATGCATTTAAATGGCCTATGTAGTAGTGAACAATATTTTAAATATATATAAGAAGGTGAAACGGTCATGCATACTAATGAATGCATAAGTAACCTATGTTAAGCAATGTGAAGCACTGCTAAGCAACATTTACCAGTATTAAGCACATTTAAGAATAATTGCCCATAGCTAAGCACTGCTTTAACTAGCACTATATAATTGCCCATAGCTAAGCACTGCTTTAACTAGCGCAATATAATTGCCCATAGCTAAGCACTGCTTTAACTAGCGCAATGGCTTTGCGCATAGCTGAGCATTGCGCCAACTAGCGCAAAGTTGGGCAATGACGGGCAACATAGACCAGTGTAGAGCAATGTTGGGAAAAGTAGAACGAAGTCAGCTAAACATAGCCACACCTCCTAGCTGGTCAGGCCAGTAGTAAACTAAAAAGCAATGACAGGCTTTGATCCTGGGATACTGTGCATCATAATCAAAGTACAGAACCACTAAGCCATGGCAGCTTTTGCTGTTCATGCACTGTCAACATACATATACATATTAATGAAAGTTTACTCAGTGCTAAGCAGGTTCGCACTCAGCTGAGAATTTTTACAACCAGCCAATCACAAATAAGTGCGGGAAATGAGACATATTTAAGCCCTATAGGCGGGAATAATCACCATAACTGGTTGTAGCTCCCATCTGCAGACAGAATGGCTGGTGCTGGAGAGGGCTTTCGCTTTCGAGCTCAATGGTGGGGCATTGAGGAGTCAAAACTGATGGTTTGGCTCCTTGTCCATCATCATGATGCAGGACTCCTGCAGGGCCAGTTCCAAGGCACTGAGTACAAAGCAGAGGCATGGAACCATCTAGCACATGATCTCATCAGTGCCACAGGCATCCCTCGGACTGGTGAGAAGGTCAGACACCACCATGCAGACCTAAAGAGACGGAAGCAGGACCAACTGAACCAGTGGATACAGGAGGCCCCTGGAAATAACAATGCTCCACTACTGAGTAGGTATCCATGGAATGGAGTATGTAAGAATAGCTATTGTAGTCTATATAATGGACAGGTATGTCTCAATATCTCTTCATTTACTTCACAGCTGCAGGTGTCTGTGCTGCGAATCAGCAAGCCTATGCAGATAGGCTGCTAAGGCTGCACCACCAGGCAGGTTAGTAATTATTCTGCATGTATTGTTATATAAAATAAGTGAGAGAGCCTGAAAAAAAGTGTTGTAGCCCAATAATAAAGGCATAAAATGCCCTGAATATTTTCTCTGCATGTACTGCTATATAAAATAAGTGAGAGAGTCTGAAAAAGAGTGTTTTAACCCATTAATAAAGGTAAAATAAGTCCTGAATAATATCTCTGAATGTACTGTTATATAAAATAAGTGAGAGAGCCTGAAAAAGAGTGTTGTAACCCATTAATAAAGGTATAATACATCTTGAATAAGTCTTCTGCATGCACTGTAATATCAAATAAATGAGAGAGCCTCTAGAAAAGTGTGTAATGTAATTAATAAAGGTATAATACCTAGAGTGTGTCCGTGTCATTTACTTTGAAATGTTGTTGTACTCTTGCATTATATAAATAGTACTGTTGTATTAAGCGCTGTCAACCAACAGTTGGGCAGTCCCATATAAAATGGATGAAGGGAGTGCCAGTAACTGTGAAGCATATATACAGTCCTCAACAGTTGGTTAATGGCTGGCATGCATAGGTAAATCTGGCACACAAGTAGCTTGTTAATGTGTTCCGCAGAAATGTGAGTGTGCTGCTAGAAATGTAGGGGGCTGTAGAAATATAACTGAAAATGTCATGTGCACACATCCAGATATGTAGATATATAAATATAAATAAAATATATAAATACGTAGCAGTAACATCTGCATCCTGGACAGTTAGTATGTCAGATATAGGTCAGGTATATAATTAACTAGCCAAACCCATTACACAACTTAATGCACATTGCCTAGTGTAATAATACATGTAGGGGATATACACCTGCAGTCAATAGGAATGTAGTGTAAACTATAAGTGCATATAAGATGTTAATGGAGGTATCTTTTTACACCCTACTGTATGTGCATAAACAATGCAATTCCACACCTCAATGGGTATGTCTCAACTCAAAACATTTGTTGGGACATATGTCCTATTGTTCTATAAATATCTGCATATACTTTGATGCATGTGCCCTGTTCAAGCACCACAATCTTGGTGGCCTGTTGCCACCAATCAATCCTGCATGCTGTTGGAATGTCCACTGTTGTTCTATATATGCATGTGTTATGCTTGCTGTTCAACTGTTGGAACGCTGGTATGTTGGGTTAATAGGAATATTACTGCATGCTGTTACAACTAATTTGGAATGCTGTTGGCTATGTTGTCATTAAATACACCTAAACACAGAATGTATGGGAAGGACGGTCCCAGCGGATCCACCTGTCCCACCTCAGCTGGCGATTGCACCTGGTACCAGCAGGTCCAGTGTCCAGCCCGGGCCCCCCTCCTCCATTGGTCCTGTGCCACCTTCAGGTGGAAGCACTGCAGGGGATGGGGCTCATCCCCCTCCTTGCAAGCATGGGCGGAGGAGGGCCACCTGTCACCCTCCGAAGGGTCCAGGCTGTGGTGTGTAGGGAGATCCAGTGCTCAGTCGCTGATCCCCTATGCCAGCTCGAGGCAAGAGTGGCGCGACTCATGGGTGAGCCTGCCCCTCCTACACAGCCCCCACCACAGCCACCCACTGGGTTGTGAAGGTGCAGTGGTGACTGCCCATGGGTGGGGATCTCAGTTCCACTGTTACCATCTGTGGGCTCATGGGCTTGCGATTTCCAAACATCCTTCCCTGTCAATTGTGTTCACCCACCCCATGTGTCATATTCTGCCCCTGTATGCATCTTGTTTGTCTTGTCTATTTACCTCCCCAACCTACCTCCCACAACATACCTACTTCCCCTACCTCACATTCCACTCTCACCTGAAAAAAAAAGGCAATCTGCTCCCACAAAAAAATTACGTCCCATACATAGCTGCCCATTTTACACAAATGTCCGCTGGACACAGATAGTGAAATTTAATTGGCAGTACAACATACTTTGTTGTCGTCACCCCTCTCTCAGGGGTGTAAGGTTTCAAAATTCCCTCCAAATTACTATTATATGCACAGCTGTTGCTGTTAAAGAAATGGGCAGCTATGGACCTTCCCTACACCTGTCCTGCACATCCCGAGCTGTTTTCCCTACTGTCTTACCATCTTTGTACCCCTTTTTCACCACTTTCCTATCTCCCCATTTTCTTTTCTTTCAAAAAATTAGCGCGGGGGTTAGCAGGAGTAAGCACTTTTAAGCAGTAGTTAGCGGGATTGCATGAGTGTGCACATGTATGCACTTAGCTAAGTATTGCTAAGCATCACGCAAACCCTTGCAAACCCACTTACAACTGCTTAAAAGTGCCTTAGTGACCCTGCATATGATGGCCCTTGTTCTGCTCAGCAGCAAAAGAAAACACCACTGTCAGTCTCGATCCCCGGACACACTAGACTGCATGCAATACCACTAGGCCACAGTAGATATACAGCAGGTTGTTGCTGAAATATATATATCATGCGTCACAATGTGTGAATGTCAAGGAAAGATAGGAATGCCATAACACAAAACCTGTTCTGTGGAACTTTACCAGCAGCTGTTGTGGAATTGTGATAACAGAACCACACATTCTAGTGGGAAATAATTTTACTGCAGCACTCTACATCCCCTACACAGTATCCCACCCAAATGTACAAATTACCACTGTGTTTAAGGTACAGCAAGGATGTAGGTAGACATACTCAGTACTGGAATTGTTCACTTTCCATGAGCATCCTGTGATAATGTCAACAAAATAAAAAGCACATACTGTGCAGAAGTGAGTACATTAATATCCACAGTATAGCAGTTCCCAAACAGTTCATGTGCCAAACAAAAACATCACAATAACTACGTATGTATGGCAGCTAATTGTATAAGTAGAAAAGAAACTAAATACTCCCAAGTAGCTTGTGTTAGCATTTGTAGGGGTGAATACAATTCTACACAGTCAACTGTGTACTG
This sequence comes from Protopterus annectens, assembly GCF_019279795.1. Classification (NCBI taxonomy): domain Eukaryota; kingdom Metazoa; phylum Chordata; order Ceratodontiformes; family Protopteridae; genus Protopterus; species Protopterus annectens. The sequence continues at coordinate 689,180,674 of NC_056746.1, forward strand.
GAAGTGGCAACATTCAAGTCTGAGTACAGCATTCAAATCACTGGCTACACCCCTAGCTTCATATATAAGAAGTATACCAACCTTTTGACTTACACTACGGTGTCCACAGCAAACAAGCATGGGCCCCACTTTGGAAAGCTGAAAGGCCTACGCCTACCTGACCTAGCAATTTATAGCACTGGGTTGCTATGACAGTGAGTACTGCAATTACCACACAGCAGGCTGCATGCAATTACCAAATGGTGGCCACCAATTGGTGCAGAGGCCATCACATGCACATGTGCAGATACCTCTAACAGCAGGCTGTACTTGCTGTCCACACATGCAATCATTTCATTGCAGCCATGGAGAGAGAGAGAGAGAGAGAGAGCGAGCAAGCAAGCAGGCAAGAAAGAGAGACACAGAAACACAGACAGACAGACAGACAGACACCGGCAACAACAGCAACAGCCACAGCAACAGGAAAAAAAATCAACATAATAATAAATAAATAAAATAAATAAATATAAAGAAAAATAAAATTATTACTACACACACGGAACATAATAATACAAACTCATGCAAAGTAAAAGTATGTAACTGATATGTATTTACTGGCATGTAGTAGATGTTTTTGAAGAGTACTCTACATACTTTGAATCATCCATATGTGGCAGCAGTATGTATTTATGCACGGATGCCCTGCATAACTACTGCCATGGAGAAATCAGTGTGTAGCTGTGTGCAGTGGGATATGACTGCGATATATGTAGATCAGCATTAAATGTCAAACATCTGATCCATGTTATCTGTGTTCTGTACAGTAGTGTGAACAATGGTTGTTTGGGGGAGTAGCGCATACAGTTATATAAACAAGGATGTGACAGAGTAACAAATGCATGATAGTCATATTAACGTGTAGCTTAGCATTGGTAACAGCTGTACCAGGCTAGTATGGTAATCTAGCATTTGCAGCTATATCTACACCCTCAAATATTACTGTGTGCTCACATGTAACACCTGTTCATGTTGTAGCAAGGCCCAACAGGTCAGCCATGAGGTCAATGGACTTACAATAGTGTGGACCTTGTGTGTGTATGGCACACACATACGGAGAGATCTGTCTGTGTCAGATATATTAGCATCTGTACATGTGCATAGAGCAAAGGACATACTGCAACTGTTTGTGAAGGGTGGACATATATATGTTGTTGAAGGTTGTTATGTGCATATTTCTATGTAGGTTGTAGTGTGTGGCAAACAAGACAGCATACAGTGCTGGTATATGACATGTGGTGGTTAAATGCTGTGGGTACGAATTGTCAGGTTTGCAGTGTTGCAGCCAGTGAGGCCTGCTAAAGCTACATGTGCTAAGAACACCTTCAATGCATTCTGCACAACACTGTGCAATATTAGTACATAACAGTATACCTCGCAACCTTCGCATAATTGATATTCCCACCATGAAAGCTGGACCGTATATGTGCCTATATGTATATCTATATGTACACCAATGTATGTTGATATGTATGTGTTTTTATATATATATATATATATATATATATATATATATATATATATATATATGTGTGTGTGTGTGTGTGTATATATATATATATATATATATATATATATATATATATATATGTGTGTGTGTGTGTGTGTGTGTGTATATATATATATATATATATATATATATATATATATATATATATATAGAGAGAGAGAGAGAGAGAGACAGGGTCATATTTACTGCGACAGATGCCTGGTGAAAAAGGCACGGACTCAAGCTCAATGTTGAAACAGCATTGGCATCCCTTCTGGCAAAAACTCCGTACTCATGAGCCACCACAGAGGTGGTAGTCAACTTAACACAGAAAGTGTGATAAGGGACCATGGGACACAGGTGGACAGTAGTCTCCCCTTTGATAATCACAGTGACACACTAGTCATGTAATCTGTCTACCTGCCACACCTCATCACAAAAGGTGTGTCGTCAAAGGGAAATATAGATCAGTGTTCCCATCTACTCATCACACATAAAGCACATTATAGAGTATAATGCCCCATGTGGTATCTACCTCACAAGACATCCACAGCAACTGGAAACGACAAATACATAACTCATAAAGAGTAATACCAGCCTCAAACAGATGCCCTATGCAGACCATCTCACAAACCCACAACTACACTGTGTCGCATACCGCCTACGCAGAGGTGACCTCTGCCTAACATACTAAGTTATGTAAAAACCAGATGTGTTGGTCATGCTGCACGTAAACAGATCACAATCTCTACAACCTACACACTCTAGGGACCCAAACCTTTTGACCACAATAAACAGCACATGCTGGAGGGATAGATTCCCATCTCAGGGACATCCCATACTCTGGAACAAACCAACTAGCCATAGCAAACAAAGCTCCTAATTAGCAGTCGTCATAAATAATCATGAAGATTGTATGGGAGATAATGAATACACCTAGGCAATCACCTCTGTGTCTCTGCTTGACAGGGCCATGTGCAATGCAATAATATGTGTGTCAAAGGCCAGGGTAGCATATGGCTAGACTTCTATAGACCCTAGGGCCAATAGACTGTTACCTACCTATGAAGTGATACACACCCACATGTACTTGTTGCAATAATTGCTATGTGAGTTTGACTGAGTGTGATGGTGAATGTGTCAGAGTTTGGTTTATGTGTGATAGCTTAGTGGGAAACTCTTTCTGTCATGGTATTATGTGTCCTAGCTGTGATCCCAGCAAAAGATGTGTATACAATTGCTAGGCTGAAAAAGCAGTATGCCATACATTCTGACATAGTCCCTTGTTGTCGACTGGGGTGCCCATTGTAGGCTAAAGCATTACATGCATGCTTATTGAGTGTTACTGCTGGCAAATCCAACTCCTGTATGAACTGTAGTACTACCTGAAGCTGTATGCCTAAACAGCACAGTATGGTGTACGTCCACATTTATTGGAACCACTGTTGCATGTGTTCCCTGTAGTCCTCACAGATTACATACCTCAGGCATACGATCTCATAACTACTGATGCACAGTACTGTAAGGTACAGAGGTAAATGTCACCTGTGTTGCCATAACTATGTGTCTGGTATGTATGTCTGATGTGTGTGTGTGTGTATGCCTGTACCATGGCCTCGGTCATATATGTGTTACAGGATATAACTGCGTATCTAGCAACATGTATGGTGTAGTACAGCAGTATGCCACCTATATTCACAAATGTGCACATATGTTAGTCAGGGGTCTGCCATCAACGACTAGTGTGGTATGCTGGTGATACTGTCACTGGACTTTACAATCATTGCAATGGATTACACATTTCAGGATGCATTAGCATGATATATACCTCCGGTGTCTAGGCTGTGCATTGTGTCGCATACAGTGTGCTATGTACTGTTGTATAGTATTACATACTGTTGTATGTTTGTTGCTGTGCAAAACATGGTTTGATATATAGAGTGTGCCAGGCACTGTCAGGCAGTTGTGAGTTGAGTAGTGACATGTGGTATTGAAAGTGTGTATCTCCTGACAGCCAATAGGTTGTTATATATGGCAGTTAATTGATGTCTGTACATTAGAAATATACGTGTGCTTCATGACTTTCTCACACATATTGTTTCATTGTCTTCCAGTGTTATGTCCCACCATCATAATCCCGTCTATAGCACAGCAGAGGAAGAGGTAATAACATCCAGCCTGGTGCAGCAGTATGCCCTGCTGTTCTCTAGAACAAGCCAGGACCAGCATGAGCAGACTGCGCTGTGGCAAGAGCTTGTCTGTCGGGTAAATGACATAGGCGTGCATAACCGGACATATGAGCAGGTACGTCATCACTGCAGTGATTTAATTAGACATGTCCGGCAGCGTGCGTCTGATATCTGCAGACAGCAGCTTCCCACAGGTGGGGGGGTAGCGATCCACCTCCCCCTCACCGGAGTGGAGGAGCTGCTCCTGAGCCAGGTGGCTCCTGGCCAACAACAACCCCAACAACTTACGTGTGTCATCATGGAGGCCGGAGTCACCCAGCAAGCTGACATGGAGCATGCAGGTAACATGGCATAGCTGTAAACTACTGCTACCTCTATTGTTAGAGCATGCTTATGTGAGATGTGTACTGTGTAGTTAGACAATGTGGTGCCTTGTGTTGTGCAATAGTAATAATTAGGAATACAATCTGCAGGCCTGTGACTGTCAACTGCTGTACTACTGTACGATTGAAAATACACAGTAGCAATGCCACAGTTGTTGCCACTGACAAAGTGTCTCATATCCTTGTAGGTCCCTCTGGTGTGACAGCAAGGCAGCCGACCCATGCTGGTGAGTGTGTTCTACCTTTAATGCTGTTAATTAAATGTGCATGTCATAGGTGAGGTGTAGGCCATTGTACACGTAACACACATATGCATAATGCATGCTGTGCATGTTTGCTGTGAGACTATGCACATCCCAGTAACGTGGGTAGCTGCCTAAAACACATACATTACACAGAGCATTCCACACAATTGTGGCAACACTGATGTGGACATTGGATAGGCAGAGTCGATACACATGCACACAGCATACACAACATTGTCATACGCAGAACACGTTAACATGCTACACATGGTGTATTTAGACACCCGCTGTAAGGTCACACTACAGTATCCCACACTTCATCCACACCGTACACATAATATACCTAGGGGTAGATGCCTCACATGTGGCTGTGCGACACTCTTCGACACATTACACATTCATTGTAGGCAATGCCCCCTACTGTGCACCTTACAAACCCATGTAACAACTGGTTGTGAAATGGTGAATTTAGCCATGGTACTGCAGTTCCGGTACAGCATGGTATGTGCCGGTCTGGCACACATTTGTAGCCTTGAGTGACCACATGATGCTGCATGATGATGGCTCATGGTAGTACACCCCATCCAGTTACAGTGACCACAGTACTACACATAGCATTATCTGCTATGCATCTCAGTGTTGTGTGTGTGCAAACATAGGCACCTATATACAATATGCATAGCAATCACCATTTGTACAAAGTGACACATATATGTCTTGTAATGCTATTGAGTGTATAGGTCACATGACACACAGTGTGTCTGTGTGATGTTTAATGTTGCAGTTGTGTTGTAGCATGCCATGTCATGTCTGGCACTGGCATGTCCAAAATATGTCCTACACTCACCATAACCACTGTACAATGGCCATGTTGAGCAATGGTATTCCGTCAGGTAAACATGCACCACTCATCCTGTGTGTATACATAGCATGCATGTGCTATCCTGTGTCCACAATTATCTGCTGAAGACACAGATGCTTTAATCAGAACTCGATATCTATGTGACATACAGATACACATCCAGTCATGGTATGTATACCTGTGAGTGATGGTGCACAGGACATTGCAGAGCTTTTAATACTTACACAGCAATGTTGTCTCCATGTACACATTGCATTCCAGGGTGAGGCCAATCACTGAACAACAACACACATGCATCAAAAACATGTATAGTGTTATTGGCAAGGGCTGTCAACACCCGCACTGCATACTGTTGGGAAACACATGTTCTGCATGCTGACACATGTGATATAACTGTTTGCCTTGTGATACTGTACCTCACCATCACCCGCTATTGAGTATGTTCTGGACTGCTGGTGGTGGTGTGTGTGTGTGTGTGTGTGTGTGTGTGTGTGTGTGTGTGTGTGTGTGTGTGTGTGTGTGTGTGTGTGCGCGTGTGTTTTAGTGATGAGTGCATTTGTGTGCATGTGTTCATGTGTTCATGTGTGCATGTGTGCAAGTGTTCATGTGTTCATGTGTTCATGTGTGCATGTGTGCTGACATCATGTATAGGTTGTAAAGTGTGTTTCCTGTCTTCCTCTCACAGGTGCTGACTTTGGGCTGGTTCACTGCAGCAGGGAAACTGATGTCACTGAGCAAAACAGTGATACTGATGATAGGTGTGTTGAGGCACAGGCATGTTTGCAAGGGTTTGTCGTTGGGCCACCAATCGACAGTACATAGCTGTCCACCCCATCCATGCATACAGTCATACTGCTAATACATCCATCACCAATGCCCATAACTGAGGGACAGCGTACAGTAGGCATTGGCCAGGACAGTGTGGTATCCATGGCACATGCATCCCAACACAGCAGCCATACCCAAATGTCTGGAAGGGTACCACATAGGCAGATGTCCAGGGGTTCTAGTAGGAGCACTGCTGCTCATCATGCCACTGGCAGACGTGCCACAGGTCTGACAACATCACAAATGTTCCAGGCTGTCATGGAGGCACAGGCACGTATGGAACGGTACACCAGATAGGGACTAAGGGCACAGAGGGCACATAACACCGCCATCATTGACAGTATCCGTGACCTAGCAGGTGCCATCCATCATTACACCGAGGTCACTGATAGCCATTGTGGAGAGACATTAGATATTCTCTGCAATGTCATGTCCATGTGTCAGGACAGTGCGGGACAGTTAAGATGTCAACGTGGACATATGCCAGCAACATCAGCAGCTGGCAGTTGCCGCGGACATCCCTCAAGCCACAGCCGCTCCCGTAGTACCAGTACCAGCCCCAGCAATGTTGGGGATGGGCTATCCATAGAACGTCCAAGAAGACCACACGCACGTGGCTCTGGACCGTCCCAGCAGGGACTTGTGTCCAGTGTACATCCATCCACCTCTGGGGATAATACCCAGTCTGGCTTAGTACCTGATAGTGTCGGTAGCACCCCTGCCAGGCACAGGTACCATATCCATGGCCAGAGACGGTGATCTGTAAAGCCTCGCAGGTATAGTCTGTGGCTGTCCCACAAATACCTGTATATGGCAGCCACATGGTGGAACTGTGTGCATGCAGACACACACACACATACTCTAGACACCTAGGGCTAACACATACCCACACACATTACATCAACATTGGCCCATTCCAGTATTCTTGCCCCTCACACACACACACACACACACACACACACACACACACACACACACACACACACACACACACACACACACACACACACACACATGTTGATTGGATGGCTCACTGTAGGCCTCTGGCAAACCAACAACACACCCTGTGCATATGATGAAACCTGTGCCACCTCCTGTCATCTGTAACATCGATGCAGGAATAGGCTACCATGGTGCTGATGCACAGGGTGTCTTTATAGCAGTATAGCAATGTTAGCATGTTGTCAGCAGTACAGTGTAATGATATGCTTGAAGGTGTAGCTGAGCAGGCATGATGCATTAATGCTATGATTATCATTGTAGTGTTGTTTACACCAGTGTTGGTTCCAATTGTGTATTGTCCGGCCACTTGCCACTTGGCTGATGTGTGCAGTATTGGCAGCATGTGTTAGAGAGTGGACAGTATGTGTGGGATGTGTGTAGCACAGATTTGCAGTGCAGGTGTACATTTGTGAACATGGAGGAGGTGCACTGTCTGCATGTACATGCATAGTGGACACATGGCCAGAGTGACATGCTCTGTATTACACAGCAACACTCCATAGTTTCTATTGGTGGCCAGTATGCATTGTACTACACACATTTCAGAACCTGACTACACATGTGTGTATGACATGGTTTGATACTGTGCTGTGTGTGATACTGTTACTATCTGTCATTGTTTTGCATTCTGGTAGTATACATCACTTCCACAGCATGACCATAACCAATCGTTAGATGATGTCTTGACAACTGACACACAGATGTAGGACACACAGCAACATTTGGATCCTTCAGGTACTATACTATGCCAGTAACCACTGGTATTCACCTGCATCCATTACTGACATCACTCCTGTTTGGCATATAGCTCTCTTAGGTACAAACAATCACAGTAGGGATATGTCCGTCCACGTCTGGTAATGCATACTGTGGCCTATAATGCATTCTCCAGATGACACACACATCCTCCACAAGGGTATCATGCAGACAGATGCCTGTTGTCAAACGCATGCTGTAAAGCTATAAGCCAAACTAAGCATAGTCATCCATCTTTATGGAACATATTATCCCCACAGTACTACATAGGTAGTAGCCACCAACATGACGAACAGGTACCGATGTGTACATGCAACCAAGTGTTACGTCATCTGTCCTTTGTTGATCACATTTCCAAAGGTATTTTGAAATCCCTCGGTGGATCACGTAAGCAATAAGGGGTCTGTATGCATATCCACAAAGGTTGTTCAACACCCGTTATGAATAGTCATCATTGACAGACTTTGCTGCATTTGAACAGGGCTGACATATACCTCGGCCATAGACCTTCACACACACACACATTCCAATAGGAACCATAATGACTTTGTGTGACACAGATGACCTAGGCCAGGGATCACTGCAGTGGCCGGGCTTGTCACTAGCATACAGATGTGACCTAAGGTCTGGGAAGCAGCAGGACAGTTTGGCAAGGATGACAGCTGTGTTGTTGGAGAAAGCAGGGTTCCCACACATGCAATCATTGAAGTAACATGTACATATATGTATTTGCCACACAGCTAGCTCACATGTGCAATGCATACTGATATGTCATACAGTAGTAAAAGCAAAACCCACAACACATTGCCCAACAGTGTCACACACATACAGCACACACATGCACCAAATGCAGAATTCAAATCCCTACTTAACTACTTCATGATACTACAGGAGCACACATTAACATGATGCACTATACACATTACTGGGAGTTCTTTTTTCCACAGGGATATTTTTAGGATGGTGACATCGTCAGACTTGAAAAATGTTAGTTTACTGCTTTTGAGGTGTTGTACTACTCTCCTAAAAGGTTGCTCTTTCCCTAGGAGACCATACACAAACACACAGTTGTCTAGTGCAGGATTCAAGCCCCTATTTAAGTACTTCATGATACTACAGGAGTACATATTAACATGGCGCACTATACACATTACTGGGTGATATATTTTCAACAGGTATATTTGTAGGATGGTGACATCATCAGACTTGACAAAGGTTAGTTTACCGCCTTTGAGGTGTTGTACTACTCTCCTAAAAGGTTGCTCCTTCCTAAAGAGACCACACACAAACACAGTTGGCCAGTGCAAGATTCAAACCCCTACCTAATTACTTCAAAATACTACAGGAGTACACATTTACATGATGCGCTATACACATTACTAGGTGTTCTTCTTTCCACAGGTATATTTGAAGGATGGTGTCATCATCAGACTATACAAAGTGGGTTACATTAGGTGACATTAGATGGTCTACATTGCAGGAATGTCTAAACACTTTGGCTATGTGATCATCAAAGGTGAGTTTACTATCTACCTGTGTCCCCAGGGCCATAATGACTTTCTCCGTACATGCTGGATTGCCACCTATGTGGTAATTTGTGTGCACTTTGTTTTACCCAAAGGGGATGACTATGCATTCTTTGCCATTCATCTTGAGGGCATTGTTTTGACACTAGGTATCTGTCTCTGTAAGACACTTCAGGAGGATGTCTGTGTCAGCTGTACAGTAAATTATGGACCACAGTTACCATCCATCTGTAAACCTGTTCAGCCATACACCTGCCATGCTTGCCTGTACCTCTGAACAGTATCTACTGAACAGGTGGGGTCCCAGGACCAAGACCTGTGTGATGCCATTTGTGACTGGCTTAGAGGTGGACATGGCACTTGCAACTATGAACATGTGTGTTTGATCTGTGAGCCAATTGGCCACCCATCCTGTGACATAGCTGTTAATGTTCAAGATGGTACACTTGTCCATGATGACAGAGTGGGGGATGGTGTGGTAAGCCCTTAGTGAGGTCCAGGTGGGCTGTGTGGACTACTTTCACCTCCATCTATGTTCATGGTAACTGTTTTAAATAAGTCAACTAGGTTTGGGAGCCAGACTCTGCCTTTAACAAGGTGAAGTTGTGTAGAGTCCAGTGTCTGGAGATCTCCAATGTCTCAGTGTATGGGTTCCATGACAATTTGCTTAATAGCTCTGTAGACCCGGCTGAGTAGACATATTGGGCAATGGTTTCCAGGTTCTGTTTTGGCACACCCTTTGTGGAGCTGGATGACTGTTAGTGTATGCCATTCTTTAGTGTATGCCATTCTTTGGGTATATAGCCTGTGGTATGCTTGAGTCTGGACAGTGAATGTAGGTGAGGGTGTAGTTCCTTATGGACCTAGTGTAAGATGCAGCCTGTGACAACATACAGTCACATTGATGCTATGTTCTTAGCTTTGGTGAGGGCTGTCTTTATCTGCATGTCCATGACGTGTGGGTCTCAGCATCCTTCTGTGATGGACACAGGCCCTTTTGGGGGTGATGGGGGGAGTTTACACTGAGCTTGTCCCCCTGGATGTGGGCAATGAAAGTTGGTTTTGTGTATGTCATTCCTTTTTTCAGTAGCTGACAGCATATTTGGAAGTTGACACCTACATGTCTGGTATAGCTATCAAAGGCTTTGTGGTTGCTATTCTTACATTCCTTGGCAATTTGTCTGTAGAGACCGTCCTTGGATTATTTTATCAGCGATCATTGTTTCTTCCTGATAATGATCAGTGATACCTTTCCATTAGTGAAGTTGGATCTATCATGTGTTCATTTCCTCCTTGTCTTGTCTAGCTTATTTATGGACAACAAACACCTGCTTGTTGTCCTATTTTTGGAGGAGTGCATTTTGTTTTTATTTGTGATGTCTCATTCCATGCATCCCTGTAGATGCTCATAGGATGCACTTGTAAATGATTATGCAGATTGCATACCATTATCCTATAGCAAGAGGTCTTCAGAATGTTCCACTTTGGTCTTGGGAAGTGTGCAGTTTGCTTTTGCAAATGTCTTCACAGTAGTTTCATTGACTGGGTGTGAAGGCAGAATATGGATGTCCAGTGTGATTGCTTAATGATCTGATATTACCAGCGAGGGGGTTTATTTCTGTTTTGGAACACTGGTACCCCACGTTGGTGATGATCATGACCAGTATGTTGTCACTTCTAGTGTGCATGCTGACCAGCTGTTCGAGGGTGTTAGAGTTTCTTAACTGTAGGACACATTGGGCAAAGGACGATGTATACAAGTAATTCACCCACTCAATGTTTGGGTAGTTGTAATCTCCTCATATAATGGTGTTTGATAGGACCTTTATATTTTAAAAATTTGGGCCCAAAAATTGGGTTTTCCTTTCCCAAGAATGGGGAGGGGTTTC
>NC_056746.1:689192378-689207378 GCF_019279795.1 Protopterus annectens
CCAATATCTGCTGTCAGGACATGGGCCCACAGCCAAATGCTAAGTAATGCAACATCATACCTGTCGAGAAGTGCACTCAGGTCACCCCTTGTCCAGCATATAGGTGGCTGTCCACTCAGCACAGGGGTAGATTACCAGGGATCAGGGTACAGAGTTTTGTCGGGTCACCATTCATTCAACACAATAACGCCAGTTACTGTGTCTCTGTAGGACTTCCCACATTGCCCACCTGTTTCTGTGCAGAGATTCACATCTACATCAGGCTAGGTCATTGTCTCCTTGTACTCATATTAGGTGTTACACCTATGATTTACTACATTGCCCCATTCAGACTGTATCTGACCATACACCCCTACAGCATCTGGGAAGCCCTCATAGGTTAATTGTCGTACAGATGCAGGATGACATCATTTTGTGTAATGCTGCCCCACTTGTAGGACCCCTGCCCCGCTGTTTAGTCACATACCTTCTGTTTAGTGTTGACCTATGCCTGACATACGTTAATATGTCAACCCATATGTCATGTGTATGCTTCACCTACTGTATCTGCATCCTCAGAACCACTAGGGCAGGTGACATGAACCTTGTCAATGGTCATTAATGGGATGTGTTTGAGTGACACATATATCACCCACATACAATGCTGTGGATCATCACATTACATGTGAGACAGAGATCCTTCATAGCCTTGTTACGGCGGGTATGTTGTCCATTGATGGAGAATTGCAGGTATAGGCCAGGGATTACATCATTATCACTGCTTGGCCGGGTACAAAGCAATATCATAAGTATTTTATCTGATGCACAGAAGGTTGCCAAAGTCATCCTAACTATGGTGTAGTGTTAGGGCTGAACCTGGGACAATGGCCTACTCCCTGTACCTATGGACCTATGAACCTATATATTCATAGTTTGTCACATTTACACTTGTCTATCCCTCATCCTCTTTATCCAGTGTATATTTCTGTGGCACGATTGTCCTCTGTGTACATGCAGGTATGCTGTGTGACAGTGCGATATGTCACAGTTGATGACAGTGTATCTGTGTCCCTAACACTGTGATACATTGAGGACTACCACACATCCTTCACAACATTGCTACGTATGTTCTTTCTATTCTTCTTTGGCCTATGGGGGTGTTAAGGCAAACATTACACAAGTCCCTGTTTGTGCATCACTTATGTTGGTTCTGACCAGGCTCCATTGCAGTCGTGTTGACGGTAGTGTTTCTGTGTGTTTGCCATGTGTTTTTATTGCCGGTACATCTGTGGAGGTGTGGTTGGCACATGTTCCTCTTTGCAGGGACATCCATCCTGGGTTTGTCATGCATCTGCGCACTCGGCATGTGCCATATGTCCTGTACTATTCCACAGTCGTGTATGCCTTCATGCACTACTGCTACCGGATACTGGCTGTTTGTATGTGGTACACATGGACATTGTGATGGTTGGCTTGACCTATTCCCATGCCATAGAACATACATTATCTGTCAATTACGTTGTTTTAAATCAAACTGTAACACTCTATTCGCCTTTTCAAACTGACAGTCAATAACACAGGAAGCTGAGATTAATAATGTTCATTACTACTGTGCAGCATGAGGCAAAGAACTATGCAGTACAGGTTTAGACTTTGTTTTTACTCTCATACATGTTACAGCTGTATGAGCATTGTGTATACTATCATCTTATGCACACATTAATGATGTGGTCAGTCACAGAGGCATTTACATCACTATAGTCCACAAGATTGTATTCCTACAACAGTGCTAGGTAATGCTTATGAAATGTTTTCTCCCATGAGGATAGCTTACAGCCTTACGAGCCACATAGTCAATTAAAGAGATAATACTTCGTAAATTCTGCTCTGTCACGGTTCCAACACTGGCAGATCCGGCGTCGCCATTTCCTACTAGGTTCCTTTGTCTCTCCTGGTGAGCAGCTGTACCTGTGTTAGATAGAAGCTCCTGGCCCATCCTCCTCAGTGGAAGGATGTACATATACCTGTACATACATTTATTATGCTCTAACCGGCAGATGACTCAATGCTGAATGACATACACCTGCTGCACTGGTTACTGCCAGGGTCAGAATTCGCCACACTACAGCTTAGCTTCACCAATTACATGCATGATCAGTTCTACTGCCATATTGTACGTTACAATTCAATGCATTATATAGTATTTCGAGTCTAGACTGGCAGTTCATATGTGTTTCTATATATATTTCTCGGACAACATCCATCCGCCATATGCATGTTGTTCGATCCTTTACCTTTGACTGTGTATTTCGGCATCCGGCAACTTCTACTCTCCACATGTGATGTCCCACCTTCCCCTTCTTTGCCTTTTTAGCACCCTGTTAGACGTCCTGTTTGGTAGGCACGTGTTCCGCTTGTATGTGTTCGACTTGCATAGCTAATCATCGACACGGTGGTTCAACAACCCGACTTGTCCACATGTGTACAGTTATGCAGCGCCCGTGTCGCTCTACAAAACCTATATGGTGTGGACGATTTACATACCACATGTGATGTTCACATTCTGCAGAACACATTCACATGCAGCCATTTTCCATATCTGTACCTGAGGGTGGTTGGTGACATGTGGGATTAATGTGATTTCGCCCGTGGCACTGCCTAACGCAAACATCTTACCACATTTCAGGTATGCACATTGTGTGTAGGTGTATAGCTGCACACGGATGCTAGCAGGTTTGGGTGCACAGGTGTACATGGGTGGGACTTACATGCTACAATGAGGGCTATTTAGTATTACATCTGAATGCATGGGTTCTGGCTTCTGATATTACACTTCAACATACGCCATCCAGTGTATCGCATAGAGACGTTGCTTTAGATTAATGGGGATATGCTGCTATGCACATGTTTGCCTGTGTTTAAGGTATCTTGTTCCTTCCTGTTGTTATGTCAACACAGCTACCCGGCTATGTACTGTCACTACTGCTTGTGACCATTATGGTTGGCACCTTTTCCAATGACCATAGTGGGACATGTTTTGTGGGAACATCGGATTTTGCAGGACAACACATACCCACAGTAGAGGTGGAGTTGACAGGACTTTACTTGTTTGCCATAATATATGCTTATTCTGTTAGCATTTGGGTTCCTTAGTCAGTTTCTTATGCCATGTATGTGTTTCATATGCAAATTATATGTTTTATGCTACTATTACATGTATATTATGGAATATTTTTGGCAGGGAATCTCAGGTCATTTTCCATTTTTTCTATTTTGCAGGACACACCTGTCCAATGAGGGACTGTCCACGGCACATTGGGACAGCTGGTAACCCTGGTGACCATGCCCATGTCGCTACTGGGGTTGCCACCTTTTCCAGTTGCCAAGGTGGGATATTTCGACTCACATCCGAGTTTACAGGCCGACACATACACACGGTCACTATATAGCATAGAACTTCACTTGTTTGCCTAAATAATTATTGTTGTGGCAGTTTGGTTGCTTATTCTGTTTCTTGTGTCATTTAGGTATTTCAGTTACGGAAATAACCAATTCATGCTACCATTACATTAAATACAGGATATCATTATGTCCTACAATCTTAGCACATTTGCCATTTTTAATATTTTTTCCGGGACACAACTGCCCATAGAGGGACTGCCCCTCGCAAAGTGGGACAGGTGGTGACCTTAGTCGCTACTCCTATGTCGGTGCAGCGCGCTGACATGCTGCTGTACACCTTCTCTGAGTATAACCACTGACGTGCATTTGCGGAACAAACACGTCTCATGCTTATCCTTTGCTCCTTGGACGGGTACACTTAAGCCTTCGTGGGTTGTAATTGCTTCTCCGTTTAGTTGGGACGGGAACTATGTTGCATACTCTACATGCGTTTCATTCTGCACGGGCCCTGGCTGCTGCCATTACTATTATGGGCGGACCGTGGCAGTCAGCTGATTAGTTGCTCACCGCATGCCGGGCTTAGCCACGCCCGGACGCATCCTACTTGGGCTCGCTCACGTACACTACGCACGTGTCTGTGGTTGCGGTGCACTCTCATTAATATGCATATGGCGCTACTACGCCGGCTATTCACTGCACCGCCGGTGCAGCCCTTACGCCGGCCTTGCGCCGAGCTTCATGAATCCCGGGGCTTATCTCTACATTACCTTCCAATCCGTACATCCCCGTAACATTAACAGAATGAAATATAAGCCCTTCTATATTACAAGTGATTTAAAGCTACCCAATATCTGTACATACAGTTTATCTACTTATGTGCAAAGGCTGGAAACTCTTCTACAAATACCTCCAAAATAACTTTTGGATGGATATTAATAATGGGCAAAAGGCAAGATATTGTTAGCCAAGGAGGCATGAACTGGCAGAGGCAAAAAGGAATCAGAATGGAATTGCACAAAAAGAATGCAACATGGTCTAGAAAGAAAAATGCATCTATGCTTGAATACATCTTAGCACACCATGATATAAATATTATCTTGTGCTCTGAAAACTGTGCATTTACAACAGATTTTCAGATATAGTCATTCATTTCAAGGCCATTCTTTAATGGCAAATAAAATACAGAAATTCCATTTGCAATAATTGAAAATGCAAGAGCTCTACAAGTGGGTGTTATTGTTATGCTAACTTGAGGATATAACCACATTAATAATGCACATGTTTTAACTTAGCATTCAAGGAAATAAATGAAGCAAAGTGATGGTATAAATAGGAAATAACTATAACAAAAATTCAAGTCTTTTTTGTTTATATGTGTAATTTTAAAGTATAACACAGTAAGCAGCAGTGACTCGTTATTTAAAATCTATGTCTTGCATCTCCGTAGTTCAGTACTCAGTCCTGACCTCTTACTGTGTAGAGATGTATGGGTTTCCCCTAGACTCTATGGCTTCTCACCACTTAAAAACAATTGGCTTTGCTAATACATTCATATCACATATGGTATGTTTATATTTGCCCTTGTGGCCCTGGTCATAGCTGAAAAATGTCTGATGTGAACAGTTCATTTATTCAGTTAAAATGTATAAATCGATAGAAATAAAAGGAACTGCAAATCCTCTACAGTATAAAGTCATTAATTTTACATGATTTTATAGCAAAAATAGAACGAACACCTCTGTCCTTGAGCTTAAAGCTCACATGAAGACTTTACTCATTGTAACTTTACATCTGCAGAACATTGTAGTTGCCAATGGATTCATTATGTGTCAAAATGAGCTTTGCTATGCTATGAAGGTATGAGACACTACAACATATGAGATATTTTAATAAAGTTTTTTTTTTATTATTTGAGGCTTTTCAAGCAATTCTATTACATTTAGGATTCTGTGCAAATTATATTTGCTATACTTAAACCAGACAGTTTACACTTATTACTTTGAAATAGTCTGGAATAAAACAAAACATATTAAAAACTGCTTATAGAGTACATTTTGAACATTAGTAATGTGGGAAATTAGGAAGAATGAAAGAGAGAATGCACAGGATTTCTTATCCTGTGATTAGCAACCTGAGTGTGATTAGCATCTTCATGTTTGCGGTATAGCTATGATGAGAAAGAAATGGGAGGGAAGCTTTGTCTACCTATTCTGGGAGGAAGTGCATCACTCTGGGATTATGAGTAACTGTGGGAAAACAAGATGGTGGAATTTCTGACCACATTATTGTGGCTGTACAGAGACATGTGCACAAGCAGCTATTCATGTTTACACCAATATTCAAGGACAGAAGCAAACTGAGTAGAACTAATCCAAAATACCCTGCTGACTAAATTATGACTACTATCATGACACGCTTTTGTGCCATCTACTTTCCCCAACCCGCTGCATATCAGAAGCATATGCTAGTTTTCTCTAAAAAGGAAGTTCTGCTTAGTAAAGGGTCATGACTGGTCAAGTCACAGCAAGAAGAATAACACATCAGAGAGTGGAGAAATGGTGAAATAGTAAGGCTGAGATCATCATGGCAGGAATCTCTCCCTCTCTCTGTGTCTATAAATATTTGTCTGTTTGTCTCTCTCTCTCTTGCTCTCTCTATATATATATATATATATATATATATATATATATATATATATATATATATATATAAAAATACATATATATATATATATATATATATATATACACATATATAAATACATATACATAAATGCATACATATATATATATATATATATATATATACATATACATATATATATATATATATATATATATATATATATATATACATATAAATACATATATATATATATATATATATATATATATATATATATATATATATATATATATATATCATATCTATATTACTATTTAATGATGGAATATTCACAAAATCAAGTTTCACACTATCTAAATGAAAATCCTGAAATATCAATTAGCCAAAAAATGAAAATATCATAACTCAGAATATCGAAGCAAAGGCTGCTTGTATGCAATAATATTAATTATTTATTAATTTTATAATAGTAGACCATCGGTAAGAGTCTGTGTATAAAAGGTAACTTGAGACAGAATATAATTGTGAAATCTTGTTCAAACCGTCAGCTACAGAGGATTTAAATTATCAAGGAATTTATATAAGCATAAGCAGAGACATAATTTCTTGTAAAAATACTCACTTCACATGCAGATGACTTTTGTTTAACTCAGATAAATCCATGCCATACAAACTAATAAGTCATACAACAGGGGTAGCTTTATTAAAATATGGTGGATGTTACAATGCATACACCTGGCTTCCTCGGCTGAGTACATGCAAATCAAAAATCACAGGACGACAAGGAAATATTAACACTGAATAGATATATATATATATATATATCATCTTTAACACACCAGTAAAGCTCACAAGTACTGAGCATTTAAATTAAAGATACGAAAAGTGTAATGATAGAACAGTTATAACCTATTAAGTGGTGAAGAACTGATGAAACCTGGAGCCCACCATCATATTAGTGCTCCATCTGAAGGTGAGAGGTAGAGATCTTGTCAAAATTTAAAACAGAGGGCTGCATTGTTTAGGGACACACCATGTTTACTTATTGGCAATGTCATGGCAGATGCATCTCTGAATTGTGCTGCTAGTCTGCCTTGTTGCAAGTTTTACTACAAGTTAATTAGTCCATAGAAAGTTTTTTTGTTATTAATTTTGAATAAGATATATGTTTATAAAATGCATAAACTTTAGATTATCTTCTAAAAACAGGGCCTTTTATTGAAAGGAGATTACAGTGAACCAGAGTCAAAAAATTATGTTTTGGACTTCAGTCCATTGGATTACTTGTCTAAACTTAGCTGTGCCACAATTTGGTGTATGGATGAAACCTTTTAACAAAGGGAAGCTTCTTCAGACATATGTATAGAACAATGCTTAACAGCCAAAAAAAATCATTAAAGTCAGCTTCACTTGGCAGTGCATGCTCGACCTTCTTAGTATTAATGGATTTGAATTACACGTTAAATGCATTCTATATGATTATTAAATTGCATCCATTAAAAGCATAACAAACAATAGTAGTGCCATGCCCAAAAGATTCTCGTTCAACTTTGGACAGGATATGTGGAGGAAACTTCAAACTCTTGGACTTGCTAGTCTGCATGGGTCATGTGCTACTTTTCAGCTTGCTATAAAAAAGCTTGTTGCCTCAGCTTTTTTGCATGAGGAGGAAGTTGTGCCTGCATATTATGATTTACGTGATAATTTCCCACTAGAAGGTAAAGAACTACTAAAGTACTCTACTGACTGGCATGTCCTAGAGAACCACATGAGTTTAATACTAGAGCTACTGCATTTGCCAGATTTCACCCCCCTTTCCCAGTTTCTTTTTGGAGTATTTCTGTGTTGAATGAACTATTCCTACCATGAATCCAGAATTCAGTGGAGGCATGGCACAAGTGTCTGAGATGCCTCTTAGGGAGAAGGACAACAAAATTGCCATCAGTGATGTCAGTCTTAGCTCAAGGACAAAACAGAGTAGATGTACCATGGGTTCAAATGTATGTCAGATGTCCTTTATCACATAAAAAAGAAACTAATGCAGTACAATAAGCAGTTTGCATACTTGTCACCATACTGTTAAAATTATTGGTTTTGGTGATGCCATCTTTTTTTTTTTTTTTCTCCATGGGGCATATACGATTTGCATTACAAGAACACATGGAGTGCTATGTCACTATGTGCACTGTTATTTATGTTGATTCATGGGCTATAGGGGGTTAATTTATTTATTTATTATTTATTTATTTGCATTTGTTTACTGGGATGGTCCAGTTGGGCCAGAAGTGCCCACTTTCGAGACCAGGGAGAAAAGCTCCACATATAAGACATTTCACATACAATGCAGAATTTACATTAATAAAGACATTTACAACTTATACAATTGGTGAAAAAATCAGTATATAAGTAATCATTCTCAAATCAACGATATTTTACAAGCAGTACAGAGTATATACATGAGAATATTCCATATGAGTAGTTTTCAGCTATGGAAACTTTATATAGGACACTTCGTTCAATGGGTCAAAGCAGAATAGGAATTAATTAGAGACTAGGTAATTAAACTTATCACACATTAGGGGTGTATTGGCTGTGAGATAGGCTATATGAGTCCTGTTGCAGGAATCAACAAAGAGTCGTCAGTGTTGTTGTTGATATAAGTGATGGTATGATATTAAGGTAGGTTACAGAATACGTGTATGTCTCACTTGGTTCAATGGTAGGTCTACAAGGGTTAGGAAAAGAAGGAAGTAGACAGGAGGATCAATGGAAGGACAATGAGGGTTAGTAGAACAGGGACGTGGACAGGATGGAGAGGTGGAGTAAGAAGTAAAAGACAGGTGGATGTGAAAGGAGGGATGCCAGAGTAGTAGCCGAGGGGTGAGAATAGTTGTGATGGTTGAGAGTTAGGTTATATGAGATGTGGGTGTAAGCACATGTGCACAACCAAGATGAGGAGGTGTTTCAGAGATGTCTTGAAGAGGGTTACTGAACTGATTGATATAAGTGATGGGGAGAGAGTTCCAAAGTTTTGTGATGGTAAAGAGTAAGGCATCTGGCCAGCCAAAAGTTTGGTCTTTCACTTTTATGATCAGATGGTTGTTGGATCGGAGTGGTCTATTTGGATGGTCTGTTAGGATGGTATAAAGTAAGAATAGAAGAGCACATGGATGGATTATGAATGAGTTTGTGAGCTGTAGTTAGTTGGATGAAGGTGAGATAGTTAGGGGAGTTCAAGCCATTTTAGGTTGTGTAATGATAAGCAGTGGTGGGATGAGTAGCATTAGTTACAAACTTAGCAATTTTGTTTGTAGTATGAGGTCTAGTTTTGGATTTTAGATAGGACTTGAATTTGGTGAGGACAGGGGCACTGTATAAAAAGGGTAATAGAAAAAGAAGGCAAGGGGAAAGTCGGGCTGATGCACTGAGTAGATGTTTGAAGTCAGTAGAGGCGCCAAGCTTTTAAGTATCTTTGACAATGGGCTGGATGTGCAGGTCTAATGTGAGGTTTTTCATCTATGATGACACCTAGGAGTTTTGTGCTAGGTACAATGTCAATGGGTGGTACCATTTAGGGGTTGAATGGTGAGAAGTTCTCTTTTTGTGTGGGTGTAGACTTTTTGCACAAAGCTTACTAATTTGGTTTTCTTAGGGGTTCAGGGCAAGATGATTATTAGGGATCAAATTTTGGTGGAGGTGAGGTGTTTTGGGTGAGTTTGTGTAGTTCTGAAGAGTTGTCTGCAGTGCAGATGATAGTGGAGTTATCTGTGTACTGGATGACTGAGCCTTGAGAGAGTGGGAGGAAGTTATTGATAAATATGCACAAGTGGTAAAATGGAGTGGTGAAGGGAGTAAGAATTCTGCCATTTAGTTGATTGTTGCCTGTTAATGGGAGTATTGAGAACCAGTTTAGAGTTTGAGGTGAGGTACCTATGTTAGAGATTTTTTAGAAGGAGAGAGTGAGATATAGTATCCAGCTTTAGAAAGATCAAGAAATAATGAAGATACAATTTTATACCAGCATCATGAGCTCAGTTGACAGTGTCCATTAAGGATATGAGGGCAGTGGTGGTACTATTTTCTAGCCTAAATCCATGTTGGGTGGGGAGAGTATGTGGTTGTGGAGTCAGATGGTTAAGAAGTTGAGAATGAATACATTTTTCCAGAATTTTAGAGATGGTTGATAGTATAGCAAAGGCTGGGAGAAGTTGGTTGTGTCTATGATGGGGCCCCAGCAGTGTAGCAGGAGGATATAAGTTTTTTCAGATGATGATGGAGCATATAGGATTCTTGGACAGATCTGTTTAGAAGTATGTCAGATGTCCTTTATCACATAAAAAAGAAACTAATGCAGTACAATAAGCAGTTTGCATACTTGTCACCATACTGTTAAAATTATTGGTTTTGGTGATGCCATCTTTTTTTTTTTTTTTCTCCATGGGGCATATACGATTTGCATTACAAGAACACATGGAGTGCTATGTCACTATGTGCACTGTTATTTATGTTGATTCATGGGCTATAGGGGGTTAATTTATTTATTTATTATTTATTTATTTGCATTTGTTTACTGGGATGGTCCAGTTGGGCCAGAAGTGCCCACTTTCAGTGGAGACCCGGGGAGAAAAGCTCCACATATAAGACATTTCACATACAATGCAGAATTTACATTAATAAAGACATTTAGTACATATTATTGGCAACTTATACAATTGGTGAAAAAATCAGTATATAAGTAATCATTCTCAAATCAACGATATTTTACAAGCAGTACAGAGTATATACATGAGAACATTCCATATGAGTAGTTTTCAGCTAGCAAACTTTATATAGGACACTTCGTTCAATGGGTGCAAAGCAGATATAGGAATTAATTAGAGACTAGGTAATTAAACTTATCACATGTTTAGGGGGTGTAATAGCTGTGAGATAGGCTATATGAGTCCTGTTGCAGGAATCAGCAAAGTCGGTGAATATTGTTGTTGATATAAGTGATGGTATGATATTAAGGTAGGTTGCGAGAGTACGTGTATGTCTCACTTGGTTCAATGGTAGGTCTACAAGGGTTAGGAAAAGAAGGAAGTAGACAGGAGGGATCAATGGAAGGACAATGAGGGTTAGTAGAACAGGGACGTGGACAGGATGGAGAGGTGGAGTAAGTAAAAAGACAGGTGGATGTGAAAGGAGGATGCCAGAGTAGTAGAGCGGGGGTGAGAATAGTTGTGATGGTTGAAGTTAGGTTATATGAGATGTGGTGTAAGCACATGTGCACAGCCAAGATGAGGAGGGGTGTTGTTTCAGAGATGTCTTGAAGAGGGTTACTGAACTGATTGATATAAGTGATGGGGAGAGAGAGTTCCAAAGTTTTGTGATGGTAAAGGAGTAAGGCATCTGGCCAGCCAAAAGTTTGGTCTTTTCTACTTTTATGATCAGATGGTTGTTGGATCGGAGTGGTCTATTTGGATGGTCTGTTAGGATGGTATAAAGTAAGAATAGAAGAGCACATGGATGGATTATGAATGAGTTTGTGAGCTGTAGTTAGTTGGATGAAGGTGAGATAGTTGGGGAGTTCAAGCCATTTTAGGTTGTGTAATGATAAGCAGTGGTGGGATGAGTAGGGGGCATTAGTTACAAACTTAGCAATTTTGTTGTAGTATGAGTCTAGTTTGGATTTTAGATAGGACTGAATGTTGGTGAGGACGGGGGCACTGTATAAAAGAGAGGGTAATAGAAAAGAAGAGGCAAGGGAAAGTCGGGCTGATGCACTGAGTAGATGTTTGTGTCAGTAGAGAGCGCCAAGCTTTTGAAGTATCTTTTTGACAATGGGCTGGATGTGCAGGTCGAATGTGAGGTTTTCATCTATGATGACACCTAGGAGTTTTGTGCTAGGTACAATGTCAATGGTGGTACCATTTAGGGGTTGAATGGTGAAGTTCTCTTTTTGTGTGGGTGTAGACTTTTTGGGGACAAAGCTTACTAATTTGGTTTTCTTGGGGTTCAGGGCAAGATGATTATTAGGGATCCAAATTTTGGTGGAGGTGAGGGTGTTTTGGGTGAGTTTGTGTAGTTCTGAAGAGTTGTCTGCAGTGCAGATGATAGTGGAGTTATCTGTGTACTGGATGACTGAGCCTTGAGAGAGTGGAGTGTGGAAGTTATTGATAAATATGCACAGAAGTGGGCCTAAAATGGAGCCTTGAGGAACACCAGTGGTGGTGTTTAGTAAAGGGGAGTAAGAATTCTGCCATTTAGTTGATTGTTGCCTGTTAATGAGGTAATTAGTGAACCAGTTTAGAGTTTGAGGTGAGGTACCTATGTTAGAGAGATTTTTTAGAAGGAGAGAGTGAGATATAGTATCGAAAGCTTTAGAAAGATCAAGAAATAATGAAGATACAATTTTACCAGCATCATGAGCTCAGTTGACAGTGTCCATTAAGGATATGAGGGCAGTGGTGGTACTATTTTCTAGCCTAAATCCATGTTGGGTGGGGGAGAGTATGTGGTTGTGAGTCAGATGGTTAAGAAGTTGAGAATGAATACATTTTTCCAGAATTTTAGAGATGGTTGATAGTATAGCAAGGGGGCGGAAGTTGGTTGTGTCTATGATGGGGCCCCCCTTGTGTAGCAGGAGGATATAAGTTTTTTTCCAGATGATGGGCATATAGGATTCTTGGACAGATCTGTTTAGAAGTATGCTAATAGGGTAAGTGATTGAGTTGGCTGAGATTTGCAGGTATTTGGTAGGTATATTGTCAGGGACATTTGAGCATGGTTTGAGTTTTTGAATTTTTTTAATAGCCGAGGTGGGTATAGGTAATAGAGTAAAGTTGGGAATAGGGGTTGTACTGGTGTTAGCTGTGGAGAGGTCTATGGTGGACAGGTTGATCTTGGGAAAGGTAGCGGTTAGATTGGCTACAGTATCTATGAAGTAGGAGCTGAAGGTTGCAGCAATTTCACTGGGTGTTTTAACTGGTTCTGGGCAAGAATTATTTCTAGAGCCTAGGTTTAATAAAGAGTTGAGAGAGCTCCATAATTTATTTGGGTTTTGTTTGTGTTGATTTTGTAATGTAAGGTAGTGCTCTTTTTTGTTTTGTAATACTAGGCACTTAACCTAGGTTTGGAGCTGTTTGTATTGGGTGAGGTCAGATGGATTTTAGTTTTTTACCAGATTTTCCATGATTTGTCCCTGCATTTCATTAGATCCTTAGTGGAACTTGTTAGCCAACTGGCATGACTGGTCTTTACTCTCTGGGGCATAAGTGTAGTCTGCCAGCTGTTCTTTCGTTATTCTGAGTTATGGTATTTTAAGTTTTTCACTATTTGATATGTTGGGATTATTGTCTCAATATTGTGTAACACGATCTTGTAAAAAACTTGAAACATTACATGTAGATCCATATATATATATATATATATATATATATATATATATATATATATATGTATATATATGTATATATATGTATATATATATATATATATATACACATATACATATACATATGTATACAAATATATATATGTATATATATATATAAATATATTTATATATATATATATATATATATATATATATATATATATATATATATATATATATACATACATATATACATATATATGGTTTACTACTAAAAGTACGAAATTCAAAATAATTTCGTACGTACATGTCAACAATTAATGTTGAAACTGAAGATTTACGACTGTTCATTTGGTCGTAAATCTGCAGTAATTGCCAAAAATGTTGAATTCGACATGTATACAGGAATTAACAATACCAGCCTTGCCATAAATCCCAACCTCATGCAACTAAATGCAGGGGGCCCTGCACCCCCACCCCTGATAACTATATATTCCAAATCCGATATCGCTCTACAGTGAGGAAGGATATGTATTTCCCTAACCGCACTGTACTGCAATCTCTCTACATCCCTTCAAATGTTTATAATTGTGAATGCACAGGACATTCGTAAATATAACATATGAACATTTGGAATGTACTCATAAGAACTATTCAAACATCTGTAGTATGAATAATTCATAGGCGTACATTCTGACATTGAGATATTAATAGTAAACCTAAATATATATATATATATATATATATATATATATATATATATATATATATATATATATATATATATTATATATACTAGTTTACTATTAAAATCTCGAACGTAAAAAAAAAAGGTGCTTATCAGCGAAGTTATTCGCTGAAAGTACACATAACCTAACTGTCCTAATGTCGAAAATCAGCTGTTAATGCCAAAAATGTCAGACACGACATTTTCGGCACTTAACAGCAATACCACCCTTGCTGCTTCTCCATAACAAACACACCTAACATGCAGCCCCCCTGCACATCCTTACGGGGAGCAAGCCTCCCACACCCCCCTAACTATATATTCCAACTCCGAGATCGCACTACAGTGACAAAAGATATATATTTCCCTAACCGCACTTTACTGCAATCTTTGTACATCCCTTCAAATGTTTATAATTGCGAATGCACAGGACATTCATAAATATAACATTCAAACATTTGGAATGTACTCATAGGAACTATTCGAACATCTGTAAATCGAATAATTCACAGGCGTACATTCCGACATCGAGATATTAATAGTAAGCCTAAATACATATATATTTATATATATATATATATATATATATATATATATGTATATATATATATATATATATATATATATATATATATATATATATATATATATATGTATATATATATACTAGTTTACTATTAAAATCTCGAACGTAAAAAAAGGTACTTATCAGCGAAGTTATTTGCTGAAAGTACACATAACCTTACTGTCTTAATGTTGAAAATCAGCTATTTATGCCAAAAATATCGAACACGACATTTTTGGCCCTGAAGGGTTGGGAGGGTGGCCTAATGGTTAATGTGTTTGCCTTACAAACACAAGGTACAGGGTTTGAGTCTCACAAGGGATAATTGGCTAAGCTTAAAATGGC
>NC_056746.1:689212378-689364878 GCF_019279795.1 Protopterus annectens
TTCCGTCTATGTGGTAGTTCATGGCTACAGCGTTTTTACCAAAAGGGATGACAATGCACTTTTTGGTATTGAGCTTGTGGCCATGGCTTTGACACCAGGCATCTGCCTCAGTGAGGCCCTTTTGTAGGATGTCCACATCTTTTGGAGTTTTGATTATGGCTCCTAGTTTGCAGTCATCTGCAAACTTCATTAGCCAAAGACCTTCTGTGTTAGCCTGTACTTCAGAGAAGTAGATACCAAACAGGAGAGGACACAGGACTGAAGCCTGTAGTACTCCACTTGTCACTGGTCTGAAGTTGTATTTGGAGTCTGCTACTTTCACAGTGTGGGTTCTGTCAGTGAGCCAGTTGGCAACCCATCTTGTGACATAGGGATTTATACCTAGTTTAGTGAGTTTATCTATACTTCCAGAGTGGGGGATGGTGTTGAAAGCCTTGGCAAGATCTAGATAGGCTGTGTGAACCACCTTACCCTCATCTACGGCTTTGGTGACTGCCTCAAAGAAGTCTATCAGGTTTAGGAAACATGATCTTCCTTTTACAAACCTGAACTGGGCGGGGTCCTGAGTTTGGAGATTACCAATGTTATTGTTTATAAGTTCCATGATGATACATTCCATAGCCTTGCAGACCAGGCTCGTTAGGCTATTGAGGTGGTAGTTTCTGGGGTCTGTGGTGGCTCCCCCTTTGTGGAGTGGGATAACTGTCACTGTGCGCCTTTCAGTGGGCACATAGCCTGAGGTGAGCCTATGACTGAACATGGTACTTAGGTGGGGTGCCAGTTCATTCTGTAGCTCATGTAGAACACAGCCTGGGATGTTGTTAGGTCCCATGGATGCTGTGTTCTTGGCTTTTGATAGTGTGTTTTTTACCTGTGCATCCGTGATTACAGGAACTTTGCATTCTGCTGGTATAGAGATGGGCTCTTTAGGGGATGACAGGGGGTAAAATTAGCACTGAACCTATCTGCCAGGATGTTGGCAAAATCAGTTGGTTCTGTATATTTAGTGCCATTGTGCTGTAACTCAGAGCAGATCTGAGTGTTGCCATTGAGATTCTTGACATAGCTATAGAATGCTTTGTGGTTGTCTTTAGAGTCAATGGTAATTTTGTTTTCGTAACTACTTTGGAGGATTTTATGAGGGATCTCAGCTTCTTACTGAGGCTGACCAGGGAGTTTCTCCAATCATGGGATTTTACTCTTTTTTGCAAAAGTTTCTTTCTTCTGTTGTAGAGTTTGTTTATGGCAGGGGACCACCAGATTGGCTTTCTTTTTTTGGAGGATAGCATATTGGTTCTGTTAGGGATTGCACAATCCATGCACTCATGTAAGTGCTTATGAAGTGCATTTTTGTAGGATTCAGCAGTCATACCTCTATTGTCCGTCAGCATGGGTGTTGAGAAGTTTGCCACTTCTGTCTTAATAAGCGTGAAGTTGGCTTTGGAGAAAATTTTTACTGTGGTTTCCCTAATGGGGGGTGGGGGAGGGATGTGGATGTCTAGGGTGATTAGCTTGTGGTCCGATCTGACCAACGAGGAATTGACCTCTGCTGTAGAGCACTGGTTGCCCATGTTGGTAATAATCAGGTCTAGGATATTGCTGCCCCTGGTGGGGGTGTGGATAAGTTGATCCAAGGCATTGGAATTTATGAATTCCAGAAAATGTTGAGCACAAGAGTCGATACATGAGTAGTTTTCCCAGTTAATGGTGGGGTAGTTGAAATCACCCATTAATAGGGTGTTAGGTTGTACCCTAATATTTTCCAGTGTTTCAAGAAATGAGGAGTGGGAATCCTGGGGCATGGTGGGGGATCTGTAGCAAGCTACAGTTTGGATTGCGGTCTTGCCCAGAGTTAGTTGCACTTGGATAATCTCGGATGCATTATGCTGAGCAACTAGCCTGGAGGTGTGGATATCATTAATGAATATGGACACGCCTCCATCTTTAGTGTTTCAGTCCAGGTTAGGTGGCCAAAAGGTGTGGTATGAATTATAGCCTGGTAATGCACGAGTACTCTCTGGAGCCTTGAACCAGGTCTCTGTCATTGCACAGATGTCGAAGTTCTCCATTTTAAGGAGTGCCTCGAGTGAGTGCATTTTGAGGTTTAGACTTCTAAAATTGAGTAACAAGACCCTCAGATTCCTCTTGTTTGTACCTGTTACGGTGGTGAATTTGTCATTTGAACCTTGCCTAAAAAAGCACCATAGGGGTGGCTAGAGCCTTAGCCAGTATCCAGAATCCCAGGGGCGACAGGTGCAGGCCATCTCTGGCAAAGCATCGTGGTTTGTCGATCATGTCATCCCAGGCAGGCTGATACTGGATCCCTTTAGAATTATACCAGAAGCTTAGCCAATTGTTGAAGTCAATCATTTTCTCCTTGTACTGTGGTATCATTCTGGGTGATGGCAGGATGCTACTCAGGGCTAGGGTCATACCTGCCTGGGCTGCAAGATCAGACAGCTCCTCCATGTCCCTTTTCATGTAGTCCAGGGAGGTACGTCTCAGGTCATTCACACCAACATGGACAAAAACAGAGTCATATTTGTACTTGTTGTGGCGTGACTTGAGTGCATGCGTTATGTGGCAGATTCTGGCACCCGACAGGCAGCTGACAGTAACTTTCTCCTTGTTATTGGTAAATAAGAGGAAATCATTCTGTAGACCGTTACAAATCTAGCTAATAATCATTATTCAGAACATTTCTTCAGCCTCACGAAAAGCAATATAAAATGATAATCCGGGGTCGCCCATCTGTTTTTCTAATTTTACCTTGCAGGTGGCAGTGGTGCTGTTCTAAATGGCATACAGTAGAAGTTGCCCTTTCCCTTCACTGATCATCTTACGATATTTTACTTACATAGTAGCAAGGGCCTCAGGGCAAGAGTCACACATATATGCTATGCATTGCAACGGGCTAGTAGTTTAGAAAATTAAATAAATAACCTTTACAGGATTCGTAAGGCTGAGCTCACCAGACTAGGTCTGACTTACATTACAGCATATGTAGTCTAGCTATAGTTTACCGATGGCATGCAGTTAAGCAGGACTAAATGAGTTGTACTGCTAGTGAAATTTAGATTCAGTCATTTAAAGTGTTAATGTCATTCCCCAACATACTTCTGCAGTGCTCTGGTAGCCATTAGTCAGAAGACATTATGCCTCCCAGACAAGCCATGGGAAGATACAGCATTACACATTAAGTGCATGACAGTCCTGAATATCATGTAACCCAGAGAGACATAACTGTACACAGACCTGGACACAAATACTTCTGTAGAGGTTGTGGCTAGATATATGCATGCACAGTTACATATCTATCTATAAAAAAGCTATTAACCTAAAATATTTATGTTTGGACCAGTTATTGTGCAGGAGGGGAATAATGTGAAAGTGTCTCTTGCTTCATTCTGAACAGATTTTCATCAGGTATGGTAAAGCAGCATGACGCACTACAGCTTATTCATGTCAAAATTACCATCATAGAGCCCCCAGACCACATATCGGCCTGCTATAGCCCTCAAAGCCACAATGCCTATATAGAGGAACTGGAATCACTCAGTATTACACCCAATACCATTTTCCTAGGTGATCTAAACTACCCAATTACGTACTGAGAAACCTATGCAGCCATTACTGCAAAGACACAGAAGTTCATGGACTTTGTCAATAACACAGTAAATCAATTACGCATAGTACCGACTAGGGAAAATGTCTTGAATCTTATCCTTATTAATATGATAGCATCTTGCACCATCCCTTGTGTATCTTCATCACTTGTTAGGGCTGGCCATAAAGCAGTCTCCTTCGAAATAAAATTGAAACCAGAGATCCCTTCCACACTAGAGAATAGATCCAGAAGTAGATTCACATGCTGTGTGAGAATGGGAATTTTTCTGGAAAGTTTTTTCTGCATTTGGGATCATAAAATTCATGATTTGTATGGTTCATTGCTGCACACTAGGAATCCTGCAGTGGTATGAGACAGTAGATTAACAAACACAAACTCTGCAATATACTCACATAAAGAAACACTCACACACACACACACACACTGAAGTAAAAGGGAGTTTGAAGTGAGGCAGTGAGTGGGGAATATGCATAGTTGGGAGGTAGGAATTTCTATGTTATACTGATCACAGCACTCAATATAATGCATACTTGGAGTAATTTTGCACTCATGCTGTCATTCTTTGCAATCTAATTCAGATCAGATGTGTTTTCAAAATTATCACTTTGCTACAATCAGTGATGACACCACAGTGTTGAAGTTTGTATGCACCTTTTGTAGTGTAAAATATATTCTTCCATAACTTTGCTTCCATGGCACACACTGCACCTAAACGTAGCCGTCTACACAAGCTGCCCTACTGTGTACCGGATAGCTATGTTTCTAGATTTCAAAAAAATAAACATTGTCGGTAAATGTAGAAAACACAGAATGAGTAACTTGCGTGCCCTTTACACTCTATGTAGTATTTATGAAGTGCTCACAGTTCCTCTGAACTGCAGTACACCAAGCCTTTATTAAACTAACTGCACTTAGTACATCAGTGGTCTAGGTAGGTTTGCTCCATTCCCACATATATCACAATTATCCTTTATAAATGCAGCAAGTACTTATATACAAAGGTTTTGAATAGATGCATGAAAAAATATACCACCTCAGCTACAAATAACATGACAAGTCTTCTAACTTGTACATTACTAATAACTCAAAACAACAAAACACAACCAGTAAAAATACTTTAATATAAAAATGGCTATTTTTATATTAAAATATTGTTATTTGTCGAATTTGGTCATTTTGCATTATTAGATTCATTTTACCACAGCTAAAGACTTCATTACATCTTATTTGTTATGCATTACTAATATTTCTGAAGGTGAAGTAAAATGGGAAATAAAAATAAACATCTAAGGGACATGCAGTGTTTTGTACAATTATTAATATTTAGATAAGTACAGAAAGTAGAGCATTTGTTAGCATCACTACCTCACAATAGTTTTCAGGTTCTTTCCTGCTTGAGGTCTATTCTCTGCGGAATCTGCATTTCCTCCTTATGTCCATGGTGGGGAGGTGGGGGGGGGTTGCTCTGGTGTCCTGTTCATCACATTCCAATCAATACAGCAGGTGGAATGGTCCTTATATACATATCTTTTATATATGTATATGTGTGTGAGAGAGAGACAGACTGCTAAGTCTGACTGATGTGCATCCCAGGACTGTTATTTACCTGCTTGGATAGACTCCAGCTTCCCATGCCTCTTAAATACATTAAACAAACAATGAGAAAAAACGAATAAGCAATAGTTGAATGATAATGAAGTAAATAAATGTGTGAGGTTAGAAGAAGTCATAGATGAGGATATTAAAATCCTGAAAAATGCACTTGCTTTCAATGTAAAAACTAATTACACAAAATTAACAGATTAAATTGGTTATATATTGCAAGGACAATAGTTGTTGTACTTTACAGTAGATGCAATGCATTAGCTATATCAAGGTCGGCTAAATCAAATTCATCACCAGATAGCTTTTCAATTGTAGCTTTAAAAAAACTGACAAAATAATAGAGTCAAGAGAAAAACAACCTGGAGTACCATGCAGGTGCTGAGAACAGCTGCTCAAGTGAAAACAAAATCATTTGGCACTGAATTCTAAATATACCAATACCATGGAAATGACATGGTTTTAAATAGCTGTAATATGTAGAGAAATTAAAAGCATCGAGGTCCTAAATCAAAACAAATCTAGTAAAACAAAAAAAAAAAAAAAGAATTAAAGCTTTAGGTGTCCAGAAGTAAAACATTCACACTTTAGTACTGCAACACACAATGCTTCAATTTTAAGATGATTCTTAGGTACTCCTTTGGTTATAGTCAGGGTTACAAAGGAGCTGGAACTTAATCTATCATGCAATGTGTATAGGAGAGGCAACTAGTTCCGGACAGGATACTAGTCCATCACAATATGTACATTCTCTGTCTCTTGCCTCTCACATACCCCCCCAAACACACACACACACACACAGACACACACACACACACACACACACACACACACACACACACACACACACACACACACACACACACACACACACATATGCAGATGCACATACATATTGCACATATGAAGAGAAGGACCACCAATTCACCAACAGCTTGTTTTTAAGATATGGAAAGAACCAGTGCCACCCAGTGGAGACCCCTGTGGTACAGACTGAACATGCAGACTGCAGAGAATGCAGTCCCTCAGAAAATGAACCACAGAACAAAACACTGTGAGGAAGTACCAGTAATCACTGAATCAGTGTGCTGTTGCAAATAAAGTGCATCTTTATTCACATATGTCACAAAAGGAGATACTGCCACCCAGCTATCTGAAATGTTGTAAATAATTATATGTCATTTGTGAATATCAACATACTTCATATGCTTGTGTTGCAAATGTATTAGAACTGTATGTCATATAAGATGGTTTGTACAGACATGTGCTGAACAGGCATTTTATAAAGTGCTGTTTAAAGATGTAAAGACATAACCACAGCATGCCCTACTGGATTAGAACATAAATGTACCTGTGCTATTGTAACTGTTTAGATGTATATATTTTAACAATGGAAACTGGAACACAAGAGGTTAACTTGAGAAAAATAGCTGAAATTAAATTACCTTATGGCCATGTAATAAAAGGATGTTATCTTTCAGTTTCAGTGCAGTAACAGACACAATGTCTAAAACTAGATGGTTTCTGTATTGTCTTGGAAGTGTTTTATTGTTTTATGACTTCCAGGATCTGCCTTAGATCTAAGAAAAGCCCTTGCCATTGTATTTTCACAGGTAGATAGTAAATGCTACCAGCTACATCAGTGGGGGGGGGGGCTTCACCTGGGATAGAGACAGATGACAATAAATTATGTCATTCTGCAAACTATCCCAGCAGTAATATTTGAGATATTCATTTGGGAAGTCTCTTAGTGAGAGACTGTATTCTGTATTTTGTCTTTGACCTGACAACATCAAGATCCACTCACCATATCTGCCTTGCTTGCTCTGAAGTAAGTTATCAGGGTATAGCACTTCCCTTAGATACAGTCAGGAATATAGCAAAGGTTAGCTTAGCTTAGATGTTTCTCTTTATTTATTTGAGACTGACCTGCAATGATGTTTTAAATATTTGTATGATATTGAACTCTGATGTAACTGTAAGTGTACACTTAGTATTTGCTTGTTCTTTTATTATTTATTATTAAATATATTTAAACCTGTCATTGTGGCTGATCTATTTAGAAATATCTAAGTTCTGGGAGTACTTGCATATTTATTTGATGACACTTTGTAAGCCACTCCTAATAGCCTTGCTCTTGGTCAAACTACCATTTGTATTGATAGTAACATTACACAGTAAGATTGGGCACTGTTTGTTAAGTGCCTTAAAGTAGCTAACTGAGTGGTGGCTGGTGGCAGTAATAACTACATTATAG
Organism: Protopterus annectens; assembly: GCF_019279795.1. Classification (NCBI taxonomy): domain Eukaryota; kingdom Metazoa; phylum Chordata; order Ceratodontiformes; family Protopteridae; genus Protopterus; species Protopterus annectens. The sequence continues at coordinate 689,219,866 of NC_056746.1, forward strand.
TCTGGGCAGAAGGGAGCATAGCTAGCAAACCAGCGTCAACCTTTCCCAGCTGTGTGTGACGTGTGTGTGTGCGTGTGTGTGTGTGTGTGTGTGTGTGTGTGTGTGTGTGTGTGTGTGTGTGTGTCTATGTAAAACAAATTTCCAAGAGTGTGTTTGTCAGTTACTTGGGCAGTGACATGAAGCACAGGTTGGACAGAGAGAGTGCTGGTGGCCTTGACTTAGCCACTCAGCTGAGATATTAACTCTATAGCTATGCCAATCGGGTGTCTTATTGGGGATCTGGAGAAAAAGGAAGAAACCAGCCCAGGACTGACTGTGGTCTCTGTGTGGTCTTAAGGGAAACTGCACTTGATGCAGAAAGCTACATCTGGAAATACTGTATGCGTACCTGTCCTGTATGTCCCGCAATGGTACTAGTAGTGAGGATTGAGGCTCCTTAATTACTGGGCCATTGGTGGGGTGTCACAACATACACTGATGATATGTACATCGTGTACCAGATAAAAAGGCATACATTTTGCATATATTGTAAAATTTCATGATGGCATTACCAGGAGGCTCCTGGATGGTAGTACCAAATGCGGGGATGTAGGGCTTCTAGTTATCTACTAGGACATTTTTTATACTTTTATGGGTGTTAGGATTTGGATAGGGTATAGTAGGTAGCTGACACTGCATGCACTCACCTGTTAGATAAATAGGTGTAGGTATAACCAGTGGCTAAAGATACTCACTGAACTTGGAAGAATAAAAGGGTACACTGCTAACATGTGAATTGTACCTTCAAAGAGTGAGAGTTAGAGGACTAGAAACAGAAAATTGTACAAAAGTAGTGGGAGAAAGGACGAATGCTCAGTTCATTATAGTAACTTATTTTTCACAAGGCATCCTATCAGGATTATTGGTCAGCACTGTGGCAGGTCTAGCAAAATGTTTCTTTTTGTATTTGTTTCAATCAGTGATAAGTGGCGTTTGTTTGTTTCCCTATTTTTTTTTTCCTTATGCTGCCTTCCTGAAGCAGTTGTAAAAGACTTTGTATGGTATTTATAGTCATTACACATGTGCTCAATGACCATTTGCACTGGTTTCATGCAAGCCATCTGAGGGGCAATTCAGAGATGGCAGTTGTTATTTATTTAGAATTTCATGGGCAAATGAGCAGTTAATGAGATGTAAATGAAAAACACATGGAAAAGACATGACTTAACTATGTAAATAAGCCTTCCTTCCTACCTTTGTGATTCAGAGTTGTTTTTTGTTTTTTGGTACACAAGTGCACCTTCTCCTGTAAAGTGAATTCATGCCTTTTCCAGCCACTTTGCAGTTGGCGAAGATGTTTATATGTACTGCAAGCTTTACTGTTTCTCACTTTCAACTGCTTGTTTATGCCACATGGCAAACTGGTGCAATGAATGGCATCTGATTACCTAGGAGAAGGAGATAGAGGCAAAGAACAATCCACCAATGACTTAGGAGAAGGAGATAGAGGCAAAGAATAATCAACCAATGACCTAAGGGAAGGAGATAAGAGGCAAAGAACAATCTACTAAAACCTGGAATAACATAAATTACTTGACAGAGTTAAAATGGACAGGAACTTGTATTGCCTGCAAACTAGATACGAAGGTATATATATATATATATATATATATATATATATATATATATATATATATATATACATATATATATATATATATATATATATATATATATATATATATATCACTATACTTGTCACAGGGACCTTTCAAAGACAGACTGGTACACCTTGGGCATCTTAAAGGCTTCTGCCTTGAAAATAATACAGCATTTCCTCAGTATACTTTTGGCCATTGTGGATGAGCATATCTATTTCCCAGTATAACCACATGACTGAATCAGTGCTATAAGTGCATTTTACAGAATGGCATACTTTTCTAAGTTGTTTGGTATGACAGATTGCACTCATCTGGCTATAAGGACCCCATCTGGATCATGAGTTGAGGGGTGCCACAACATGAAGTGTTACATTCCATCAACAGCTACGTAGTGTGTGATACATGTGGTGCATCACCAGATTTGTATGGGCCCCGCACACTGGCAATGCACATGATTCCCACACATAATGTAGAAGTTCACTATAATGCCAATTCATACATGTTAAGATACATCACAGTCACCTAGTTGGTAAGTGCAGACAATTATAATGTTCTTAGTCATAGGTATTTCTCTATGTTTTTAGTAAGACAGGTCACAGTTACTAATTACCTGTACTTTATGTGTCCCCTTCCTATTATGTTTTCCAGGTGACCTCCAAAGTACAAAGAAACCAAATCAGGCCACCAAGGATAGGAAATAAATAAAAACTTTAATAAACAAAATAAAAAGAGAGATTTGCACTTTCAGGCCACTGCCCTTCATTAGATCTAACACATTAAAACCAAAACCAAAAGTGACCAATCCAAGATCAGCCATAATCAGTTGTATCCAATCAGAATTAAGAGAGGGGTCTACACCCATTTAGAATGGATTTCAGTGAGATGATATCATTCAAACTTGGATAAATGCAGACTCTTAGCTCAGCAATCCACTTAGTTTATTCCTATTCAGTACAATTGTACAAATCTCCACCTCTGAGTCCTGCAAACTGTAACTGTAGAACCATAAAAACAAAACTATGTGCAGGAAAGTCAAGTAGATATTTAAATAAAGCATTACCTGCTTTCCAGTTGATTTCAAATTATACCAGTTTTCCAGCTGATGTTTTCCAGGTGACACAGGCTACCCACTGAAAATGTGACTAATAATTACAACTCTCAACCTTTTAGTGCTAGAATCATGGACAGTGTCAAAAATAATGAGGGGGGTAAAGTTCCAGAAATAGGGACAGATTTTTAAAAAATGCTCTGATAAACTTAGAAATAATAACAGATTTTGCACTACCATGCATTTTCTGAAGGATATGAAGTTTAAAACTCAAATATCTGTCATTAGTTAGTGTAGTTCTCAGTGATTTGCTAGAAAACGACACATTTTAGGAGGAACATGCCAAAACTGTGAGGCACAAATATAGATATATTATGAAATTCTGGAGAGTTGAGAGGTATGTTAATCACATGAGATTAGGAATTTTGGCTTTCAACATGATCCTTAATCTCTACAGCCTTTATTTTAAACATCTTGCCAAATATTTGTGAATTCCTGTAAAACAGATAAACCTGTTAGCCCAAAGTATGCAAGGCCTCTTTGGTCGAATAAAAAGTTAATTGAACTATTAAAGACATAGAAAAGAAAGTGCAGTATAAACACAAGGTATTGGTACTGTAGTACGAAAGGAGAACTAAACAAAATATCAGGACCTCTAAAATTGCATTTGATAATGTATTGATGAAGCATGTTGACCAAAAGGGATTTTATAATTATGTCAATAGGGGCAAGAATGCATATAATAGAATAGATCCTGTATTGAACAAGGGTGCTATCAATAGTGACAGCAAGGACATTCCAGAACTACTAAATGCTTATTTTGTATCATTAAGTGCAAAGAACATTCCGTTTGGACATTTTGTTACTAAAATATCTTTAGCAATATGTCCTAAGTTGTCAGAAGATATGATTAAGTCTGTCATATGTAAGGTCAAAAAGTTCAATCAGACCTGAGTTACTATCAGGCTGTTTTATTAGTAGTCTTAAGGACCACTTAATAAAGCCAGTAACCAAGATATTTAACTTGAGGCTGGGAAATACTGTGGCTCCGGTTACCACAAAATCAGCTTATGACATGTCAATATACAAGAATTGTGGACATGGTGTTATCTCGGACTATTACCTGACTAGCTGACCTGACTTCAAGGCAAGTGTTTTGAAAGTTGCTTACTTTCCCAAATAAGTAATTGTTTGTGTCTTTCGGCTTTTCCCGGTTAGGGGTCGCCACAGCAGAACTCTGGTCCGTTAATGATTGGCAGTAGAGTTTTATGTGCTGGCTTGCCGGGCCTAACGCACAACCTTCAATGAAGGAACGCCCGTTCACGCATGTCGCCACACAGAAGACGCTCTAACTGAAAATCGAATGGGCAACATCTAACTGTGAGGCGACAATGCTACCGCAGCATAATAGTGGGAAAAAATTTACCCTTGCAGATCTGAAAGGTTTTATTAATAAATCTTCATCACTAACTTGAGTACAGTTGATGAAACAGTCAGTGCTGCATTTGGCAATGGCTCTGGTGTATTATATTTAGGCCTCTCATAGGCCATTGATAGCCTAACTCATAATGTAATAATACAATATTTAATAAGGCATAAAAAAATCCCTTCATTATTGAATGGGGGAAATGCTAGATAGCAAATCACTATCGTCAATGTGTTAAGTTGAATAGACACTATTCCATTTGGTCAGCAGTTTCTTATGAGTACCACAGGGTTCAGTCTTGAGCAGTGTATTATTTAACCATGTGATTTATTACCGAATAATGTTACTTACTGGGTGTCCAGGCATGCAGACCATATCACACTTGGTGATCTTTTATCTTCCTCATTTGATTTTCTGGCATTGCTCTCATATGCTTCTGATGTACTTGGATGGCTAAACAAATAACAATTACATATTAATTCTGCAAAATGTGGTGTGATTTACTTTGGCATTTTCAGACCAGATCAAGCAAAATCTCATTTTGCATGTTATAATTGTTCATTAAATCTCTAAATAAAAGGACTTAGTTGCAGAGCTGGCCTTATGCATAGGCCATCTTGGTGGATGCCTATGGAGCCATTCTTGTAGGGGTGCTCTTTCCATATTTATTAATTTATTTGTTTTTAGAACAATTAAATACATCATTCATTTGTCCTAAATAAATAAATAAAGCACCTCTGATAAAAGAAAATGTACCCATGGCATAGCTGGTACTTCATGTGGGTAGTACTCCAGCTAACTTGTCGCATCAGACTTGAACATTGGGAGGTCACAGAGTAGCAATCTCATAGGGTCATAGATTAGTACTAGGCTAAATGCCCTTGTGGACCATTTTAAGCCTAGCCAATTACCCCACATGAGAATCAAACTCTGCACCTTGTGTTTGCAAGGTAAAAACCTTAACCATTATGCCGACCTCCCACCCTTGGCTGAAAAGGACCTTTGGACCAGTCCACTTACTCAGGCAACAAATGTTAAATTACTTAATAAAATAAATATATACAGCTTTATACACATATTTACAGATATGGGCTAGGCTTATCTTAAAAATAACGTTGAAACCAACCAGTTTAAGTTATGCTCAAACTGTGCCGAGTTAGCTGCTAAAAATTCAATCTGTGCTCATAATTTGACAGACAATAAAGCCCATTCTTATAAAACTCCTAACTACTCCTCCCTCTTCAAAGCCTTATGCAGTTTTTATCCTTTCAACCCTGCATATTTTCAGAAGAACTATCCCAAAACTATCAATAGTCAAAATAGGCAAAAACTGTTACACAGAAAAGCTTTTGGCTTTAAAAGCTGTTGAAATTTCATGCTATTTTCTGGACACATGGTTGGCATAATTATCTGTAAATCACCCTTAAATCATAGTTCTGCCCACAAAGGCAACACAGCATCTTTACCTTGAATTGCACCAATTCCAATAAGGATGTTCAAATGCACTTGCGAAGCCATGTGACACAGGGTGACTTTACAGACTGACTGTAATGGACAGCAGTTTACCAGAAAATCCAAAATTTTACAACGGACAGACATTAAATAATCAGGATCATTCTGCAGACTTCTGTATAGTTCAGATGATAGAAATGGTGCGACATGTCTGTAGGCAGTGATGAGATAAGTGCTATTATTTTTCCAGTAATACTGGCAGCTGTCAACCAGATCTGTCCATCCATCCATCCATCCATCCATCCATCCATCCATCCATCCATCCATCCATCCATCCATTCATCCATCCATCCATCCATCCATCCATCCATCCATCCATCCATCCATCCATCCATCCATCTGTAACCCTTTTATCCCATTTTTGCACATGGGATCAGAGTGTCACTTCAACAGTGACAATCATCTAGAGCCAAGATTCACACCACTGGGTGTTTAGCCCTGCCACTGTTGTACTTCCATGCCACACACTCACATGCAGACACACACCTATGGCCAATTTAGAGTATTATTGGAAATATGCAACATTCTTAAATGAACTAAAGGCAGTTGACTGGTCTAAACTAAAAAAGTTACCATTAGAAGAGGCCATAGCATATTTCAACAACAACTTCATAACCATCCTTGACTACCATGCTCCAGTACGTACGTTAAAAATGAAATCTAACCCAGCACAATGGCTAACCAGGGAGACCAAATCAAAAATCAAAATAAGAAACAAAGCCTGGGCCTGCTGGCGCTCAACTAAAACCCCACTTGACCACTTAAAATACCGGCAACTCAGAAATGAAACAAAAAAATCAATTATACTAGATAAAAAAAGCTACTACCAGAACTTACTAAACAAGCACCATAATCACCCTCAAAATTCTGGGCAAGCATAAATCAGATCCTCCATCCAGGACAGTCTACCACCCCAACCCCGCCAACCTTACTAACAGATGCCCTGAGTGCATAGCCAATGCCTTTAATAGCTATTTCACTGAAACCATACAGTCACTAGCAAATCAACTGACTCCACTAAATTCCAATACCAGTTCCAACCCCACTAGTAATCATCCCCAATTTAGTTTCCAGCCAATCTCCACTACCTATATTAAGACATTGTTAACAAAACTAAAACCTACTACCCTCTCTGCTGACCTCCTCCCTGCAGAGTACTTACAAATATCTGCTGAAGCCATTGCTTACCCTATAGCTATACTAATCAATAGAACATTGTCCGAGGGTACTATCCCCCATCTATGGAAGATATCCCATGTCATCCCACTTCATAAAGGTGGAAACTCCACAGAATTATCCAACTACAGACCAATTGCCATTCTTTCCCCATTAGCCAAAATAATGGAAAAATGTGTTCATAAGCAACTAATGCAATACCTAATACAAAACAACCTACTATCTAACTCCCAACATGGTTTTAGACCACATCACAGTACCACATCTGCCCTCATTGACTTTACAAATGCCATAAACCAAAATAGGAATGATAACAAAATATCCTCTGCCCTCTTTCTTGACCTGTCAAAAGCCTTTGACATGGTCAACCATGAACTCCTCATTCTCTCACTCAAATCTATGTCCCTCAATAGTCACACAATCCAGTGGTTCCAATCATACCTAACTGGCAGACAACAGGCAGTTGTATGGCAGAACAAGTTATCCAACCAGCTACCACTCACCCTTGGTGTCCCTCAGGGCTCTATACTGGGACCTCTACTTTTTTCTGTCTTCATCAATAACCTCCACACAGCTATTCCTAAGGCTACCTGCATCCAATATGCAGATGATTCCACTCTCATCTGCTCAGCCACCTCTCCAACAGACCTACAAAACGCAACCCAAAATACATTAAGCACTATTGAAAACTGGCTCACTAACCAATGTCTGTTACTGAACCCCAACAAAACCAAACTCCTACTCTTTACTCCCACTAATAGAACCACCCCTTTCTCATTCACTATCACTTCCAACAATGGTACCACCATCTCCCCAGATACCCACACTAAACTTCTAGGAGTCATTATAGATAATAAGCTCAAATTCGACCAACAGGTCAATAAGACCGTTCAGACCATCAATAAAAAACTCGGTTCAATGTACAGAAACAAAGCATTCTTAACCCCACAGGCTAGAATAGCAATTGCCAGGTCACAACTACTCTCTACTCTTACTTATGCCTCCCCCATTCTCTCAAACCTAAATAAATCAGAACTGAATAAGCTCTCACACAGCTATAACCATATTGCCAGATTTGCAACAAACTCCACCTACAGAACACATCACTGTCAGAACCTGAAACAACTGTGCTGGCTTGAACTCCCCAACTTAATTACACTAAATCAACTCTTAGTTGCCCACAAAGTTCTTTACCATCCTGAAAATACCCCCTCACTCTCTAATATAATAAAACCATACAACAACCTGGGATCACTAAGATCGGCTGACAAATTAATGGTCCATACTTACAAAGCCAACAATTCTGCAGGCGATTCTCTGTTTGCCAACTCTGTTGCCAATACCTGGAAATCTCTACCAAATCATATCACCTTGCAATCCTCCTTAAACCTTTTCAAAAAAAGCATTACACAGTATCTTACAATTAACTGGCTTTGTCCATGCTCCTTCCCTGACTAAGCTGCATCATTATTCACTCTAATTAACCAACTTGTTTTTCTAACACTTGCAGGCCGTTCTCTACAAGCATACTGTGCTGATTGCAACTGTTAATGTAACTGAGATTTTTGTAAACAAATGCAATGATACTATATATTTACTACTGTATAACTTTTTCAATATAAATAATCTGTGTGTTTATTCTTGTAAAAACTGAAGTTATCATGTTGGAGCTTTTCTCCCCGGGCCTCCACTGAAAATGGACATGTATCCAGTTGGACTATCCCGGTAAACAAATGTAAAATAAATAAATAAATAAATAAATAAATAAATAAATATTTCTGGTTTTCTAATTTGTGTGGAATAACTTTAATACTTCAATGTGCTGCAATTTGGCAACTTGATTGTGTGGAAGTGAAATAATATTATATATGGATCAGAAGTTCTGGCTATAACTTCTGGGTAGGAGATGGGGTTGGTTGGATGAAAGTAACTCTCTTGTTATTTGCTCAGTTTAAACAGTCGTTATTTGGCTTTGCAGGACGAATGTGCATTTGGGAGAAGTAATACAGACTACTTAACTGAGCGCCTGATATGCACAGAATAGGTATAATTGCTGTCGCTGTCATTGAAGGAAAATTACTGGCTGCCTGCTGCTGTTTGCTTCTTATTTTGGCTTTGAAGGGGTAATGTGATTTACATGAAACAATTTGCAACATTTTAATGTGTGACAAATGTTCAGTTGGAACGATGGTGAAATACATAGCATAGCCATCCTTGTTTATTAAAATCAAATATCTGAATTGTACACAGGTGTGTCTATAACTGCTTTTGGGGTTTATATGGATGAAATAACTCACTGCCTTCCTGATTGCTCAGTTTAACAGTCACTGCACAAAAAATTAGGCATAAAATGATTCACAGAATACTCAGTCCTTCAGAGCTTCTGAGGGCAGAGGTCCCTATACAACAATGTTGTATAAGTAGAATTTGACATAGGTTTATTAGTCAAATCTGCCCTATATTTCATAGTCTAAAATCAGCCCTGTTCATATGTGTTCACAGAAGGCCACTATTCTTGTTTGAGGAAATTGGTCAATGTAATTATTTCTTTAACATTCTTCCCAAATTTTAGAGGTCATTATTTTTTGAGCTTGGCTGTGAATAGTGTGATCATTATTTATTTATCTTTCCTCACCAATTTCAGAGGGGTGCCCAGAGAGTTGCTATAGCTTGTATAGGAGCACTGCACCTGCGAGAAGTAAGAAGTTCTAAACATTATTGTAATCATTTTTTTTTTTCATTTTTTGATAATCAAACATTTGATGCATAGGCAGGTGGCTATCATTTGGTATATATATATATATATATATATATATATATATATATATATATATATATATATATATATATATATATCAAATATGTTATGTTCTATTTGTTTCAGTTTTTCCCTGCTCAACTGTGCTTAGACCTGCTAAGCACCACATAAATATGGTAAGGGCTGCCAATGTTTATGCACTGCTTGGCTCTGCTTTAGTGGTTTGCATGGTGCTAAGCTTCGTTAAGACTGCAGTTCTTCAAGTTTTCATGCTTCTCAGCTCAGCTGTGCTGTTTGCATGGTGCAAAGTGATGTAGCACTTTTCTAAATGTTGCCCAATGACATGTAAGGGTAGGAAAAAAGCCTATATTAAGCCCAGTTGGCAGGAATACAGCAGAATCCATTGGCGTTCTTTCTCTGACAGTTACTCTGGCTGGTGTTGGTGAAGGTGCATGCTTTCAGGTGCAACACTGGGACACTGTGGAGTCCAGGGTCATGGTTGGAATCCTAGTTAAAAAACGTGATGACCGGCTGCTGCAGAGAGGTTTCCAGGCCTCAGAGTGTAAACACCATGATATCCTGAAATAATGAAAGAGGGGACTCTTGGACATCTGGGTCCAAGAAGCTTGGCTAGGGAATGCCCCACATCTGTTAGTAATTATACCTCTGTGCTAACAATATGTAATCTGAATGTCTGCAAAGCTGGTATGCATAACAGTGTGCTTTTCTCCCAACAGCTGCAGCTGAGAGGGCTCATATTGTCGAGTTGCACACCAGGCGCTTGTCTGGGTTGCACAGTGAGTGTGGTGAGTATGGATGTATTATGCTAACTGTAATGAAATAAACAAGGAAGTATTAACTGTGTTAAAGTATATACAATAAAGTTTGTAGTGCCCTAAATGTGGAATTAAAGCTGTATTGCCAGAAATGAATAATGCCAACTGTAGTGCAATAAAAACGTGAAACAATACCAGTAACTGCATTAAAGTATAAACAATAAAGTCTATAGTGCAATAAATGTGGAGTTAGAGTTGTACTGCAATAAATGAATAATGGCAACTGTTGTGCAATAAAACACGAAACAATACCAATAACACCAAGGAAGATGGTGTACATCAGGAGTGTCTTGTTCTAACCATTGCAGTAGAGCTGTATGCATTCAGGCTGTAAGGTAAGGTGCTGCAGTCAAGTATAACACTATCATAGCTGTAGAATGCAAATCCAGTTGATTCAAATTGTATTGTTTAACTCATATAGTATGGTTCAAGTCTGTCTTTAGGCCAGTATTGTTCACATAGTGCTCTGTCATCCATAGACATCAGGTGATAAAGGTATATGGTTGAGGTAGCCTACTCCATGAGCTGATATTGTTTTTTGGCTTCACAGATATTACAAACCACTAACAAATTGTGTACACCAGCATTGTTTATAGTGCTATATGGCTTACCTACTATCTTTGTTATGCTTGTATTTCATGCATGTGTGTTTTATTGTCACTGCAGTCTATTATAACACTGTAGTAGTACTACCAGCTCATATTTTGGTTCCAGGTAAGCTCTAGGCAAATATCACTCAGTCAGTAGTCAGCAGTGCCTTGGTAACTCAGTTTGTTAAATGCTCTTGTTATGGCACATTTTGCCACACACATACCAGGGTTTGAATCCAGTGCCATGTGGCACTAAATATTACAGTAACAGTAATGTAATGCTTACAGATTCTCACTCTACAGAAACTACAGGCAAATGGGTTAGGTAGCCCATATTATGAGTAGATAATTGTGTGTTTAGATATCACTGACTTAAAATCATTATCAAGAAGTTCATCAACAATGTTCAGTCAAATATAAAATGTGTAATCCCGATAAGGCTGTATGCCTGGAGTGTCTGTTAATAGTTGCTGCAATCAATTAATGCATCCTATGCAATGTCCATTGCAGTCACTGCTATTGGGTTCTATTCCCATGCCTGCCAACCAATGCATGACAGCTGTTTAGTGTCTGTACTGTACACATACATGTCTCACAAGTGTCACGATTACATGTTATGTGATTAAAAGTGTGTAATTCACCTGCCACAGGATTACCATGGACATGATTACCTAGATTGCAAAGTATCACCAAATTTGCCCACAGAGCACCTTGGTAATTATATAGGTCCACCTGATGTGCAAGTGTTCTGTGTAGTTGTGTACCCGCAGTCGTTACTGCATGCAAATAGCATGAGAGGTACGTATGTGCTACATCAGCTATAGGAGAATTGTAGCCACTGTACACATAAAAAAAAATACAGACTCATAGCGTAGATAGTAGTCCTGTTGTCAAACAAATAACCAGAAATGTTGTTAAGGGACTGTTTTTCTGTCTTTCCCCACCCCTAATGTTCATTTATTTCTTATTGTTATTCATTGGTTATGGTTTACTCTTAACATATGTTGTTACAATAATTGTATTTTGAGACGTGTTTTATTATTGTTATGTTCTATAATGGTTGCATATTAACATATATTGCTATGTTACCTATTTTGTTTTTGTTATGCTGCAACTGTTGCTGGCATGCTGCTAACATACTGACTGTTCTGTTATTTACTGTTTGTTTTACATACTATGCATTGATATATAATTGGGTTATTTCCAATGTTCTGCCATGCTGTAATTATGTAATTGGGTTATTTCCATTGTTCTGCCATGCTGTTATTACTAACAATGATTTGTTCACAACTAACTTATACTTATTGTTATACCTCCATTACTACAGCACATCAGGCTAGGGCAGATCTGGGTGATCTGCATACCTTGCCTCAACTGGCCATGGCACTGGGTCCTAGCACATCTGGGACCCAGACCAGTAGTGCCCCCTCCACTGCCCCTGAACCACCTGTGGCATTGGATGGGACCAGCTTGGGAAGGGGCCTGACGTCCCCCTGGGAACAGTGGTGGTGGGGGCATTGTTGTCCAGGCTGAACTGCTGGTCATGGTGCACAGGATTTTTCATCTGAGCTATGAACACTGCCTGCACCAGATTGAGTGCATGCTGGCCAACCTAGTGTGGCAGTCCCAACCTGGCACCCAGCCACCAGCACAGCCACCCTTAGGGCAGTGAAAGAGCAGTGTCAACAGTCCCATAGGTGGGGACCTCAGTCATGCTGCTGCAATCTGGAGGCACACGTGACTTGTATTCCACAACACCCTCCCCATCCAAGGTGTTCACCCACTTCATGTGTCACACAATGCACCTGTCTGTTGTCTTGTCTGTTTTGTCTGTCTGCAAATGTATCCTCTCCTACCCAACTTACCTCCCCACATGTACCTAAGTCCCTTCCCTCAACATTCCACTCTCACTTTAATAAAATAAAAAAATGGACACATGTCCCAAAACAAAAAATATTGCCCCATACATAGTTCTCCATTTTGAACACATGTCTACTGGACACAAGTAATTTGGTCCAGTTGGCTTGGCAATGCAATTATGTTGTCTTCAGCTCTCTCTGGGGTTTGAGACTTCAAATTCATCTACAACATTTGACAAAGTGCACAGCTGTTGCCGTACAATAAATGGATACATTTGTCTCTTTCCTACACCCTTCCTGCACATCCCTACCTGCCTTCCACTATGTTTTCTCCCTGCTTGCCCCATTTCATGACTTTCCTATCTCCCCTTTTTTCTTTCCTTTATTTTTTTTTAGCATGGAGCTGTGCTGTATGTCACTTCTTGCAGCTTCGCTTAGCTCAGCTAAATAGAGTTCTAATGAGTATATGGGGTTATAACATTGTAAGTCACGTGTTCAAAATAAACTCCTCTGCCATGTTTTGAACACAAAACACATCACACCTGTAACACACTGCATTAACCCACCATAGGTTCATAGGTTCATAGGTTCATAGGTTGGTACTAGGCTATCAGCCCTAGGGCCTATACAAGTCTAGCCATAACAATTCCCTGGCTATTTCTTCCCACATTATTTACTTTCCTGGACCCCTGTCTAGCAGGGCGACTGACGTGATCCCATGCCACACAGATCTTAATTAAAACAGGTGTTTGCATCAAAACATGATTTCCACTTACAGTCATTAGGCATGCATCAGTAGAGCTGTGCATCCTGCCACACCATGCAAACTGGAATTAAAAATTAATGAAAAAAATGGAGTGTTCCTTGGACTCTGGTGCAATAATACACCACTAGACAGCAAAAGACATAAAATAGATGTAAGTGAGGCCTCTGATAGCAGGTAAATGTGGCCTTGTATCACCCATAGACACCTGCTAAGGCAGCAATGGCAAAGCACATGTTCAACTTGTACCATTCTGCAGAAATACAGCCATAGAAAGCCATGCACATACTGATGGATGCAGACAATGTGTGTCTCAGCCTGTATGTCTGCACATATACCATGCAAATACACCTGCTGTAGCAGTGACTCAGTAGCTCAATTTGTTAATTGCCTTGCCTACAGTGTATTTTGCCAAACACAGTCCTGGGTTTAAATCCAGTCTTGTGTTGCCATGCAATTACATTATTGTGAAGACAGCAACTAATGACTGAGTCAGGCAATCTTGATCTGCACAGGATACTGCTAATTAATTAACTGATATCCAGTTTTGCATGTCAAAGTTCTGCAGGTTGGGACACACTGCACATATCTGTATGGCATAATTATATGTCGCCCACTACTCTGTTATTGGCATAACAGATGTACCTTTATCACATGCCTCAATTGGACTGTAAAGGGTACCCTTACCCTGGCTCTGCCATAATGACAGGACTACCACAGCTGCCACAGTTACATGTACAGCTTGTTGTCTTCCAAAGTTTTCACACTCCCCCTAGCTGTTCTAGACTGCAGCAGAAGCTGCAGCCTGTAGCACACACGCCTGAATGTAATGGTAGCTACTACACACCTACCATACCTCCCAACCCCCTAGCACACGGGATCCAGACACAGCCATACCTAATGGGGAGACAAAGGTGCAGAGATTGGGAAAAGGTTTACAGTTTGCTCCTTCATTGATAGTAAGTTGATACAATAACATCTATTGTATTAGCATGCATATTCAGAGAGGTGTAAAGTCTTGCACTCAAATGTGTGTCATTTATTACTGACCTCAACACACAATGTTTGCCAGTGAATTGCCAGATGACCACAATGTCATGGGACAATGACCACACATATGAGGTGAAACTGTGGACATAGTGCATAAATGTCTACAGCTGACAGTTATGGTACCGACCCTCTGCAATGCAGTAGTCTCCACACCTTAGTAATGTCCATCTTAACAGCTAAAAAAGGGCCCAGGTCTACATGAAGACGTTATATATTGCACTGTAGTGGCATGTCATTGGTTAATGATAGTGCACTTCAGCTGTTTTGGCTTCAATTTCTATCTCAGAGCCACATACTGCTGCAGAAGCAATTACCTGCTAATGATCAGCCTTAAAAAGGCAAGCAGCTGGTTATGGGGAACAAGCCTGCATGAGACTTACCTCACACAGAGAGTGTATTTTTAAAAGATTACCAGAAACAAAGTTCAACAAAGGAGTACTGCACTCAACCAGGTATGTAATTGATTTCTCCATATAACAGGATGCAGATGGGAAAGTGTAGGTCTGGGGAAAAGGACTCACAGCAGTAAGCCTGTGTTAGATCTATGGTAATGACATGTCATTGATACACAGCTGTTCTACACCTATAGACATGCCTCTCAAATATTCCTGATTTCCACTCACATCTTAGCAATGTCCCCCTAATTCCCTCCTAAAATGGCTGACTGTTGTAGGGAAGCTGGTGAATTACACATAAAACATAGTGGCAGTAAGTAAGGGTGCATACTCCTGTAACATCAGATGATGAACACTAATTCACATCCTCTCATTCTGTCATTGTCACACATAAACAGTTCTAACATTTTAAAAGTGTCCCTGACTGTCCATGATGTAGTCTGGCTAGGTCCATGATCCTTTAAGTTGTTCCCTGTCTGGTTGAGAACTATGCCTGACATAGCTGTATACCTGTTACAGCAAGATATCTGAACAAAGCCATAATTAATGGAGGGACAAAGGCCTAAATTAGAGACACTGTAACTATTGCTCGTACAAAGTAAGAAAGTGAATAGAATAACAGATATTACATTAGCATAACTATGTTCTGAAGGGTATGATATCTTAAACTCAGATGTCTGTCTTTATTTTCTGAAATCAACCATCAATGATTGGCCATTCTTTGCCAGAAATCCACAATGTTGTGTGAAAATGACCAAAACTATGAGGCAAACATCTTGACATTCTGAACAATCTGTATAGTTGAGAAGTATGATTCCTACAGGGAACATATACTACAACAGGTTTGCATTGTTTTCTGTCATTGTGGCACACTGGTGTTGCTGGACTGTCCCCATATAGTGGCTGTAATAGCACACTGCAATTTGTCTGGCAGTGACTGTATGACATATTAGTGGATGTTTGCCCATAGGGGGCACACCACAGTAGACTGCTGTGTTGTGTGTAGGAACATACAGCAGAATCTTTCATGGCACACAGGAACATACCCCACTACTACCTTGGTGGTATCCACACACTTAGTGTGTTGCCAGACTGTGGGGTATGATGTGTGAG
The DNA here is from genome assembly GCF_019279795.1 of Protopterus annectens. Taxonomy (NCBI): domain Eukaryota; kingdom Metazoa; phylum Chordata; order Ceratodontiformes; family Protopteridae; genus Protopterus; species Protopterus annectens. Next base: position 689,236,032 of record NC_056746.1, read on the forward strand.
GGAGCAGTGGATAGTGCAGGCCATTATGGGTGTGCTGGATCTGTACACAGTGGATGTCCATGTATCTGGTTCTGTAATGTGTCCCTCTTTTGTTGTCTTTCAGGAACCATGTAACACAGAAAATATGCCACCTTCTCAGATGCGGAGAATGAAATAATAGTGGATGGACTGAGACAGCACCATCAAATCTTGTCCAGGGGAGGCATAATTGGGACCAGCATGCAACACTGTGGGCAGACCTTGTACAGGATGTCACTCAGATTGGCCAACAGGACAGGACCTATGAGCACATCCGACACCAGGCCACAGACATTCTGAATGCTGCAGGATGAAGGGCAGCTGATGCTGCCAGGGATCATACCACCACCAGTGGAGGGCCTGCCACAGAATAACCACTGTCAGCTGCAGAGGAATTCCTGGCAAACCTAGGAACACACGGCAGCTCCCAGGCATCCATCACACCATACATTGTGGAGGTGGCTGCCACAGTGTCCACAGCAGGGGAGCGTGCAGGTAAATGTAATGTGTTCTCCAGTTTAATACTGTCTCAGTCATTGTGGAAGGCTGTACATACCTCTACATGTGTGTCAGGTTTATCTGCATTGAGGGGATGTTGATGTTTATGCTCAGTTGTGCACACATGCTCAGAATGTCGGCAATACAGCCAGTATCACAGTAGCTACTGTACATGTGGATATATGCACATATTCCTTTGTAGTGCTGTAACATTTAATGGTGCTGACAATACCTCTCCCTCACCTTTTCAAAAGTATGTCAGGTGTGGCCCATGTCCATGGTCCTGTAACTGGTGAGTGTAATACTGTTTATGGATCATATATTCTCTATGAAAGTTAAGAGCTGCTATATTACCCTATGTACAAATATTGTGTTTAGCCAGAGTAGTATATTTGTATGTTCCATTCTGGAACAGTTAACTAAGGTTCATAGACTAGATAATCACACATGTGTATTTGAATGATCAATGACACATTTGTACTTATAGTTATGAGTGGCTACACAGCCTGGTATGCATTAGCCAATTACTGCAAGATGCCTGTTTAAACACAAAAGGGAGATGGTACATACCTCATGCAGTGTCACTAGTACAGATATATCATTCTCAAGATAGGTATACTGTTTTTTTTGTGTATTTCTATCACTTATCCTGTCATATTACATACCTTACAGGCAGATTGTACTGACAACTTTAAATGTATGTGGCTGAAGTGCATGTTTTAAAGGGCTTGACTTGTCTGTGCATGTTGGTGTGAGGTTGTCTGTTGTGCATGGGAGTGGAGATGAGAAGATGTGAGACTGTAAATGCAGTTGTGGATCCTCATTTGTATGACCCTGTGGGGATTACCATACATTAAAGTGCCCACAGTAATGTACTGCTTTTGTCTTGGTTTTCACAGGTGACCAGGTGGTTGGAGTCTGTCCCCTTCACAACCCGATGTCAGTGTTTCATCAGACTTTGATGATGATGATGATGGCCATAGTGAGGCAGAGGTGGTGTTGTTTGGGGATGAATTTGCCACAGAGGTTGACATCCCTCTTCTGCCCCATTATCACTGCACACAGTCAATATGCCTACACATACCCAGTCCCCAGAGGCCACAGATATTGGACAGTCAGTGTGTAACATTGAACAGGACAGTGTGGCAACTATGGTGTCAGTGAGTGTAGACACTAGCCATAGCCAGAGAACTGGTGAGGTCCCACACAGGTGGATTGATGGAAGTGCTAATAGAAGGACTGCTGTCCATCCACCACTTGCTGCAGGTGTCACATCATGGGTCACTCGGCACATGTTTCAGACCATCATGGAGACACAGGCATGTTCTAAACACAACACCAGATGGATGCTTGGGGTTATGGATGCAGCACAATCACTGATGCAGTAGACAGATGGTGGGCTGAGACTGTGTCTGTCTTGGACCGCACATTGTCTGTGCTGGAACATCTGGTTGGAGTTGGGCATCAAACAGGTGGATGTTGGTCAGCAACACCATCTGCTGAGTGGCCATGTGGCCATGCACAATCACACCCCCATAGTGGCAGTACCTCCAGCACTACAGAGGGCAGTGTGCTGTCCAAACAATGATGTGGCAGACCCTGGGCATGTGGTTCTGGGCAGTCCCGTGGGGGACACATCCCCACCAGAGAGCAGTCACTGTCAGTTACTAGCACCGCATCTGACTTTGAGCATGGTGGTGCCAGTGCTGCTCCTTGCAGAACCAATTCCTGTGTTCATAGCCAGAGATGGTGAACTGTCCACTCAACCATGTATGCTCCACAGCTGTCCAACATACAAATGTGTAGGGCTAGCACTGGGCTTGACTGTGTACATGCACACAGTCAAATACCACTGTCACATGCAGGTCACAAACAGACCACATGGCACCTCTCCATGGCCCATCTAACCCACAACCCTTCTTGATGCACACACGTGCTGTCAACTGTGTGGCACAGCCTAGGCCTCTTGTACCACCACAGCACACCCCGTGCATGTGGTGATACCTGTGCCACATCCCTGCCATCCATGCCATTGATGCAGGGAAATGCTACTATGTGTCTGATGCACAGGGTATCTACATTACTTGACATGCACTTGTGTAGTGCAGCATTGTTTTGCCATGTCACTTGTTGTGGACCACAGCAGATACTGTATGCTGGCATGTGTGATGACTACACATCACATTTTGTGTATTTTTGTCACATGATGTTGGACTGGCAGTAGTGTTACAGAATGACAGGTGTGTCATGGACCTGTGTATGTTTCTATTCCAGGAGTCTGAGGGGATAAACTATGGATACATAGTGGCAATACAGTGACACAAGATGGCATGGCAGCACAGCAGGAAAATGACATCAGCGAGGTACGGAAGTATATGTTTATGGCTCTCTAGGTGCATATGTGTAAAACAGTCTATCGGGGACAATGATTGCAGTTAGCATAATCATGCATTCATACTTTGTGATAAGGTCTGTGACCCTTGCTACCTGTCAACTGGGTTTGTTGAACTTACATACCTAGAAGGTGTGGTGATGGAGGTGACACATCTACAGATATCCTGTGTTGGGGTCAGTCAGGTGGCAGACATCAGTTATGATTATATAGAGGAGTGCAATTCAGGGACAGCAGCTAGTCACAGGGCCATAAAATGCATAACCATTGCACAGAGATAGCCCAAATGGGCATGTCCGTATTGCTGCATGGGGTGATATTTACACAAACACGCACAGAGTTGGCTGATGTGAGATTAGAATCCCTACCTATCTATTATTACACATTATAGCTTGCAATACTTATCGGATGCACCACAGGTTATGTCTGTTGTATGTGTCATTGCAGGCAAAGTACTTGTGGAGTACACAAAGTAGCCTTGTGTTCAACAGCATGTGTGGCCTGCAGAGTGATATTTCTTGGTACTGTTATTGTATCTAGTGTCCTATGCGTGGGATACCTGTTGATATCCCTGTTATGTGTATACCGTTACCAGTATGGCCATATGTGGCTGGTTGCAGTTAGAAAGGCAAACATGTGGCCAGGGACAATATGGCCTGTCCAAGGCATGCATTGAAACCATTGTACGTTACACCTGCTCACCTCTGTCTGTCTACTAGGTGACATTTCCCAAGCACTGGGGTCTGTGGGTGAGTGGATTATGTACTGTTGCAGGCTTGATCTGCTTCTTTTGGACAACTGTTGTGATATGTACCTGCAGATAACCTCAGCATTTTGAGGGTATGTGGGGACATTCTTATACCCCCCTCACACGCACACACACACACACACACACACAGATATATATATATATATATATATATATATATATATATATATATATATATATATATATGTGTGTGTGTGTGTGTGTGTGTGTGTGTGTGTGTGTGTGTGTGTGTGTGTGTGTGTGTGTGTGTGTGTGTGTGTGTGTGAGTGTATAACAAGGATGCCTCTTTAAATGTTGCTGTGTGTGCATGTTATGTAAATGTGTTACGTAGATATATGTGGAGAGTCTCTGCATCACTGTACTTTATATAGTGATATATACACACACACACACACACATATATATATATATATATATATACCTGTATATATATATATATATATATATATATATATATATATATATATATATAGGTATCATATGTATATGTGATACATACTGATAGATACACTAATCATGTGTGAGGGAGATAGCAACAGACAGATATGTATATGTCACTGTCTGTATGTACTGTCATATTTCCACATAGCAGATCTTTGTGAGGACGGGGCAACAGATCTGCTCTCAAGTTAGCTAAGTGTAGGCGCATGCCCAGTGGGACTGTCAGTACTTACAAGGTGACTCCAGGCCACAGCTACGTGTACTCTGGTCTGGGATTTTGTATGCTGCAGACATTGGCTGCTGCACCTGTTTCTGCAGTACAGCTCTTACCTGAAATTGTCCAAGACATTCCCTGGCTGTGTGCTTTACTTAATATGTGACTGGGATACATAATGTAACACAACACACAGAGTGACAGTCTGCATACCTCTCACTGTACATGTTTTTGCAGAATGTCTAGCATTTCACCCCATATGTTTAGTCTGTTCCTCATTCATTTGTAGTGTTCAGGTATAATATTGTATAGCACAGCCACTGAATTATGCTAACTACCGACACATTTAAGTAATGCCCTTTACATCCTGTAGCTATTCTATTCTGTTGCAATCTGCTGTTATATTAGTCACCTTCTAGGTTCATCAGAGCATATGTAATGTCTGTCTGTAGTTTTGGCCCTTTGACCTCCCCATTCTCTCTGACTTTGTCTAGCTGTCTTGTAGTAACAGATTAAGGGGTATGACAGCCTGGGAATACCACCATATGAGTACCTCACATGCAAAAGATATGGATGCTGCCAGATTCAAACCATCAGCCATGCTAATGGCCTTAGCTCAGTGAGCCACACCATCCACCAGACAAAGAGGTGTCATTCCTTATACAATCAACAGCATACAGGCATAGATTGTCACCTCTTTGTTATGTGATACATACAATGAGTGGCTAGGTTCTATGTCACAGCCCTTGAATTGGCTGGTCTGCTGATATGTCATGACAGACATACTATTACAGCAGTTGTATGAGAACACTAGTGTGTTGGAGGTGGGGGAAGAACAGCACATGATCTGCTGGCATAGCTAGTAGTGCAAATATCATGTGACCCCATTGTTTAACATCTCCCTTGACTGTTGTAGTGAATATTGCAACCATGAGGCTTAGTGAATATTATGGAACACATACTATTGGACTGGGTATCTGTAGTCCCATGTGGATGTTACATTTCTCAAAATAGCTCACTATATTCCCTTGCATACATGCAGCAGGTCTATACATAATATATCATATTATAGTACTCCCGACAAGTGGTGTCTAGGTGAGTGACTTATCTTGTGAATGCAGCATTTGACAGAACTGTAGTTCAGGGCTGACTCTGTCTAATACATGCAGTACACAGCCAATATTTGGTTAGGTACAGATTGTGTGGGTTGCCTGGCATAAATGTTACTATAGGTATGTGAGTTGGAATAAGATGTCAGTCCCTAGGGCCCTAGATTGTCAGTGCATGTGCTATGCTTTGTTTCTTGAGCTAGGCCAGGGCATACTGGGCATGCTTAAGTCTGCCTACAGGAACATCCTCAGGGTTTTTCTCCTCCGAGTCCCCATCTGGGTGTGGCTGTGGGTACCTAGGCAGTGGTGAGGGGCTGTGTATCCCTTCCCTTTGCTGATCCTTTTGCAGCTGTTTCCACAGGATCATATTGTATAGCATAGCACATACTGTGAACATCTGTGCACATGTGGCTGGAGAGTACTGCAAGTATGACCAGATATATCGAAGCACCGGAGCTGTGACTTCAGCAGCTAAAACACATACTCTATGATATTCCTAGTCTGTGGTGTGCCTCATTATGGCATTCTTCTGTGAGTGTGTGTGCATTTCTGATGGGTGTCATCATCCACAGTTCCAGTTCATAGCCAGCTTCCCCCAGTAAATGTCCATGTGGGATCCCCCCCACCAAAGATCTGATACTGCTGTGATGCATGTCAGATATGGGAATCATGATAAATGCCAGGGTTGCCAGCACACACATTCATGATAATGTCCTGGGCATTGGACATGACCTGTCAGTTGATGGAGTGTTACCCCTTGCAGTTGACATAGATTCTACCCTCCTCACTGGATGATGCCTTGATGTGTACATGAGTGCAATTTATGGCACCCAGTAGGTCAGTGTAGTGTGCTACATGGTAGAAGTGTTGCATACTGCTGGCCCTCTCCTCATTGGTGTGGGAAAAATACATGTATTCACTGGCATGTGGTAGAATGGAATCCAGGAACTGGTGGAGTATTCTGAATGCTGATGCCTGTGAGACCCCCATCATGTCCCCAGCTGGTCTTTGGAAAGTACCTGTAGCTAGTACCCTAAGAGATACACATAGTTTTATTTCCACTGGGATGGGTTCCCCTCTTTTGGCTCTGGGTCTGAGTTAAGGGTGGCAGAGCTCAATGAGTTTTTGTAGTATGTCCCCGTCCACCCTGTAGTGCTCTTCAATCTCTAGCTCATGAAGCTCCTGGAAGATTACGCTGGGCCTGAACACTATTTTCCTTCTCAGTCTAGGACTATTGTCAGCCACAGAAGCAGCAGCATTGGTCTCGGCATCTAGCATACACAGATGTAGCAGACCTGCAGCAGCCCCTAGCATTCCTTCATTTAAAACTCCCAGTTCTGTACTCCACTGTTGCAGAGTATGTGGGTGAATCAGACTGTAGGGTGTATGCAACCTTTATATTGCTCTGCTGTAGGTGATGACTGTGTGATTGGCTACCTATGATGCATTTCACCTGCCAGGTATATCATTAAGATTTAATGGCCCTAGTTTAAGTGAAACAGGGGTCATTAGTAATTAACATACCAGCCAATTTTATTTATTTATTTTTTAGACAGCCTTCTTCACTCAGCACTGTGGTGCGCCACTCAAACACATGCTGCGAAGGTAAACAATGTTCAGCAGTCACTGCACACACCCCCATGAAAGGTCATGGTCAGCATGGTGATGCTCTGTGCAAAGCCACTGAAACAATTGCCCTGAAGGTAAACAAAGCTTAGCAGCCAGTGTACACCCCCCATGCTGAGCACATTGATTCGCTGCACAAATAGGTGCAGCTGAGCTCCAATGAACTTACAAGTCCTCAGACACACCCAACTCTGGATGACAAATACCTCTTCTCTAGACACCAAAATGGTTCTGTGCCTACACGAATGGGATCTGTGGACATGGATACCCATTTGTGCTATTCAGTAACCCCACCTCATTTGCATTGGGATCCGTGCACACAACCTGGAAACTACATGATTCCAGGCCCTGCCTAGTTGGCAACAGCACCATTCCACCATTGTAGATACTCCATGCAGGGTCCAATAATACATTACTGTCACATAGTACTGAATTTGGTTTTTACAATCTTTTTTTTTTTTCATAACAGCATGTTTGCACCCTGAGGCTCGCCATGGAAACGCACACATTTCATTAAAAAAACAAAATTATTTTAAAGCATTTCCCATACAGTTTTGGACACACAGTGGATAATTTTGTACATATCTGTATCTAGTGTTCTATTTCTGTCCATCAAACTACACCTTTGCAGCCCCTGTTTTCTGTTTAAATTACTGTACATGGAATTTTTCCGTGTACACTATGGAGAACAGCATGGGTTCTGCAGTACTCCCTATCCACTTGCTAGATTGTTCTACCTCCCTCATTTGCATGCAGTTCACCTGCTTATGAGGTGATTTGCATACCATGGATACTTCCTTGTTGGTGCATGCTTGTGCACCATCCAATTCTGTTTATTGGATCACAAACCTGCTTACTTTCTTGTAAGCAGTGTGTCATGATGCCTATATGAAAAACAAGTCGATATAGGCTTTATTAAATTCCCCCCCAGGACAAATGTTGCAAAAGGAGGAAAAGTAATCTGGATGGGATGAGTAGGCCAAAAAAGGGATTCGCAGTTGGGGACACACAGCCTTTTTCCCTAGGTGCCAGTTTTCAGCTGGCCCTTCTTAGAAGTATACATCAGCTCAGTCTTCCAATATAAGCATAAGACTTGAATTATTAAAGCAAAGGCCATTTGTATTATATTACTATTAAAAATGTTCAGCACTAAGCCAGAGGCATTTTAGTAAAAATTATTAACTACCTATGTTAGACCCATTATTAAATACAGGTTCTCTTTTTCTTCCTATTCTAAGGGTGATGCTATCGTTTGAAAGTGTTCAAAGGAAGTTCACAAAAAAAAGAATAAATGATTGCAAAACATTGGGCCGGATTCATGAAGGCTTGCACTGAGTCTACAAGTAGTGTAAGGCTTCAGACAGGCAATATGTCTGCCGAGCGATACACCAATAGCCGGCAGGGGCGTGCATGAGAGCTCCTAAAACTACTCTTGCACGGACAGTGTTATGATATGCAAATTACCTCATTTGCTGCTGAAAGCTATGCAAATGAGGTAAATTTGTGATCCAGGAAACACTAACCTGTCCGTGGAAGAGTAGAGTTATTTGCAGAAATGTACTCCATTAGTAACGGAGTACCATTCTGCAAATAGCAAAACGGAGCTATGACAGCTCCAAACAAAGGATGCATCCAGTTGAGGAAGCATGCCACTGGCCAAATATAAGGCCATTGGCATTTTTATATATTCAAAATTAATAAAAATCTATTTTTTTCCCCGATCTCCGATGTTTAAGCATAGCGCAGGGCCGCGCAAACGTGCGGCACTTTAAAAACCAGAAAATAATTAAAAAATAGCCAAAACCAGGCATGTCTAATAAAAAGATTATTCTGCCATGCAGGTGAATGGCAGGCTGAAGACAACATGGCTACTGAGTAGTGGTTGCTAAGGGGGGGGGAAGCTCAGTTTGAGATATGTAATCAAGCATTAGTAGGCAATCCTATGCAAATGAGGATAAGGATAGTGAACCCAAAGTTTCCCTGGCATGTGAGCCATGTCCCTAGAGTGTAAGTGTAGGAGTAGGGGAGTAGTAGAGTAGAAGATAGGTGACATCATGAGGGGGTATGTCTGAAAGACTGTAAGCTTATTGGAGCAGAGTGGCTTGTGTTTGACATGAGTTGCTCAGGATTGCAAAAGGCGTGTCTACATTTGCCCTAGCTGAAACCCAGAAACCAAAGGTGTACGCCCTGGATATATCTAAAATTTCTTGCAAACGTGCTTACACCGTGTGCACGCGTGTGCTCGGCTGTAAGCCTGTGTGCGCTCGTGTGCACCCGTCTAAGCCTGTGTAAGCCTGTGTGTGCACGTGTGCATGTGTTTGCACTTGTTTTCGCGATTCTGCCCCCTGTGGAAACAGAAAGGGACAAGGAAGGAAAAGAAGTAGTAGGAAGTTAACCAAGGAGAACTAGCAGAGCTGCCAGGTGAAATAAATCAGAATCAGCCAATTACACAGACAATACACTAGCCCAGCCCAACCCAGCACTTAAAACTCTGCAAACAACATTCCCCCATGTTTTTCTCAAAAACACTGCAACACTGCAGTATCAAAAAGTGAAAACTTAAAAAGCTTAACTCAGACAAAAAATGTTAGGGGCTGCTATTGCTATTATAAGCCAACATGTGCAAGATGCTGAGGGTGGTGCCATTGCGAATGCTGCTGAGCAACCCACAGTGAGTAGACAGAGAAGAGTGTACAGACCCAGGGTAACCCACCAAGGGCTACATGAGCTGGAGATAGTGGAGCTCTATGGAGTGGACAGAGACCTCCTGCAGCAAATTGTTGAGCTGTGCAGGCCATGCCTCACACACAGAAGCAACAGAGGGGAACCCATCCCAGTGGAAACCATGGTATGTGTTGGCCTAAGAATACTAGCAACAGGTACCTTCCAGTGACCAACTGATGATATGATGAGGATTTCACAGGCATCAGCATCCAGGGTACTGCACCAGTTCCTGAATGCCATGTCAGCACATGTAAGTGATCATGTATATTTCCCCAATTCCCGTGAGGCATTGGCCAGCAATATGCATCTCTTCCAGCAAATAGCGGAATACCCTGAGGTAGTGGGTGCAATTGACTGCATGCACATACACATCAAAGCACCAGCTGGTGAGTGGGGTAGGGCCTACTTCCACCGCAAGGGCTTCCCCTCCATCAACTGCCAAGTCATGTGCGATGCCCAGGGCATAATACTGAATGTGTGTGCTGGCTGCCCTGGAAGCTACCACGATTCCCATATATGGCATCTAACACAGCTGTACCAGACATTTGCCAATGGGGACATCCCTGACGGTCACCTAGTGGGGGATGCTGGATACGTACTAGAGCCATGGCTGATGACACCCATCAGAAATGCACACACACCTGAACAAGAACTCCATAATGAGGCACACGCACAAACACAAAATGTAATCGAGCATGTGTTTGGGATGCTCAAGTCACGGTTCCAGTGCCTGGACACATCTGGTGGAGCCTTACAGTACTCACCAACTACATGTACCCAAATTGTCATGGTATGTGCCATGCTACACAATATAATCCTGTGAAAACAGCTGCAGCAGGAACAGCATGGGGCAGGGCCAAACAGACCCCTACCATTGCCAAGGCCATCATAGGCAGAGCGTGACTCGGAGGAGGAACAACCTGAGCATGCCCCAGTAAGCAGAAGGAGGTGTGCTCAGTATGCCTTGGCAAAGAGCAATGCATAGCACATACATTGGCTCAGTAGGAACCCTGGAAATGATACCTCTCTCTGACTCGCACATAAAATAAAAGGGATGCCTAACTTGACACTAACTGTTTTCAAACATGTGTAGGAAGTGTGCTATGTGCATCTGACACAGGCAGCCCTGCAGCACCATCTGAGGCATGATTGCCATGTTCTAAGCAATATAAAGCAGTGCTAATCAGCTTTTACCACTATTTAGTATATGTAAACAAAATTGCCCACGCTAACTAGCGCAACGTCGGGCAACATTGAGCAATGTTGGGCAAGGTCTGGCAAAGTCGGGCAAAGTTGAGCAAAGTCAGGTAAACATGCTCATATTTGCTATACTGTTCCTTAAGCAGTCTGGTCTGCCCAGCATGAAAATAAAAAGCAGCAACAGGGCTCGAACCCAGGATACTGTGCACTATAGTCACAGTACTGAACCTCTAAGCCATGACAGCATTTCACTGGTACAGACACAGCAGGACAATTGTACACTAATGCAAACACAAAGAAATGCCCCCTAAAGAGGCATATGGGTAACCTTCCCCATAGGCCTATGCAGACAGAGAACAGTAGGCCAGGTGGTGTGATGTGGGTTGGGTAGGCTATGAAGTCGCAATCTAATATACGTGACATTGGACGCTAAGATCTGTAGTACAGTAGTATGCCTCAAGCCAGTATGATAGGCAACAGTACAGACTGAAATGGTGTACCTTACATAGCAGTGCAGGCCTAGCAAAGGTGTATAAGTGTCAGGTGAACCTCTCATCCTATGTACACCCACAGTAACAATCACATGTGCCCTGGGTAGAAATGTTCAAAGAATAGCTGTCCCCCCCTGTATGTAGAAATGTTGATAAGTCTATGCAAAGTGTCTCATGGAAGCCCTGCAGGCACAGCATGATCCCTGTTGAATTAGGTGAGCCCTGCAGTAAAATTACAACTTGATTATCCACACACATATAGTATAAATGTCTATACCAGGCGTGCTCACACACTTCAACAAATGTAGTGGATTTCATTCAGCAACACACTGAAAGATCATACTGGGCATGTTCATACACTTAAATAAACGAAGCAAATGTCAGGCAACAACATACTGAAAGGTCATACTGGGCATGCTCACACACTTAGGCCATGTCTGAGTACAGCAGTGGGCCACACAAATCTGGCAGTTGCATGTTTTACCTCAGGAATCTGTCATTATTCACCAATCCTGCCTTGTGCACACAGTTATATGAAAACAGACACAAATAATATATTGGAACCCTGTCATAATCAAACTATGTACCACAAGTACATAAGTTGTTCACAGAAAGTGAAAAAGCAAAGAAGATCAATAAACCTGCAATCAGTACCATCAATAAACAATGGCACTCCAAATATTATCCAGTCCATGTTCTGGTAAAATAATCTGTGAAGGAGTCCATAGAGAACCATGACGCTTCCTTTCGCTATGTCATAAATAGCAATGTACACTCATATATGTCCTGAGTCAGTGCAAGCTGTAAATGACTGATATTGCCAACATCCTGTCAGACAGGCTCATACATACATACCCCCCTCTCACTGACAAAAGGCCCTATCATCATACCTGGAGATTGTGAAAGCACAGATATCACATATACAATGGGTAAACAGCTCCTTCCAAACCTGAAAACATGGCGTCTATGGGATTACATTGTTTCCCTAACTGTGTCATAAGTGAACTCCAGAACAAACAGACCCTGCACCCGAACAGTCTGTTGAGCCTCACCCTCTGTACAGGATATGAAACTGTTGAATGTGTTAAAGCAACTTTTGGAACACTCCACAAGTGTTGGTGCACAACAGACCATGGGAACTATTGTCTTATAAGCCTGTTAAGCCTGATCTGCAAGGCCATGGAGTCCATCATGATGGAACTCATAAACAGAGCTATTGGGAGCCTACAAACACACAACCCTACCAATTTCGGTTTGGTCATGGGCAGATCATGGTTCCCAAACCTGCTAGACTGTTTTTAAGGCAGTCACCCAGGACATACATCAATGAAATGAGCTACACATGTCCCATATAGACCTTGAAAAGCTCTTTGCCAACATCCCAGACACATGTCGTATCCACAAAATGAACAACTTGTGCATAAATATGTCTGTCATCTGATGGACTCCCAACTGGGACACAGATAGATCACACAAGGTAAGAAGAGTGGTCTCCTGAACAAGCTGGTAACAACTGCTGCCTCCCATGGCTCAGTCCTGGGACCCCTCCTGTCTGGTGTATACTTTTCAGAAATACAGTCAAACACATGAGGGCTATGTTTAGCAAAGTTTGTGGATGACTTCCAACAAGTTGTCATAATCAATGTTTGGGACAACAGAGACATCCTTAAAAAGGTTCTCAGTCAGACAGATGTGGTGTCAAACTTATGGCCTCGAGCTACAGTCATACAAATACCACATAGGTGCCAACACCCTAAATATAGAGGTGATAATAAGGGATCTATGGACAAATGTGGATAGTCATCTCTACTTCCAGAAACACATTCACAAAGTGGTCAGAAAATCATGCTATGTGTTCCCACAAACTGCCAAGGTCTTTGCATGTAGGTAAAAGGAGGTTCCCTCAACTCATCAGTCATCAGACCCGTCAGAGAGTACCACAACACACTTGGGATGAATCTGACTATTCACCTTCAGCAGCTGAAAAGTCCACTGAAGTACCTCAACAAGAGCATTACTGGCCTCAAACAGTTGCCCCATGCAACAAGACTGAATTTAACTCAATCTGTACTCTGTTGCATACTGTCTATTCAGGAGATCTCTGCCCAACAGACAGGTCCATGTCATGGCAACACTCAGATCTGCTCTGAGTTACAGCTCAATGGCACTAAATATACAGACCCAAGTGATATTGCCAACATCCTGGCAGATAGGATCAGTGTTAACTTTACCCCTTCTCAGCCATGAAAGAGCACATCTCTATAATGGAAGACTGCAAAGTTGTTGTCATCATGGCTGCACAGGTAAAAAAACACTCCCCAAAGCCAGTATCACAGCATCCATGGGACCAGATAACTTCCTAGGCTGTGTTCTACACAAACTACAGAATGGACAGGCACCACACCGATGCACCATGTTCAGTCATAGCCTTACATCAGGCTTTGTGCCTGCTGAATGGTGCACAGCGATGGTTATGCCACTACACAAGGGACTCCACACAGCGGACCACAGGAACTAGCGCCCCATTAGCTCGATGAGCCTGCTCTTCAAGGCCATGGAATGTATCATCATACAACTTATAAAAAAAGACATTGGTAATCTCCAAACTCTGGACCACAACCATATTGGGTTTATAAAATGCAGATCATGTCTCCTAAACCTGATAGATGGCATTGAAGCAGTCACCAGAACCGTAGACAAGGGTAAGGTGGTTCGCACAGCCTATGTAGATCTTGCCACGGCTTTCAACACCATCCCACACTCTGGAATTATAGATAAACCCACTAAACTAGGTATAAATTGCTATGTCACAAGAGGGTTTGCCAACTGGCTTACTGACAGAACACACACTGTGAAAGTAGCAGACTCCAAGTATGACTTTGGACCAGTGACGAGTGCAGTACCACAGGCTCCAGTCCTGGGTACTGTCCTGTTTTGTATCTACTTCCCTGAAGTAAACTTTAAAATGGAAGGTCTGTGTCTAATGAAGTTTCCAGATGACTGCAAACTAGGAGCCATAATTGTAAATACTAAAGATGTGGACATCCTACAAAAGGGCCTCACTGAGAAAGATGGCTGGTGTCAAAGCCATGGCCACAAGCTCAGTGCAAAAACGTGCATTGCCATCCCCTTTGGTAAAAACTCTGTAGCCATGCACTACAACATAGGCGGTAGTCAGGGTTGCCAGACGTCCCTATTTGGGTGGGACTGTCCCGAGATCAGCAGCCTGATCCCGAGTCCCACCCTGCTGGTTTAAATCCCGGGCAGCCTCTGCTTTGTTTTTTTTTTTTTATTGGCCCGTATACCGGCATACGGGCCAATCAAAAATCGCTAAACATGGAGCTTCTTGTTCACAGTTCTGCATTAAACAGAAGTAGCTCTGTTTTATGATGTTTTGATTGGCCCGTATACCAGCATACAGGCCAATCAAAATATTGCAAAACAGAGCTACTTCTGTTTAATGCAGAACATTGCAGTTCCGCATTAAACAGAAGTAGCTCCATGTTTAGTGATTTTCGATTGGCCCATATACCCTATCTGGCCAGTCAGAAATCTGGCAACCCTGGTGGTAGTATACTTAACACTGAAAGTGTGATAAGAGACCTTGGGTAACAGGAGGACAGTGATACTCACATCACCACAGTAGTCAGGAAATCCGTCTATGTGGCACACCTCATCACAAAAGGTGTCTCATTCAGAATAGAAGAGGACATTGTTTCCCTCTACTCGTCACTCATTAGATCCATAATAGAGTACAATGCCCCTTTTGCTATGTACTTCACAAGACATCTACAACAACTAGAACGCCTGCAGCAATACCTCACAAAGAGCATTAGCGGCCTGAAATACATGCCATACACAGACCATCTCAAAATGCTCCAGCTGTACTCTCTCGCATATCGCCTACTCAGAGGTGATCTCTGCCTAACATACAAAGCTATGTCAAACACAGAGCTGTTGGATATGCTCCAGGTAAAACACTCACAATACCTCTGATCTTTGGCCCCAAAACCACAAGTGAAATACAAAAGGAAGGGGTGTATCCATTTACCTTATGGATACTCACACCTTCAGGTTAGTGGCACAGCATGAGGCCTTGGAGACCATGCAAGTGCAACTAACATTGGGCAAAGCTGCTTATCAAATTGTAGCCTGCTACAGATCACTTACCTTGTCTCAGGAACCTCACTCAGTATTCCTGAGAACAGTGGAAAATACAAAGGGCCTATCAAACACAAAATATGAGGAGATTACAACTACCCAAACATTGAGTGGGAGAATTACTCGTGTACAACGTCCTTTGCCCAGTGTTTCCTAGAGTTTAAAAACTCAAACGCCCTGGAACAGCTTCTCACCATGCCCACTAGAGGTGACAACATACTGGACCTGATCATCACCAACATGGAGTACCAGTGTTCCACAACAGAGATAAACCCCTTGCTGGTAATATCAGATCATAAAGTAATCACACTGGACATCCACATCCCACACCCCCACAGTCAAGGATACCACTGTGAAGACATTTTCAAAAGCAAACTGCACACTTCCCAAGACCAAAGTGGAAAGTTCCAAAGCCCCCTTGCTATAGGATAATGCTATACAATCTGCCGAATCATTTACAAGTGCATTCTATGAGCATCTACAGGGATGCATGGATCGAGACATCCCAAATAAAACCAAGATGCACTCCTCTAAAAATAAGAAATCAATCTGGTGGTCATTGCCCATAAATAAGCTATATAACATAAGGAGGAAATGAACACATGATAGAGCAAACATCACAAAAGGAAAGACATCACTGATCATTATTAGGAAGACACAATGATCGCTCATAAAATAATCCATGGCCAATTTCTAAAGACAAATTGCCAAGAAATGTAAGAATAACAACCACAAAGCCTTCATTAGCTATACCAAACATTTAGGTGGCAACTTCCAAATATGCTGTCAGCTACTGAAAAATGGCAAGAAATACACTGAACTAACTTACATTGCCCACATCCTGGGGGACAAGGTCAGTGCAAACCCCACATCACCCCCAAAAGGGCCTGTGTCCATCCCAGAAGAATGCAGAGCCCCAGACTTTATAGACATGCATATAAAGACAGTCCTCTCCAAAGCTAAGCACACAGCATCAATGGGACTGTATGGTGTCCCAGACTGCATCTTCCACCAGCCCCAAAAGGAACTACACCCTCACCTACATTCACTGTCTACACTCAACCTTACCATAGGCTATGTACCCAAAGAATGGCATACACCAACAGTCATCCAGCTCCACAAAGGGGGTGACACAACAGAACCTGGAAACCATTGCCCTATAGGTCTACTCAGCCTGGTCTGCAAAGCTATGGAGCAAATTATCATGGAACCCATAAACAGAGAGATTGGGGACCTCCAGACACTGGACTCTACCCAACTTGGATTTGTTAAAGGCAGATCCTGCCTCCTAAACCTAGTTGACTTATTTGAAACAGTTACCAAGGACATAGATGGAG
This sequence comes from Protopterus annectens, assembly GCF_019279795.1. Classification (NCBI taxonomy): domain Eukaryota; kingdom Metazoa; phylum Chordata; order Ceratodontiformes; family Protopteridae; genus Protopterus; species Protopterus annectens. The sequence continues at coordinate 689,253,012 of NC_056746.1, forward strand.
GTGAAAATAGTCCACAGAGCCCACCTGGACCTCATTAAGGACTTTCAACACCATTCCCCACTCTGTCATCATGGACAAGCTTACCAGTTTGAACATTGTTATGTCACAGGATGGATGGCCAACTGGCTCACGGATCAATCATACATGTTCAGAGTTGCAGGTGCCATGTCCGACTCTAAATCAGTCACAAATGGCATCCCACAGGTCTTGGTCCTGGGACCCCACCTGTTCAGTACATACTGCTCAGAGGTACAGGCAAGCACGGGAGGAGTATGGCTGAACAAGTTTGCAGATGACTGCTAACTGTGGTCCATAATCGACTCTATGGCTGACACAGACATCCTCCAGAAGGTTCTTACAGAGACAGATACCTGGTGTCAAAACAATGCCCTCAAGCAGAATGCCAAAGAATGCATAGTCATCCTCTTTGGATAAAACAAAGTGCACACAAATTACCACATAGGTGGTAATCCAGAATGTACGGAGAAAGTAATTATGGCCCTGGGGACCCAGGTAGATAGTAAACTCTCCTTTGATGATCATATGGCCAAAGTGTTTTGAAATTCCTTCTATGTAGCCCACCTAATGTCACCTAATGTAACCCAATGTGTGTGTGTGTGTTTGTGTGCATCTCCTTGGAGGGGAACAACCTTTTTGGAGACTACTAAAACACCTTAAAAGTGGTATACTCATCTTTGTCAAGTCTGATGATGTCACCATCCTACAAATATACCTGTGGAAAAGAGAGCTTCCAGTAATGTGTATAACGCATTGTGTTAATGCGTATACCTCTAATATCATAAAATAGTTATGTAGGGGTTTGAATCCTGCACCTGGCAGCTCTTTGTGTGTGATCTCATTTGAATGAAGCAGCCTTTTTGGAGACTACTAAAACACCTTAAAAGTTTTATACTTATCTTTGTCAAGTCTGATGATGTCATCATCCTACAAATATACCTGTGAAAAAAAGAGCTCCCAGTAATATGTATAGCACATCATGTTGATCCGTACTCCTCAAGTATCATAAAGTAATTAGGTAAGGGTTTGAAGCCTGCACTTGACAACTGTGTATTTGTGTGTGATCTTCTTGAAGAGGGCCAACCTTTTGGGAGACTACTAAAACACCTTAAAAGTAGTATACTCAGCTTTGTCAAGTCTGATGATGTCACCATCCTACAAATACACCTGTGGAAAGGAAACCTTCCAGTAAGGTGTATAGCATGTCATGTTAATGTGTGCTGCTCTATTAGCATAAACTAATTTCTCAGGGGTTTAAATCCTGCTCGTGGTATGTGTATGACAGTTGGGTTGTGGGTTTTGCTTTTACTACTGTATGACATATCACTATGAAAACAGTATGTGCATTGTACATGTCAGGTAGCTGTGTGGCAAATACATATACGTACATGTGACCTCAATTATTTCATAGGTGGGAACCCTGCTTTCTCCATGAACACATCTGTTACCTTTGCCAGTGTGTGCTGCCACTTTCAAGACCATAGGTCACATCTGTATGCTTGTGACAGGCTCAGTCACTGCAGTGATGCCTGGCCTAAGTCAATCATGTCACACACACCCATTACAGTTTCTATTGAATAGTGTGAGTGAGGGTTTATGCCTGAGGTATATTTCAGATCTGTTCAAACGCAGCAAAGTCTGTCAATGTTGACTATTCATTATAGGTGTACAACGACCTTTAAGGATAGGCATGCAAACCCCTTATTGCTTATGTGATCCACCGAGGGATTTCAAAATACCTTTGGAAATGTGATTACCAAAGGAGAGATGTCGTAACACTTGGCTGTATGTACACATCGGTACCTGTTCAACATGTTGTGGGCTACTACCTATGTGGTACTGTGGGGATACTTTGTTTTGTAAAAGTGTATGACTATGCTTTAGTTGGCTTATAGCTTTACAGCATGGGTTTGACAACAGGTATCTGTCTGTATGATACCCTTGTGGAGGATGTGTGTGTCATCTGGAGAATGCATTATAGGCCACAGTATGCATTTCCAGACATGGACGGACATATCCCTACTGTGTTTGCTTGTACCTAAGAGAGCTATATGCCAAACAGGAGTGGTCCCAGGAATGGGTGCAGGTGAATACCACTGGTTACTGGCATAGTATAGTACCTGAAGGATTCAAATGTTACTGTGTGTCCTACATCTGTGTGTCAGTTGTCAAGACATCTTCTAACAATTGTTGATGGTCAGGCTGTTGAGGTTATGTATACTACCAGAATGCAAAACAATGACAGATAGTAACAGTATCACCCACAGCACAGTATCAAACCATGTCATACACACATGTGTACCCAAGTTCCAACATGTGTGTAGTACAATGCATACTGGCCACCAATAGAAACTATGGAGTGTTAACACTGTGTAATACAGGGCATGTCACCCTGCCCATGTGTCCACTATGCACGTACATGCAGATAGTGCACCTCCACCATGTTCACACATGTAAACCTGCAAATCTGTGCTGCACACATCCCACACATACTGTCCACTCTCTAACACATGTTGCCAATACTACACACATCAGCCAAGTCGCACATGGGCGGACAATACACAATTGGAATTAACACTGGCGTAAACAATACTACATTGACAATCATAGCTTTAATGCATCATGCCTGCTCAGCTACACCTTCAAGGATATCATTACTACTGCTGACAACATGCTAACATTGCTATACTGCTATAAAGTCACCCTGTGCATCAGCACCATGTTAGCCTGTTCTTGCATCAATATTACAGGTGACAGGAGGTGGCACAGGTTTCATCATATGCACAGGGTGTGTTGTTGGTTTGCCAGAGGCCTACATTGAGCCATACAATCGACATGTATGTGTGTGTGTGTGTGTGTGTGTGTGTGTGTGTGTGTGTGTGTGTGTGTGTGTGTGTGTGTGTGTGTGTGTGAGGGCCAAGAGTACTGCTATGGGCCAATGTTGATGTAAGGTGTGTGGATATGTGTTAGCTCTAGGTGTCTGGTTTATGTGTGTGTGTGTGCCTGCATGCACACAGTTCCACCATGTGGCTGCCATATACGGGGATTTGTGGGACAGCCAGAGACTGTACCTGCCAGGCTTTACAGATCACCGTCTCTGCCACAGATACGGTACCTGTGCCTGGCAGGGGTGCTACTGACAGTATCAGGTACTAAGCAAAACTGGGTACTATCCTCAGAGGTAGACAGATGTACACTGGACCCAGGTCCCTGCTGGGACTGGCCAGAGCCAAGTGCACGTGGTCTTCTAAGACGGTCTATGGACAGCCCACCCCCAACATTGCTGGGGCTGGTACTGGCACTACAGGAGTGGCTTTGACTTGAGGGACATCCACGACGGCTGCCAGCTGCTGATGTTGCTGGCATATGTTCACATCGATGTCTCAACAGTCCTGCACTGTCCTGACACATGGACATGACATTACAGGGGACATCTAATGTCTCACCCCAACATCTGTCAGTGACCTCAGTGTAATTACAGATGGCACCAGCTAGGTCACTGATACTTTCATTTAAAGTGGTGTTATGTGCCCTCTGTGCCCTTAGTCCCTGCCTGGTGTACCGTTCCATACGTGCCTGTGCCTCCATGACAGCCTGGAACATGCGTGAGGTTGTAAGACCTGTGGCACATCTGCCAGGTGCATGATGACCAGCATCCAGCTCTGACGAGAACCCCTGGACATCTGCCTATGTGTTACCATTCCAGACATCTGGGTATGGCTGCTGTGCCTGGATGCATGTGACATAGATACCACACTGTCCTGGCCAATGCTGACTGTACACTGTCCCTCAGCTAAGGGCATTGGTGATGGATATATTGGCAGTATGACTGTGTGCATGGATGGGGTGGACACGTGTACTGTCGATTGGTGGCCCAACGACAGACCCTGACAAACATGCCTGTGCCTCAACACACCTATCCTCATTATCACTATTTGTGTCAGTGACATCAGGTTCCTTGCTGCAGTGTACCAGCCCAACCTCAGCACCTGTGAGAGGAAGACAGGAAACACTTTACGACCTGTACATGATGTCGAAACACATGTACACATGCATACATGCACACATGAACGCATGCACACATGCACACATGCACACATGCACACATGAACACATGCACACATGAACACATGCACACATGCAAACAAATACACTCCTCGCTAAAGCAGACACACACACACAGACACACACACACACACACACACACACACACACACACACACACACACACACACACACACACCACCCGCAATCCAGAACATACTCAATAGCGGTTGATGGTGGGGTACAGTATCACAAGCCAAACAGTCATATCACATGTGTCAGCATGCAGGACATGTTGCTCAACAGCATGCAGTGCCAGTGTTGACAGTCCTTGCTAATAACAGTATACATGGCTTTGACGCATGTATGTTGTTGTTCAGTGATTGGCCTCACCCTGGAATGCAATGTGTACATGGACACAACATTGCTGTGCAAGTCTTAAAAAGCTCTTCAATGTCCTGTGCACCATCACTCACAGGTATACATACCATGGCTGGATGTGTATATGTGTGTCAAATAGATATCCATTTCTGATTAGAGCGTCTGTGCCTTTATCAGATAATTGTGGACACAGGTTTAGCTCATGCATGCTATGTATACACACAGGATGAGTGGTGCATGTATACCTGATGGAATACCATTGCTCAACATAGCCATTGTACAGTGGTTATGGTGAGTGTAGAACATATTGCGGACATGCCAGTGCCAGCCATGACATGGCATGCTACAACACAACTGCAACATTAAACATCACACATACCCAATGTGTGTCATGTGACCTATACACTCAATAGCATTACAAGACATATATGTGTCACTTTTTGCAAATGGTGATTGCTATGCATATTGTGTATAGGTGCATATGTTTGCACACACACAACACTGAGGTGTATAGCAATGAATGCTATGTGTAGTACTGTGGTTATTGTAACTGGATGGGGTGTAGTACCATGATCCATCATCATGCAGCATCACGCGGTCACTCAAGGATACTAATGTGTGCCAGACCAGCAACTATCATGCTGTGCTTGAACTGCAGTACCGTGGCTACATTCACCATTTCACAGCCAGTTGTTACATGGATTTGTTAGGTGCCCAATAGGGAGCATTGCCTAACATGAATGTGTTGCATGTTGAAGAGTGTCACACCACCCCATGATAGGCCTCTACCCCTCAGGTGTATTATGTGTGCTGTGTGGATGACTTTTGGGATACTGGAGTGTGACCTTATAGCGGGTGTCTGAATACACCATGTGTAGCATTGGGCGGCACAGTGGTGCAGTGGTTAACATTGTCACCTCACAGCAAGAGGTTCTCTGGTTCGATTCTCGGCGGGGGTGCCTTCTGTGTGGAGTTTGCATGTTCTCCCTGTGTTTGCGTGGGTTTCCTCCGGGTACTCCGGTTTCCTCCCACATTCCAAAGACATGCATCTGGAGCATTTCTCCCCGGGCCTCCGCTGAAAACAGGCTCTGTGGAACCTAGTCGGACATTTCCCGGTCAACAAATGTTAAATAAATAAATAAATAAATAAATAGCACATTAATGTGTACTGCATATGACAAAGTTGTGTATGTTGTGTGCATGTGTATCGACTCTGCCTATCCAATGTCCACTACAGTGTAGCCACAATTGTTTGGGATGCTCTGTGTATTGCATGTGTTTGAGGCAACTACTCACGTTACTGAGATGTGCATAGTCTCACAGCAAACATGCACAGCATGCATTATGCGTAGGTGTGTTGCATGTGTACATGGCCTACACCTCACCTATTACATGCACATTTTATTTGCAATATAAAATGTAGAACACACTCACCAGCATGGGTCTGCTGCCTTGCTGTCACACCTGAGGGACCTACAAGGATATGACACAGTTTGTCAGTGGCAACAACTGTGGCATTGCTACTGTGGGTTTGCAGTCTTACAGTAGTACAGTGGTTGACAGTTACAGGCCTACAGATTATGTTCCAAATTATCAGTATTGCACAACACCAGGCTCCACATCTTCTAACTACACAGTACACATCTCACATATGCATGATCTACCAATTGAGGTAACAGTAGTCTACAGATATGCCATGTTACCTGCACGCTCCATGTGAACTTGCTGGGTGGCACTGGCCTCCATGATGATACATGTGTGCTGTTGCTGTTGGTCAGGAGCCACCAGGCTCAGGAGCAGCTCCTCCACTCTGGTGAGGGGGGATGGACGGTTAACCCACCACCTGTGGCAAGCTGTTATCTATGGACATTAGACGCATGCTGCCAGACATGTCTAAGTAAATAGACTCACCGAACACTCCCAAGCCCAAGTCTCAATTCCACTGAAATATAAAGTCCAACTCAATGTGAATGAAAAAATGCTAATTTATTTTAAGCCGTTAAAACCATACGCTTTTCGTCAGCTAACAGTCCGACTTCTTCAGAAAGAACAAACAAGCAAACAGTGCCTCCCCTTCATTGAGAACATTTAAACAGTTCACTAATTCAGAATAGCAAGTCACATGATTGAACCTCATCTGAATTAAAGTCCCAGCACTACAAAAGCACTAGGGAAACAATGAACAACTAAATGCTCATGTAATAATACAATACCAAAATGTTAAAACCATATTACATGCAAAACAGGTTGCCACATAAAATAGTGTGTACATACACACTTGACAAATCTAGGACATGTAAATAAATAAAGGTTATGATTTTAGTCATAAAAATTGAATATTTAAAAAAAAATGTAAAACATAAAAATCAAACAGCTGTATAAACTTCCACTGCCAAGTTTAGAAACTGGAAGAATTTTTTAAGATTTTAAAGACAGAACACACTGCCTGCTGTTAAAATGGCCCACGGGGCCAAATAGTCTCACACCAGAAAAGGTGGAAAAAAGCCTTCTCCTTTGGGAATCTGAAGTAAGACAGCTGTATCCATAAGCTATAAAAATATTATCACTGTTTTGCCAGACGTATGCATACCCTAACTTGAAACTACTATCCTGTGGCAATAACAAGTTGTCAATGTAACTAATGCACATTGCATTGTAACTCTTCTTGATACTACTACCCCGATGTAAGTATAAATAACAAACTCAGGGGTGTAGTTGGTCACTGCCAACCTCCACTCTATTCCATTCTATTGAACCCGCTTCCAAGAAACTAGTGCCCCCGAACCCTCTCCACTGCCACCAGACTAACTAGATGACACTAAATAGTGTCTACTACAAGAACTTAGTCCAGCAAGAAGTGGACCAATCTAGCAACACTGTACAATGCTTGGAGCCAGTACCTACCTTTTTAGTGCTGGGACTTTAATTCAGATGAGGTTCAATCATGTGACTTGCTAGTCTCAATTAGTGAACTGCTTAAATGTTCTCAATGAAGGGGAGGCACTGTTTGCTTGTTTGTTCTTTCTGAAGAAGTCGGAATGTTAGCCGACGAAAAGCATATGGTTTTAACGGCTTAAAATAAATTTGTATTTTTTCATTCACATCGAGTTGGACTTTATATTGTCAGTGGAATTGAGACTTGGGATTGGGAGTGTTTGGTGAGTTTATACAGCATTTCCTAGTTTTTCTGGGTTTGTCTGATGTCTAAGTAAATCATTGCAGTGATGGCATACCTGCTCATATATCCGGTTATGCATATCTATGTCATTTACCCTACGGACAACATCTTGCCACAGTGTAGTCCTCTCATGCTGGTCCTGGCAGGTTCTTTTGAAAAGCACGGTGTAGTGCTGAACCAGACTTGTTGTTATTACTTCATCCTCAGCTGGACTATAGGTAGGGTTGCGATGGTGAGCCATGACCCTGGAAGACAATGAAACAATATGTGTGAACAAGTCATGCTGCACAATTAACATTCTAAAGTACAGATATCAGTGAACTGCCATATATAGCAACCTTTTGGCTGTCAGAGGATACACACTTTCAATACCACATATCAGTGCTCAACCCACAACTGCCTGACAGTGCCTGGCATGCTCTATATATTAAACCATGTTCTGCACAGCAACAAAGAGAAACCAGTAGGTAAGACTATACAACAGTACATGGCACACTGTATGCAACACAATGAATCACCTAGCCACATGAGGTATATATCAAGCTAAAGCATAAATAAATATGTCATCCATTGCAATGATTGTAAAGTCCAGTTACAGTATTACCAGTATACCACACTAGTTGTTGATGGCAAACCCCTGCCTAACATATGTGCACATTCATGAATATAGGTGGCATACTGCTGTGCTAGACTATACATGTTGCTAGATACGCACTTATATCCTGTAACACACATATGACCGAGGGCATGTTACAGGCATACCCACACACACATCAGACATACATACAAGACAAAAAGATATGGCAACCCAGATGAGCTTTACCTGTGTACCATACAGTACTGTGTGTCAGCACTTACAAAACCTTATGCCTGCAGTATGTAATCTGTGAGGACTACAGGGAACACACAAAACAGTGGTTCTAAGCAATGTGGACATACAGCATACTGTGCTGTTTAGGCCTACAGCTTCAGGTAGTACTACAGTTCATACGGGATTTGGATTCACCAGCAGTACCAATCAATAAGCATACATGTACTGCTTTAGCCTACAATGGCACACCACAGTCAACACCAAGGGACTACGTCAGACTGTATGCCATACTGCTTTTTCTGCCTAGCAATAGCATATACATCTTTTGCTGGGATCAGAGCTAGGACACAAAATACCATGACAGAAATAGTTTCCCACTAAGCTATCACACATATACACAACTTTTACACATTCACCAACACATTCACCATCACACTCAAACAACCTCACATAGCAATTATTGCAACAAGTACATGTGGGTGTGTATCGGTTCATAGGTAGGTAATAGGCTATTGGCCCTAGGACCTGTAGAAGTCTAGCCATATGGTACCCCAGCCTTTGACACCCATGCAATTTAATTACATGTGTCCCTGTCAAGCAGAGCCACAGAGGTGATTCCCGGGGTGTATTTCCTATCTCCCATCCAATCATCAGGATTATTCATGATGACTGCTAATGAGGAGCTTTGTTTGCTATTGATAGGTAGCTTGTTCCAGAGTATGGGATGTCTCTGAGATAGGAATCTATCCCTCCAGCATGTTCTATTTATTGAGGTGACAAGGTTTAGGTCCCTACAGCATGTTGCTCATAGGGATTGTGATCTGTTTATGTGGAGCATGTCCAACAGCTCTGGATTTGAAATAGCTTTGTATGTTAGCAGAGGTCACCTCTGGGTAGGCGGTATGCGACACAGTCTAGCTGTGGTTTTGTGAGATGGTCTGCATAGGGCAACTGTTTGAGGCCAGTAATACTCTTTGTGAGGTATGTCTGTGGCCTTTCCAGTTGCTGTAGATGTCTTGTGAGGTACATACCAAAAGGGGCATTGTACTCTATAATGGGTTTTATGAGTGATGAGTAGAGGGGAACACTGACCTCTTTTTCCCCTGGATGACACACCTTTTGTGATGAGATGTGCCACGTAGACAGATTACATGACCAGTGTGGCACTATGATTATAAAAAGGGGAGACTACTGTCCACATGTGTCCCATGGTCTCTTATCACACTTTCGTTGTTAAGTAGACTACCACCTATGTGGTAGTTCATGGGTACAGAGCTTTTACCAAAAGTTGATGCCAATGCATTTTCAACATTGAGCTTGAGGCCACGGCTTTGTCACCAGGCATCTGTCACAGCAAATATGACCCTCTCTCTCTCTCTATATATATATATATATATATATATATATATATATATATATATATACACACACACAGATATATATATATATATATATATATATATATATATATATATATATATATGCACACACATATATATATATATATATATATACACACACATACATACATATAAACATCCATTGGTATACATATAGATATACATATAGGCACATATACAGTCCACCTTTCATGGTGGGAATATCAATTATGCGAAGGTTGTGAGGTATACAGTTATGTAATAATATTGCACAGTCTTGTGTGGAATGCATTGAAGGTGTTCTCAGCCCATGTAGCTTTAGCAGGTCTCACTGGCTGCAAAACTGCAAACCTAACAAATCATACCCACAGCGTTTAACCACCACATGTCATATACCAGCACTGTATGCTGTCTTGTTTGCCACACACTACAACCTACATAGAAATATTCACATAACAACCTTCACCAACATATATATGCCCACCGTCCACAAACAGTTGAAGTATGTCCCTTGCTCTATGCACATGTACAGATGCTAATATATCTGACACAGAAATATCTCTCCGTATATGTGTGCCATACACACACAAGGTCCACACTGTTGTAAGTCTGTGGACCTCACGGTTGACCTGTTGAGCCTTGCTGCAACATGAGCAGGTGTCACATGTGAGCACACAGTAATATTAGAGGGTGTATATATAGCTGCAAATGCTCAATTAGCAGACTAGCCTGGTACAGCTGTTGCCAATGCTAAGCTACACGTTAATATGACTATCATGCATGTGTCACTCTGTCACATCCATGTTTATATAGCTGTATGCGCTACTCCCCCAAACAGTCATTGTACACACTACTGTACAGAACACAGATAACATGGATCAGATGTTTGACATTTAATGCTGAGCTACATATGTCACAGTTATGTCCTACTGCACACAGCTACACACTGATTAGTCCATGGAAGTAGTTATGCAGGGCATCTGTGCATAGATATGTACTGTTGCCACATATGGATGTCTCAAAGTATGTAAAGTACTCTTCAAAAACATCTACTACATGCCAGTAAATACATATCTGTTACATACCTTTCCTTTGTATGTGTTTGTAGTTTTCAGTTCCGTGTGTTTTTTTTTCTGTTGATGTTGATGTTGATGTGTGTCTGTCTGTCTGTCTCTCTCTCTCTCTCTCTCTTTCTCTCTCTATCTCTCTCTTAATAGCTGCAATGACATGATTGCATGTGTGGACAGCAAGTACAGCCTGCTATTATAGGTATCTGTACATGTGCATGTGATAGCCTCTGCAACAATTGGTGGCCACCATTTGGTAATTGCATGCAGCCTGCTGTGTGGTAATTGTAGTACTTACTGTCATAGCAACCCAATGCTATAAATTGTTAAGTCAGGTAGGTGTAGCCCTTTCAGCTTTCCAAAGTGGGACCCATGCTTGTTTGCTGTGGACATCGTTGTTTAAGTCAGAAGGTTGGTATACTTCTTATATCTGAAGATAGGGGTGTAGCCAGTGCTTTAAATGTTGTACTCAGACCTGAATGTTGCCACTTCCAGTACACAGTTGTCAGTGTAGAATTGTACTCACCCCTACAAATGCTAACACAAGATACATGAGAGTATGTAGTTTCTTTTCTACTTATACAATTAACTGCCATACATAAGTAGTTATTGAGATGTATTAATTTGGCACATGAACTGTTTGTGAACTGCTATACTGTGAATATTAATGTACTCACTTCTGCACAGTTTGTGTTTTTTTATTGTTGACATTAGCACAGGATGCTCACGAAAACTGGACAATTCCAGTACTGAGTATGCCTACCTACATCATTGGTGGACCCTGAACACACAGGTATATTGTACAGTTGGGTGGGGATTGTCCTGCTATGATACTGTGTGGGAGTTGTAAAGTGCTGCTGTAACATTATTTACTGCTAAAATGGCTGGTTCTCTCATCTCAGTCATGTAATGCAATTCCACAATAACTGCTGGTAAAGTTCAACAGAACAGGTTTTGTGTTATGGCATTCCTTTCTTTCCTTTACATTCACTCATTCTGATGCATGATATATCTGTTTCTGCAACAGCCTGCTGTATATTTACTGTAGCTTAGTGGTACTTCATGCAGTCTACTGTGTCCAAGGTACAGGGTTCGAGACTGACAGAGGTGTTTTATTTTGCTGCTGAGCAGAACAAGGGCCCTCACATGCAGGGTGACTAAGGCACTTTTAAGCAGTTGTAAGCGGGTTTGTGCAGGTTTGCGCAAAGCTTAACAATACTTAGCTAAGCGCACACAAGCGCACACTCGCGCAAACCCGCTAACTACTGCTTAAAAGTTCTAATTCCCGCTTACCCCCCTCGCTCATTTCTTTGAAAGAAAAGAAAATGGGGAAATAGGAAAGTGGTGAAAAGGGGGATTCAAAGATGGCTGCCATTCTGTAAACACTACTGATCTACATCTCTGCATATAACCTGTGGAAATCTAAACCCTGAAGTGATATCAAGAACTTTTAAACAATAAATCTTGGTAAAAATAACTGCAACTTCATTCATCTAACCTTCAAGAAGTGAACAAACTAAGGGAAATATACTATTTAATAGGATTATCACAGATTACCTGGCTCTGAAGAGACTCTCAAACAAAGGAACTGTGTATTCAGTATACTCTGAGTTCCACTACTGATACAAAATGCCGAAGGAAGACAAAAATATGGACACAACTACTACAAAAACGAAACTGTCAGAACTGCAATCACCGGAAAAAGATGTTACTTCGAAATGACAAAAAATTATTAAACAACAGGAACAATCAAAACCAGGGACTAAAACTAAACCTGATCAAATGCTGAACATGGAGGATATCAAAACTGCTCTGTTACCCATTCAAGAAGCTCTGAAAGAATTAACTGTACATTCGGAATCGCCTGTATTCAAATTCTTGAGAGAATGGATAAAAGTGAAGCCCGGATAGCAGACAATGAAGATAAAATAAACCTGCTAGCAAAAAAATCAGATGCACATGAGCTGGATATTCGTGCTATTCAAGCTAAAATAACTGATTGCGAGGCAAGATCTAGAAGGAACAACATAATTGTCAGAGGAATACCGGAGTCTGTACAATATAATGAATTAATTACATCCATCCTACAAATATTTACAATTATTTTTAAAGATCCTGATTTGCCAGAACAAATAATCATAGAAAGAGCACACAGAGCTTTGAGGGAAGCACAGGCTTCTAACAGCCCAAGACCTGTATATGCTAAAATACTGAATTATCAAGATGTTAGCAAGATTATCTCAACTATTAAAAAAATGGAGGATATGTTATGTGGAACAATAATAGAATTTCTGTGACTCAGGACATACCTCTGCAAATCAGGCAAGCTAGACAAATGTTATCCCCTTACTGTAAATTTCTTATTGAAAAACACATAAAGTTTCAGATGAAATATCCCAATACATTAATATTCACAGTTGATGGGTCCAAATATTTGGCTTCATCAAAAAATGAAGCAAAAGTTACCTTTTTGAAGCTTTTAAAGGCTTTACCTGCTTCAGAGAGTTGATCTGGCTTTCCGTTGTGACTGGCATGGTATCCGACGTCGGATTTAGCTGCTGCTGCTGTGGATCGAGGTCTTGGTAATCCTTTGTTTGCTTGTTTTTCTGTGTTAGGCCCCTCTTTGTTGAGATAAGAGCTCATTTTTTAAATCCTGGACATTTGCGAGTATTTCCCGAAGTTTTACAGCCTTTGCGAAGGCTGCTCCTCTACGAAGAAACAGGAAATTATCGTGGTGCTTCTGAGGGTGCAATATTCATTGTGACACTTCTGGGAGTCCATCGCTATCAAGATTCCCCCTTCGCGATCATCTGGACTGATTTCCAGGCTTGGAAAACCAAGGAGGACTATGCTAGTCTGAATAAAAGTAAAAGAAACATTGAAGGATGTTGTGTAATAGTACTTTAAGCACATATTTACAAGCTGTTACAATTTTAGTTCCCCTAATGATCAAACTTTCTTAATTTTAAAATATATTAATGCTGGACAAGGAATGGATAGACAGGTAAGCATTTAGGGCAAGGTTCTGATGAAAAGAACCAGTTATTCCCTTAATATCATTAAGTTGTCTGTATATGGTAATTATATTGGATACTACACTTTTTTTTCTTCTGTCATATAGTAAAGACCCAGATATCTGAGATGTCTATTTATAATACTGATAACTGCTGATGTCATTAGCTAAAACATCTGATATTGCCTACTGTTAATATTGATATTAGGGAAATTAATTATTTGGGTTTTTTGGATGCTTATAGGACTATAATTTTACAATAATTCAGGTTATTATTTTTTTTTCTCCCTTGTTTGCTGTTTGGCCAAGAGAAAATAATGTTGACTAAAAATTGAACTCTCTTTTTATCTTATAAGCAAGAGGTTTTATTATATGTAATTTGTATTGTTTCACTGGAGGTGTATTTAGAAATCAAGAAAGTTAACTATCTCTACACAGCAGATATATATATATATATTTTGTTTGGCTGTTTTTAGACAGAAATATTTTTATCAGGATAGCTTAATCAATACTTATATGAGGTTTCTAGTTAGACAATCAAAGTTATGAAAAATCTTATATATGTTGTTCTATAAATATTTTTTTATATGATTTACTCAAAAATAACTGATACAAGAGATGTTGATTAATAGTAGTGTTTAGTAGGGAATGTTTAGATTAGACTTTGTAGAATTAGAGTTAGTTGTTATAGGTTCTGCTTATATTATATGTATCATTTATTGTCACCAAAAGAATATATCAAGGTTTATATTAGTAATTATTATAATTATTTACCCTGTACAAGACCTATACATGTCCTTGTCCAAGGGTAGAGTGGGTAGGCACTGGTATGGGACGGGATTTCAAGAATGCTTCCAAACCATATATATCTTTAAAATGTCTCTGAGTATATTCGATCTTTTCTTTTTAAAGGTTTGTAATAATGAATAACAGAGTAAAATGTGGGAAATAGACACATGGAATACAAAAGGGCTCCAGAGCTTAAAGAAGAGGAAATTATTTCTTCATTTACTTTTGCAGTCTACGGCATGTTTTACACTACTTCAGGAAATTCACCTAACTAATGATCAATGGGCAGAGATCAAGAAAAGGAAGTGGATTAGAGAGGTTATAGCCTCAGAAGGTAAGACTAATAGTGCAGGGGTAGCTATAGTTATTAAAAATTAATATCAAGGGAAGATCTTGGACTCTAAAATAGATAAAGAAGGAAGGTGGTGCTTTGTTACCCTCTCATCTACTCTCCATGATAAACCTATTTTACTTTGTAATGTATATGTACCATGTAGTAATCAACAATGTTTTATAGCATCACTTTACCCGCTTTTAAACCAATATAATAACTATTATATAATAATAGGAGGGGATTGGAACTCCTATCAGAATCTGAAGTTGGATAGGTCTTGTCCACAAAGGTCATTCAATAGGCAAGCGGTGGTCGCACTAAATGATTTGAAAGAAGATTTTCAACTATATGACCCTTTTAAATATCTGAATAACCATTTCAATACAAACAATTTTACTTTTTATTCACCGTGTCACAAAATGTGGTCGAGAATAGACTTCTTTTTGATTTCACAAACAATGACTAATTTTGAACCATTAGTTCTCATACATGCGCGTTATTTATCAGACCATTCAAAAATTTCATTAAGTTTTTCTAGAGATTCTAAACATAATTTGTCTCACAGGGGTTATAATTGGTCTTTAAACCCAAATCTATTAAATAAAGAAGAAATAATACATGAAATTACAGATGTTCTTAATAGCATACTAGTTAAGTTGGAGAAACCACAACATTCTCCTGATATAGAATGGGCAACAGTTAAGACACAAATAAGAGGGATCTTCTTGCAAAAAGCTTCATATTATAAAAAAATGCATATTAGAGAGACAAAAGATTTGGAAGTTAAAATAAATTCACTTGACAAGAAGTTGATTCAGAATTACAACAGTCAAACAGAGGCGGAATTATTCAAATGTCAAAAAGATCTTTTCTTAATTCAAAATAATAGGTTGACATTTTATGAACATAAAATGGTAGCGAGATATGCTAATTATATTCAAATACCATCAAGAGCATTAGCTAGAATCATTAATCAATCAAAAACAGCATCTTTAATCTCGGAAATACATTTGGACAACACAATATATTCTAAAACCAAAGATATTGTTAATGTTTTTGAAAGAATATACTCTGATATTTATGCTGATCAAAAGGATCTATCCTTAAACAGGTCTAATAAAGATTTTTTTCAGAAAATGAGTTTCCCAAAAATAGATGATATTTCCCAAGAAGTCCTAATTAAACCTATATCAGGTGAAGAAATAAATTATATAATTAAAGACTTCAAATCATACAAGGCACCGGGGCCTGATGGCCTGACTGCTGAATTCTACAAAACTTTCTGTGATATTCTTGGTAAAATACTCTTGATTGTATTTAATTATATAATTAATAATAAAATTAATGATCTCCATTTTAACGCATCAAAAACTATTCTTATACCTAAAATAAATGTTGATACCCAGAATCCTGATAATTATAGACCAATTTCACTTCTAAATGTTGATATGAAAATTTTGACTTCTATTTTGGCTAATAGATTGAAAAGAATAATGAATCAAATAATTTCTAGTGAACAAGCTGGTTTTATAACTGCCAGACAAACAAGCGACAATACATTAACACTACACTCATTAATCTCTTATGCTAAACAAAAGAATTTAAATATTTATGCACTCATAATTGATGTGCAAAAGGCTTTTGATAGGGTTAATATAGAGTTCTTGTTTGACACTTTGCCATATTTTAATATACCCCAGGAATTTATCTTATGGTTACAAATCTTATATACTAATCCTTACACCACTTTATATATCAACAAAAGTTTTTCTAAAAGAATACAACTTATAAATGGAACACAACAGGGCTGTCCTTTGTCTCCCTTGTTGTTTAATATATACCTAGAGCATTTATTTTTATATATTAAACAGAATGTATATCATAATGCCCCTATATTATATGGAACAAAAATATCCATGGTGGTGTTTGCAGACAATCTTAATATATACTGCATAACACCAATTTCAGACACTGAAAAATTACTGAAAGCAGTGGAGGACTTTGCAGTAATATCTAATTACAAAATTAATCTTAAAAAACAAGCATATTTCCTTTAAAAATTCCTAAACCCTTTTCGCTCCTCCCATTGGTGGGGCAGGTAAAATCTGAAGATAAAATTAAATACTTGGGTATTACCTTTTCTACAGATGATAAGGATTTTTATAATACTAACATTAAATTCGTCTGGGATCACATACTATTTGATTTTAAGAGATGGAATAATTTAAAGTTACCTGTATTAGCAAAAGTTGCAATTATTAAAATGAATGTTTTACCCAGATTATTATATATATTTAGATCTGCTCAAGTGTTAATTTCAAGGGTTTTTTTAAACAAATTCATAGGGAATCGGCTAAATTTATTTGGGACCCAAAAAAGACCAGGATATCATATGATAAATTGATGACTCCAAAAAATAAAGGGGGATTGGATTTACCAAATTTTGAAACTTACTATTTAATAATAAACTTGAACAGAATCTTAAGAATTGCCAATTATGACATATTTAGTAATAAATGGTCACCAATGTGGGTAACTTTGAACTATAAACACATTTTGAATTTGAATATTAACCCCAAATCAGTACCTTTCTTAAGAAAGGAAAAGCTTAAATTATATGATATAATGGATCACATTAAATTATATATAATGTCATTACAAAATTTATTTGAATCCTTAAATCTTATGCAGCATATGATGGTCTTCCAACCTTTTCATAGAAATCCTAACTTGAAAATTAATAATAAATTAATAAATCTTAAAAATTTTCCTCTTATGATGAATTTAACCTTACTTGATATATATCCCTACTTAAAGGAGTCCATTAATACAATAAGACAAGAAATGAATCTGCCCAAATCATATTTAACTATTTTGAGGCAGATCAAAGAAATCTCTATAAGTTACTTTGATGACTTTAAAATTAAAGATGAGGAAATAACAAAATGTTTAAATTTGTGGCAAACTCTTCAACAAGATGTCAAATTTATAGCAGCCACTAATAAACTAATAAAGGATCTTAAATTTCAGAATACAGTTCTTATGTCAAAATATTGGAGGGATAAACTACCACTTACAGAAGAAAAGCAATTTCTGAAGTCAATTAATCTAACAACAAAATCAATATTGTTTAAAAAATTAATGTATACTCAACTTATGATTTTTAATAACGCCTATTATACATGTCTCAGATTGCACAAGTTTAATCCTAAAAAATCTCCAAATTGCCCATATTGTAAATATCAAGCAGCAGATCTTCTTCACATGTTCTGGAGTTGTAAATGTATTTATAAACTTTGGAATTCCTTAAAATTACAACTTCAAAAGATGGGATATCAAAGTTCAACACTTTCATGGGAATTCATGATATTACATATTCCACCAAAACAATTTCCTAGATCCCAAATCACTATATTTATTAATATTTTTTTATTAATGAAACTTTATATAGTTACAAACTGGTTAAATCCATCTCAAATGTCATGGGACAATTTTAGGACTTTAGCAATAAGACACATATTAGCCCACAAACTACTTTTGAAGGATCATAATAAAAATATCAATAATCCAAGGATATGGGAGCAAATTTTTAATATCATATTGGCGTAATATATAGAGATCGAGTGTAGTGTGAGACATATATATCCTTTAAGGAAAAAGTTGTTAATAAGTAAAAGATTGAGATATCTGATCTATTTATAATTCTTTTCATATGTCCTTGTACAATCTGATGTTACATTTGGAAGCATTCATGTAAATATTGTATATATGTTTTTGTGATTGTATTAGACATAATAGCTAGAACGTATTAATATTTTTGTTTTGTTTAAGTTTGTATGGAAAATGCTAAAACAATAAAGACTTATTATTGAAAAAAAAAAAAGGAAAGTGGTGAAAAAGGGGCATAAAGAGGGAAAGACAGTAGGGAAAACAGCTCGAGATGTGCAGGATGGGTGTAGGGAAGGTCCATAGCTGCCCATTTCTTTAACAGCAACAGCTGTGCATATGCAATAAATTTAAATGGAAATATGAAATCTTCCACCCCTAAGAGAGGGGTAAGGACAACAAAGTATGTTGTACTGCCAATTAAATATCAGTTTATGTGTCCAGTGGACATGTGTACAAAATGGGCAGCTATGTATGGGGCGTCATTTTTTTTTTGGGAGCAGATTGCCCTTTTTTTATTTTTTTTTCCAGGTGAGAGTGGAATGTGGGGTAGGGGAAGTAGGTATATTTGGGGAGGTAGGTTGGGGAGGTAAACAGACAAGACAAACAAGATGCATACAGGGGCAGAATATGACACATGTGGTGGGTGAACACCATTGACAGGGAAGGATGTTTGGAAATCGCAAGCCCATGAGCCCACAGATGGCAACAGTGGAACTGAGATCCCCACCCATGGGTAGTCACCACTGCACCTTCAATGCCCAGAGGGTGGCTGCTCTGGGGGCTACCTAGGAGGGGCAGGCTCACCCATGAGTTGCGCCACTAGTGCCTCAAGCTGGCGTAGAAGATCAGCGACTGAACGCTTGATCTCCCTACGCACCACAGCCTGGACTGTTCGGAGGTTGTTAGGTGGCCCTCCTCCGGCCACGCTTGAATGGGGGGTATGAACCCCATCCCCTACAGTGCTTCCACCCGAAGGTAGCACAGGGCCAATGGAGGAGGAGGTCCCGGGCTGGGCACCAGACCTGCTGGTGCCAGGTGCCATCGCCAGCTGAGGTGGGACAGGTGAGTCTGCTGGACCGGCCTTCCCATACGTTTTATGTTTAGGAGGATTTAATGACAATATGGGTTGGTAACAGCCAACATCATTCCAAATTAGTTGCAACAGCATGCAGTAGTATTCCCATTAACCGAACACACCAGAGTTCCAACAGCTGAACAGCAAGCATAACACATGCATATATAGATCAACAGTGGACATTCCAACAACATGCAGGATTGATTGGTGGCAACAGGCCACCAAGATTTTGGTATTTGAACAAGACACATGCATCAAAGTAAATGCAGATCTTTATAAACCAATAGGACATATGTCCCAACAAATGTTTTGAGATTAGGCATACCCCTTGAGGTGTGGAATTGCATTGTTTATGCACATACAGTAGGGTGTAAAAAGATACCTCCATTAACAACTTATATATACTTATAGTTTACACTACATTCCTATTGACTGCAGGTATATATCTCCTACATGTATTATTACACTAGGCAATGTCTGTTAAATTGTGAAATGGGTTTTGCTAGTTCTTTATATACCTGACCTGTATCTGACATACAAACTGTCCAGGATGCAGATGTTGCTGCTATGTATTTATATATTTTATTTATATTTAAATATCTACATATCTGGATGTGTTCAGGTGACATTATCAGTTATATTTTAACAGCCCCCTACATTTCTAGCAGCACACTGACATTTCTGGGGAACACAATAACAAGCTACTCATGTGCCAGATTAACCTGTACATGCCAGCCATGAACCAACAGTTGACTGTATATATGCTTAACAGCTACTGGCACTCCCTTCATCCACTTTATATGAGCCTACCCAAGTGTGGGTTGACAGCGCTTAATACAACAGTACTATTTCTATAATGCAAGAGTACTGCAACATATCGAAGAAAGTGACATGGACACACTCCAGGAATTATACCTTTATTAATTATATTACACACTTTTCTAGAGGCTCTCTCATTTATTTGATATATCAGTGCATGCAGAAGACTTATTCAAGACATATTATACCTTTATTAGTGGGTTACAACACTCTTTTTCAGGCTCTCTCACTTATTTTATATAACAGTACATGCAGAGAAGTTATTCAAGACTTATTATACCTTTATTATTGGGCTACAACACTTTTTTTCAGGCTCTCACACTTATTTTATATAACAATACATGCAGAATAATTACTAACCTGCCTGGTTACACAGCCTTAGCAGCCTATCTGCATAGGCTTGCTGATTTGCAGCACGGACACCTGCAGCTGTGAAGTAAATGAAGTGATATTGAGACATACCTATCCATAATATAGACTACAATAGCAATTCTTACATACTTCATTCCATGGCTACCTACTCAGTAGTTGGGCATTTTCCATCCCACGGGCCTCCTGTATCCATTGGTTCAGTTGGTCCTCCTTGCGTCTCTTCAGGTCTAAGTAGTGGTGTCTGACCTGCTCACCAGTCCGAGGGATGCCTGTGGCACTGATGAGATCATGAGCTAGACGGTTCCAGGCTTCCACTTTGTATTCAGTGCCCTGGAACTGGCCCTGCAGGAGTCTCTCATCATGATTATGGATGAGGAGCCAAACCATTACTTTTGACTCCTCAATGCCCCAATGTTAAGCTCGAAATTGAGAGCCCTCTCCAACACCAGCCATGCTGACTGCAGATGGGAGCTACAACCAGTTATGGGAAGTATTCCCACCTATGGAGCTTAAATATGCCTTATTTCCCACACTTATTTGTGATTGGCTGGTTATGAAAAATCTCAGCTGAAAGTACACCTTCTTAGCATTGGGTAAACTTGCATTGATATGTATGTGTGTGTTGAAAGTGCATGCATATGAATAGCTGTCATGGCTTAGTGGTTTAGTACTGTGATTATGGTGCACAGTGTTCCAGGTTCGAGGCCTGTCATTGCTTTTTATTTTACTACTGGCCAGACCGGCTAGGAGGTGTGGCTGTGTTTAGCTGACTTTGCTCAACTTTGCCCAACGTTGATCTACGGTGCTCTACGTTGCTCGACATTGCCCGACTTTGCGCTAGTTAGCACAGTGCGCAGCTACGCGCAAACATGTTTTGTTTGCTCTAGTTGGCGTGATGCGCAGCTATGCGCAAAGCCATTGCACTAGTTAAAGTAGTGCTAAGCTATGATCAATTATACTTAAATGTGCTTAATACTGGTAAACTTTGCTTAGCAGTGCTTCACATTGCTTAAGATACGTTACTTATGCATTCATCAGTATGCATAACCATTTCACCTTCTTATATATATATAAAATATTGTTCACTACTACATAGGTCATTTCAATGCTTTTTACTAAAATTTAAAAGATAAATGTCAGGAATTATTTTTATATACAGGTTTCCAACAGAAAATAGAAAGGGGAGTGGTGGGACTCGAACCTGGAAAGCCTTGTTTTTGTGCGAAGGCTCTAACACTACACTATTGCGATTTGGCTTAATTTGCATATAATTTTCTTATTATCCTCTTCGATGTCTAAACTGCTAACTGTAGCTAAGCAATGGGAAAACCCACGCAAACATGTGCAAATACGGGCAGGTATATTGGGAATACTAAAAAAAAAAAATAAAAGTTTTACATTTTATAATTGTACAGGGGTTTAGAATGTGGGGGAGTGTAGTGTTGGGTATGTGCACATTTGAGCAGACTCGCATATGTCAGTTGGCATTTCCCAATTGAGAGACTTGCAGGGGCATGGATTTTTGGACTGCTCGGCAGTCCGACACGCCCCCTGCACTTGTGCATGCTCCGTGTTAGCATTAGAGTTGGGCAGTGCGCCCTCATGAATATCCAGGGTGTGCTGACGTCTTACGCTTAGGCTGCAGTTTCCGTGTAAGACTAACTTAGTCTTACACTGAAGGTTAGCGAATCCTGGGGAATATCATAGCGTGCATGCCTAGAATGTCTCATTCTACATTCATTGTTATCACTACCTACAATATAGATTATTTTTAGCATACTGTGCTCTCCATGACAATAAATAAATAAATAAATAAACAAACAAATACATAAATACACAAGGCTCTTATTGACCAGTAAATCAGCTAGAAAATGTAATTATACTTTCCGAGTTCCTAGATGTGAAATGATCTTGAGAGTTGGATTTATATCTCCTGGTATTGCTATGTCCTGGAACAGACTGCTTCTTTATATCATGCAGAGTAGTTCTTAAATTGTTTTCAAGAATAAGTTATGTGCTTGGTTTGGGAGTAGACTTTATTTCTGAAATTTGGAGATGGAAATCTGATGATTTATTGCCACCAGGCAGTATACTCAAACTATTAACCAGTACATAACCCAGAGTAAGCTGCTGAGGAGTGTTTTAAGACTGCCCTGTTCCAGACATGGATAATCATTGAGTGAGAGCTTGGTCTGTTCATTTCCCATTTCCAGTGCCTGGATAGGTCATGGGAAACTTTTAGATTGAGCCCACTACTACATGTAGAATGTTTACAACATGCTGATTCTACACTGTCATGCATCTGTCTGTTGTGCAACTGCCACAACCTGAAACCAATAGTGGCAATGCAGCTCCCTCTGTCATTTGTCCAATCAGTCATGTTAGTAACATTGGGAAGCCAATGACCACAGCAAGGAAACCCCTTTAGCATGCTGTCAGTGCAGGTGAAGCAGCAGCATCTAGTCAACAACTATAGGCCATAACATTCACTATGTGACAGTGTAAAGTTACAAAATAATATTCAGTACATGCAGTGGTTTTTGCAGACTAGTGCATAGACAGCTTGCACTGTGCATCAGACTTTTCTTCACATATAATACTCTAATGCTTTCTCCATATAGTCATAGCTGATATCATTTGCGCAGTGTTTAACAGTCAGTGGGACTATGCTAGTTAAATTAGTGGAGGGGCTATAAAGTAGCAGGTGATGTGAAATTGTATATTGCTATCCATAAAATAACTGAGTTGATGTATTACTGAAGCTACGTTTAATTTCTAATACAAATGTCAATGGGTTTACATTAAGAAATGCTTTATTGTTAACAGCATGTCTCAAGTCTTTTATTTGAATTCTTTTAATTGTTTTTTTTGTGTTTGTTTTTTTTTTACTATTGTTCTTTTCTTTTTCAGCACCATGAGTGTAAGTGTGGTTCTTGTCATGTGCAATAGATGTGATTTGTTGTGATCGCTAGTTCACTCTACAAATTATTTTCCTGTTGAATGATTTGGAAGTCTGAAAAGGCCTATCTGCCTTTTTCTTGAGGGAATAGATATGAATGTCTGCAGCATTTTCTTGGGATAATTATTATGTTCACCCTACTCATCCTGCACACATGCAGACATTCCCTCATCCTCATCCAGCAGTGCTCCCAATGTGCATTTTGATAAATTCTTACTACTAACAAAAAATCAACAAAAAAACTAGAAATCTTTACTCATACCATAAGTGCTTTAGTCCCACAAGAGACTCTTCTTCCAAAATCTGTAGAAATGCATATTGTGGTGTCTGTTCTGGTGCTGTTTTGGCAAAGTGCTTAGTTTCCCTGTTTAAATATTTTTTCAAATAGAA
This sequence comes from Protopterus annectens, assembly GCF_019279795.1. Lineage (NCBI taxonomy): Eukaryota > Metazoa > Chordata > Ceratodontiformes > Protopteridae > Protopterus > Protopterus annectens. Next base: position 689,277,310 of record NC_056746.1, read on the forward strand.
TGTTCGCTGAAGTAAAAACACCAAACCCAAAGGATGTATAAAATAAACATCCACAAAATAGCATCCACAGAAGGCACTCCAGTCAAGGAAATATTTATTTAGTGCTTTCATTCAAAGACTTCATCAGAATAAAATGACAAGATGTCAACCAACCTTATATACTGTTCTACACACTCAGACAATTAATTTAACAATCAAACAATTAAAATATAAAAACTTCAGCAAAGCAACTTTTAAAGCAACATTACACAATATAACACATATACTTATAAATAGTACTTAATACAAATGATATAATTGATTCTAGGATAGATTTTACTTGTTTGATTGTTCAGTTAATTGTTTAATTGAATGTACACAACAGTATATAAGGTTGGTTGGCATTTTGTCATTTTATTCTGATGAAATCTTTGGACAAAAGTGCTAAATAAATATTTCTTTGACTGGAGTGCCTTCTGTGGATGTTATTTTGTGGACGTTCACTAAAGTGCATGTTCGATGGTTAGGGCTCGCTGAAGAAAGTTTTGCTGACGTGAACCTTCAATTAATTAATATAGACCCAAGAAATATAGACATGGGAAAAAAAGAGAGATCTGGTATGGTGCAATATTTATGCAAAGGTGAAAGCTAAATTAATCAACACAAACAAGGCAGTCCCAAAAATATTCAAAGAGAAATATGGGCAAAGGCATCCAGATATGAAAAAATTCACAATAAAAAATAAAAACACAAAGAGGGAATGTAGAACAGAAGATTAGTAAAGTAGAAGTTAAAAAATGTAGAAGATGAAGTTATGGAATACTTGCAAAGTGAAGGATTTAGTACAGGAAATCTAACACAGGTTATATCACAGCATGATGGAAGAAAGTGTCTCCAAAGTAAGGACAAATAGGAGGAGCAGGAGATATCTGAAGAAGTATGGACATAGGAGAGAAAAAGAGATTAAATATAGTGCAAGATTTCTGTAAAGGAGGAATCAAAAGTAATCAATACAAAAAGAACAGCACCAAAGATATCTGAGGAGAAATACAGGCAAAGGCATCAGGAAATGAAAAAGTTTACAATACAAAAACATAAGAAAATAAAAAAGTAGAAAACAGGATTAATAATGGAGAAGTTAAAGAAATACAAACCAAGTTCATGGATTACTTGCAACGTGAACGTTTTAGAGTAAAAATTCTAACTCAGATAACATCACAGCAGGATAGAGCAATGGATCCCCAAATTAAAGAGAAACCAGTGGAGCAGGAAACATCTGATCAGTATCCATATGAAGATACTTTGAAGCTTTTCAAAGGAAATCAGCACAAAAGAAATAACAAGAAACTATGACAACTCTGATGCAGCCAATGTTGTGGAGTGATATGCCAGTGAACTCCAATATGAAAGAGCAATGGATAACACAGGATGAAATTGAAGAGAATGTGGCACAGGAAGATGCTCCAAAACGTTCTATAGAATGCCGGCAGGAAATAAAGAACAAAGAATGTGCCCTCAGTTTAGAAGAATATGATCTAACATAAGAGTTGCTTGATTCAATAGAAATGGACAGACACCTTAAGATTAATGAAAAAGTAGACTACAGAAACTCAATAAAACCCAAAAAGTTAGAAGTTTGAGAAAACAAATAAACACTTTAATTAGGATTGTCCATAGAGATTTATGTGATATAACAGAAGTAAATAGGGTATATTACTGTGCAGCTAAATTAATAACAAATAAATAACTACAATATGCTCCCCATTGTACAGAGCCCAATGAAGGCTGTCCCACAAGTGTAGAGGTTGATAATACTTCACAAGGTCAAGTAGACTCTTCAGTCCAGAAGTAACAAACACCAAATTTATTGATAAAAAGCAGTGGTTCCATTAAGCGCTTTCATTTCCAAAGGTACGGAAACTTCCTCAGAAGTTTAAATTTGGTGTTTGTTACTTCTGGACTGAAGAGTCTACTTGACCTTGTGAAGTATTATCTACCTCTACGCTTGTGGGACAGCCTTCATTGGGCTCTGTACAACAGGGAACATATTGTAGTTATTGGTTGGTCTTTTTCTGTTTCTCCGTTTTCCATCGTGTTTTGTGGTTACTAATAACAAATAAAGTCTTGCCACCAAAACACAGGGTAGCAAAGGAAAGGAAAGGGAGAAATGAAATGCCATCATGGAAGTATCAAATGCAGAAAACTATTAAGCAATTAAGACAAGAAGTGTCACTGTTAGAAGAGTATAGAAGAGGGAACAGACCTCAAAAATATTCACAAAGATAGATGTAATAAAATAAATGTGCAGTATCAGAATAGATCAGGATCTATCTTTCAGTAATGCAAATAATATGCTCAAAATATCAGCACAGGTAGAAAACTTAGAAGATATGCAGCTAAATATAAATGAAAAGTACAAAATAAACAATTTTAATTATGACCCTAGAAAGTTTTATAGAGAATTGGGAAACAAGGCAAAATTAATTGAAACACCACAAAAAAAAAGAAGAAATAGATACATTTTGGAGAAATATCCATGAAGATCCTGTGGAATTTAACAAAGATGCTAAACGGATAGAAGTAGAAAAAGAAAGAATAAGAAGTTCAAATGTAAAGGATATCAAATGTGATGAAGTAATGGTCAGAGAGATTGAAAAAAGTTAAGAAATGCTCCTAAATGGAAAAACCCAGGCCCAAAAACAGCACTTAACTTCTGGCTAAAATAATTAACATCCTTACATGAAGATTTAGCTGTGACTAAGAACTATTTATATGTGCACCCTGACCAGACACCACCCTGCTTAACTATAGTAAATACAATACTCCTACTTAAGAAGGAATCTGCCAGCTATCCTAAAAGCAATAGACCAATAACCTGCCTACTGATGACTTATAAACTATACACTGGAATTGCTGCTCACAGAGTTTATAGTCATTTTGAAGAAAACTCAATCATGTCAATAGAACAAAAGGGTAATAAAAGAAAGCAATATGAAACAAAGGATTATTTGTTGTTAAATAAAGTTATAGTGGATAACTGTAAAAAGGGAAGAATCTAATTATGGCATGCATAGACTATAAAAAAGCATTTGACAGTATCCCACATTCATGGATAAAAGAGTGCTTAAAAATGTATATGATATACCCTATACTGATCGATCGCATTGCAGAAACTACAAAACAATGGCAAACAATTTGCAGTTAAGCCATGATAAAGGAAAAAATTATTATTCCAGGGATAAAAATACAATGGAGGCTATTCCAGGGTGACTCTTTGTCACCACTGCTATTTTGTCTTGCCTTTAACCCATTAAGTTGTCTACTTAAGAGATTAGGTCATGGTTACAATTTGGCTCCTAGAAAACAAGGAAGTGTAAAGACTTCTCATCTTCCTTTTGTAGGTGATTTAATACTCTATAGTTCATCAGATGAGGAACTAAAAGCACAACTGCAAATATTCAGAACTTTTTTAGATGATTTAAGAATGTCATTTGCTCTTGATAAATATGCAAAAGCAACCTTTAAAGCAGGAAAGCTTTAGCACCAAGAAAACATCAGTTTGGGACAGGAATGTGATATAAAATAACTTGAACAAGAGAGACTGTATAAATATGTGGGAACTAATGAAGCACCATCAATAAAATATGAACAAATGTGAATAAAACCTAGTAAGGGACATTTTAGAAGACTTAAATTAATGATGAAAACAAATTTGCCATCTAGGAACAAAATCCAAGAAATAAACCAATTTATTCTTCCTGTCCTAACTTACAGTTTTGGAGTGACTGACTGTCCCCAAAAGATGTTGGATAGGTTGGACAGGAAAACAGGAAGGATGCTTCATGGTCATTGTAATGATGTGAGATATTGCCAGCTGTGCCAGGAGAAGTAGGGCAGTGGATATGTAACATATGCCAGTACAGCTAGCTGGATTTTTGTAAAGAATTATATGTCATTTGTATATCAAACCAATTTATTTATTTATTCATTTACATGTGTTTACCGGGTAGTGTCCAACTGGGCTGGTAGGCTGTTTTCAGCGGACACCCGGGGAGAAAAGCTCCAAAAAGAATAACACGAGTAACAGTACAGAACTACAATATTAAGAACAACACAAGTAATAATATAGAATTACAATAATTAAGATCTGAAAAATACTCTATAAACATATGTTAAGAGTAAAACTAGAACATATTGCAAATAATGTCTACTGTAGAATGTAAAACACAGATTTTGATGAGTTATTAAATTCAATAGCATTACATCTTTTAAAGCAAAGTAATCATTCTAACATATGAAGAAAAATAGCCTGAGCTGTATTAGGGTGAAAGAGATTTGGTGAGAAATACCAGAAGAGAGGGATTATCCAGGAGATCTACAAGGCAGAGCCAGCTGATGTTCAGATATTCTTTTATTTTTATTTTAAAAGACGAGTAGCAGGGAGTGTTTTGTATGTTTAGAGGAAGCGAATTCCAGTACTTAGCTATTTTGTTGAGTACAGGGAGTCAGCATGGTCATTAGGAGACTGCGTTATTTTGAGCAGTGGTCTATCAGAAGACCTAAGGGACCTGTTGTTGATATGTAGTTGGACTAGGGATGAAATTGCGGGACAGTTATCAGGGTTGTAAATGATTTGGTGGGTGAGGGTAAGTTGGTTTAATGTTAGCAAGTTGGGGAGTTCTAGCCAGTTTAGTTTTTGAAGAGCAGCACAATGATGGGCTTTATCAGGATGATTGGTGGCAAACTTTGCTATTTTGTTATAGCAGGACTCTAGGTTGTGAAGGTCGGCCTTTCGTAAGTTGGTGAAAATATGTGAGCATTATAGAAGAGTAGATAGAAGCTGAGATCTAGCTGTAGTTAACCTGGCTTAGGGTGTTAGGTAAGGTTTGGCCCTATAGAGAGCACCAAGTTTAGCATGGACTTTTTGATTGTTTTGAAAATATGAATACCAAATTTTAGCCGGTCATCTATTGTAATACCTAGGAGCTTGGCTTGGTTTGTAGGCTCAATTTTGGTACCATTGGCGGATAGAATAGAGAGGGGTTGGTAGTTGTGTTTGGACAATTTGTTTGTGAAAATCATTAACTTAGTCTTATTTGTGTTAAGAATGAGTTGGTGTTTAGATAGGAAAGATTATATTTCCTAAAAAAATGTTGCATCTTATCTTATAGTTCTAGTGGGGAAGGGGTAGAGCATGTAAGAGATGTATCGTCAGCGTACTGTATGACTGAGGCAAGTTGGATTGCAGAGTGTAGGTTATTAGTAAATATGATAAAGAGAAGGTGGCCAAGTATGGAACCTTGGGGTACTCCAGTATATACAAGCAGTAGAGGGGAGAGATTGTTTTTGAGATTGTTTTCCCATGTAGTAGCCTGTTGACAGTTTGATAGGTAACTGTGAAACCATGTTAAGGATGATGAACTGAGATTGTATGAAGCAAGTTTCTTAAGTAGTAGTTGGTGGAAAATTATGTCAGAGGTTTTTAACATGTCCAGGAAGATTGCTGAGACTAGTTTTCCATTGTTCATAAGGTGATGGATGGTGTTTGTGAAGGATATTAAGGTTGTGTTAGTACTATGCTTGGGATGAAAGCCATGCTAGCTAGAAGGTTATTAGCGGTAAGGTGATGTAGGAGTTGTTGCTGAATACATTTCTCAAGGATTTTAGCTATTGGTGAGATGATAGCAACAGAGTGGTAGTTAGAGATATCTCTAGAGGGGCCACCCTTGTGAAGGGGGATGATGTTCAAGATTTTTCATAGATGTGGCAAATTTTGTTCAGAGATAGAATGATTGGTTAGTATAGAGATTGGATAGACGATGGATGGAGCCGCTATTTTTAGGAATTTGTTTGGTAGTTGGTTGGTGGCGGGCATCAGGGTTTTAGTTTGCTTAGGAGGTTTTTAATGGAAGATGTTGGAATAGGTTTAAATGAGAAGGTTTTTGTAGTACTTGAGGCAGGGGAGGGGACTGAGAGTGGTTGATGGTGGCTACGTAGGAGGCAGGTAATAGAGTTAATAAAGTTTGAGTTGAACTGTGCGGCTAAGGGTTCAGATCTACTGGATGTGGAAGGAGTGGGGGTGGAGGTTTTTCCAAGGTTGAGAAGGTAGCCGATTGTTTGCCAGAATTTTTGTGGGTTATTTATGTACTTTTGTTGAGAGGTTTGGAAGAGGTGTTTTTTTATCATTGTTGATTTTTCTCTTAGTTTGGTTTCTTAGTTGTTGATAAGTGGTGAGATCGGATTTGGTTTTGGTGGATAGATAAAGGGCTCTTGCTATCCTTTTGTTTAATTAGTAGCTTAGTATCATGATTTATACAGATGTTTATGTTGAAAAGTGTATTTGCAAAGCTGCTTGTGTTAAAATGTATCAACAGTGTGTCCTGCTGGGCAGAAAAGAAATATACATGTATATCAGACTGACTGTATTGTAACTGATTACATGTATATGTTTTAAGAGAGAATGTTGGAAAAGAAGAAGTTAATCTCAGTCCAGAAATTACTTAATTAAGGTAATAAAGACTGTATCTCACAGTCCTGATTGCAGCCAGATATTAAATGTCTGTGCCAAAGAATGGTTTATTAGCTCCTGTAGGAAGAGTAGAAGTGTGTTATGGTTTTATAGCATCCAGATGTTATAACACATCAGCAAAGCTCTACCTGTGTGTATGGTAACACATATGTGCTAAATTCTGGTTCAGTTTCTAGCAATGGGGGTAGTATTCGAACCAGATGTTAGATGACCAGATGTATGTGATGTCTTTCTGTAATCTAGGGCAAAAATGATGTTTTAATACCTGGTGAGAGAGAAGTCTCAAAGCACTCTGTTTTTGGAAGCTGACAAGGAAGGACCCCTCACCTACTCCATCTTGTCTTGCTCTAGTAAGTGAACCAGAGAATAGTAATTCTTTACATCAGTCAGGAAAATATAGTGAGATTAGTTGGGTACTGTTTTTTCTGTATCTGTGTGAAAATATTCATCTGTTTTATTTTAATATTTCCTGTTATTAAAACTCTGTTTTTTATTGTAAATATGTATTTAGTATTTCCTGTTCTTTCATTATTTATTACAAAATATATTTAAACATTTCCTTGTGGCTGGTCCTTTAGAGAATATTTTAAACTTTGAGAGTACTTATATCTATTTGGTGACTCTGTAGCCACTCCTGAAAGCCTTACTGCATTGGTCAAATGTTGTCATTTGTATTAATAATAATTTCACTCAGTATAAGTGGGTACCCTTGTAAGAGCCTTAGAGTAGCTGGCTTTGGAGTGTCTGGTGGTAGTCTAACTATGTAGTCTGGGCAGAAGAGGCTTAGCTAGTAAATCCATGACATTGTTTCCCAGGTGTGTGTGTGTGTGTGTGTGTGTGTGTGTGTGTGTGTGTGTGTGTGTATCAAATCTCAAGGAGTATGTGTGTCAGCTGCTTGGAGTAGGGACACGAAGCACTGGTTTCACAGAGAGGGCGCTGGAGGACTTGGCTCAGACCCAACTCTACAGCTGTGCCAGTGGCGAGTTTTACTGGGGACCTGGAGGGAGACAAAGAAAGACATCCAGACCCTGGACTGAGTGTGCTCCCTGTGTACTCTTAAGGGAAATTGTGCTTGGTGCAAGGAGTTGCATCTGGAAATACTGGGTATATCTATTTTTGTTCCAATGAACATCCCTCGCCAGTGTTAGTGATGAGGATTCAGATTACCTGATTACTGTCCCCAGAGAGGGCAGGTCACATTCATCGGATGATTTATAAAAATCATTGCATACCATGATTATATATTTCCCATTCTGAAGGAGGTATGGCCCTCATCAAAACTGATTACATGTATAGATCTACAGTCGTGGTACTGCATACATATCTACTGACTGCACAAGACCCAAACATAGTGAAAGTTTTGAAACATGAGGAGAATAAGTCTAAGATGACTTCTGTGCTTAGTTTAGCGGAAGCATATCAGCGTTAAGTGATAATGAAAATCAAACCAGAAGGAGATAAAAATTAGGCAGCAATTGAATGTGTCAAAAAAAGAAAATATATAAGGTGAAGGATCAAATGAGAAGGGAAGAAATGTTCAAAATGCATAAATATAGTTGCAAGTATAGACAACTCTTGGAACAACCTCAGGTTGATCATGACTGAATGCAGGAATGGTTAAAGAGAGGTGAATTTAAACCAAAAGACAAAAGGTTAATTTTGGCAGCCAAAGATAGTGGACTACGTATACATTGGTTTAAAAAATGCATTGAACATGTGGGAGAAACAGACAAATGTAGGTTTTGTAAAACAGAATTGAAAGCAATCGCACATCTTGTTGCTGGTTGTGATATACTAATGGTAGAAGGACTGTATACCGAAAGGCATAATAATGTGACAAGGCTATTGCACTGGGTATTGTGTAAACATTATGATACTGAAGTAGCTGAAAAACAGTGGAAACATCAGCCACAAAGCATCGTAGAAAATGATGAAGTTTATATCACATGGACTCATCCATTGCCAACAGTTCAAACAATAGATGGGAGAAACTAGATATAGTAGTCCATGCGAAGAAGACAAAAGTAGCATTGATTATTGAAATTGCTACACCCAGTGACTACAGTGTCTTACATATAGTGAGACACAAATTTATAAAATACCAGAATCTGCAGGCAGAAACAAGGCAATGGGGAAGAAAGATACCCAGACAGATCCATTAGTAGTAGTTGCAATGGGTCTTATAAAAAATCATTTATAATCATACTTAGATGTGTTGCCAATGGTTTCATTTCATATACTCGAAATGCTGAAATCCTGAATTTCAGCATTTTGAGTGCATGAAGTTGAAACCATGAAAACACCGAAACACCAGAAAGCTGAAATCACAAACCTGAACACACATACACTACACCACACACAAACCACAACGCCTACACCACAAAAAACAAAAACACAACAAAACACGACACATACCTACACTAAACAGAAACAGGGGGCAAGCCCTCCAGCACCCCCCACGACCCCCCACTTATATATATATACTAACTCCTAGATCACACAAACACAGAAAAAAAACAAAACCCAAACACACACATTCTACAGTCCCACACGTGCACACACACACACACACACACACACACACACACACACACACACACACACACACACACACACATCACACATACACATACACATACATTACAAAAACACTCACATGCATTCACTCACCTGAAAGTCCGAACACAAGCATCCCAAACAAACACTTCCCATAATGTAGCATCACTGCACAAGCACGGATTCGACATACTCGCATTCACGATTATGCACTTTCATTATTCTGAAATTTTGGCTTCATGCACTCGAAATGCTGAAATTTGGGATTTCAGCATTTCGAGTATATGAAGTGAAACCATTGCCAATACATGTAACTCTATATGAATTGCAGAAGGAATCATTACTGGGCACATTGTGAGTGCTGCGAAGAGCCTAACATCAAAGATAGAAACAATACTAATTTCATGAACTTTAATCATACTATGACTTGGGAATGGGGTCCATTCCCACCATGGTATTAGAAACTCAAAAGACTTGGAGAAATTAAAAAAGAACAGCAGATACTACATCAGGTATTAAACTTTGGACAGTGGAAGGCCCATCACCTGGGCAAGTAAATGCAAGTACACTCTACAGAGGACACCATGTTATTATTTCCACTTTTATATTGAGCCAAGGTATGGTTCCTTCCCTCAGTAGCATTTAAGTCAGGCAATACTTGAATCCACAACTTAGCTCATTCTACCTGTTTTGGTCCCCCTTTTCCAAAAAGATGTTTTCCATATGCCCTAAGTACATCTACAAGGCTATCATGCTCCTCTGCAGTGAAGTTGTCTCTCTTTTGTCTTGTTCCATGATGCTGTTACATATTTTATGCAGGAAATGCATGTTTTAATGTTATTAGTCCAACTCTGCACTTGTGAAGTTGAATGAGTTATGTTAAAAAGTGTTAGAATCAATGAGGTAACATTACTTAATAAAACAAAATAGTGATACAGATGACAGTTCTATTAATTCCACCTTTCAATTCTGTGCTCAGTTTTCCCTTTTTGAGTTCTTATGAAATTCTTCACCTGGTCACATGTGTGTACATTGCATCTCAGATCTATGAATGAGTTTTTGAAGGATGGGGGAAAGAGGGTGAAAGTAATTTACTCATAATTCAGATCCTAAAATGCAATTAGTCTGTCTGCACATTTTCCTGACCATTTCTATGATCAGGTACCACAGTCTGTACTAAATAACTCTACTGATGTCAAATTATATTAAACGGATGCGGTGTTTTTACACAGCCATGACAGGACAATGTATAATTACACCACTGTACTGATATTTTCTACCTTACAAGTCATTCAAAAGTTATTCTTGAAGATATCAAAATAAAAATCCATTGCAAACAACCTGCTTCCTCTGCTTTGATACTAATTGCACCTATTCCAAACTCTTTGCTTTATTTCTGGCCTAAGTGACTAGTGGCACTCTAACTTGCAATATGCAGAAAGTTTCAAGAAAGTTAGCACAGGTTGCAAAGTTCTTATATAAATTGAGCTTGTTGATACACACTTCTATTACATTCTTGACAAATCTGTGCAAGTATAGCCATCATCATTAATAACTTTGTACTGCTGTGGATGAGGCATGTTAAGCTCATGTACAAAAATGCAGACTCCTTCCACCTGCTTTGTTCAGCATGGAGCACATGTGCGTGGAGACAATATATGTATGGACCCACTTCCCAGTGCTCAGTACCACCTTCTCCAGCACAACCCTCTTAATGCCATTTTGTTGAGTTTTCCTTGTCAGCCCTCTCCTGTTTTTCCAACTTTCCTATCAACCAACTTTCCTGACTTAAAAAAGATCAAACCTCCAATCCCTGTAAGACCAACTTCACAGTGAAGTGAACACCATTTAAAGTTTTAATATGTTGCTGTTCACTTGTACTGATGCACAGCCACAGCAAGCTCTCACAAACAAATTCCAGTGATACCAACACAGCATGGCTGTGTCTATTGACTGCTAAAACTATACAAAAGTATTTTGGAAATTAGAAATTTTTCACATTTGCAGTATGTGCAGAGAAGTGTGCCCATTCACACATATTTGCATTATGTGTAGCTCACTTTATTCATTCAGCTCTGTGAAGTGATGCTAGGTTTTTCCTTCATAGGGTTGAGAAGTTTGAAAACCACTGCTGTTCATTTGCAGTTCTTTCATTTACATATCCACACAGAAGTGTGATATGCACATTCATCTTACACGTATACAGACTGAGACTGTGAATATCGTATACTGAGACTGTGAATACCACCCTTTGTTACATTCATTTAATGATTTGTGACTAAAGACTGTCCAGTTAATCTCATCTGATATCAATGTCGATTTTCTCCCAGAAACTATGTAAGGCACAAAACTAGAAGTCACTGTTGCACTAGTGGTTTAAACCAAGAACCTCTGGGAAGACTTTGTAAGATAAATTTCTACTCATTTCCTCTCTTATTTGAGTTATATTACTTGCCAGTCTGGAAGCTTAAAGAGAAGTGAATAAAGTCTTGCCTGTATTTTTTATTTAAAATATTGTTGTTTCCTGCTATAAATATTCATTTATTATCTTGAACAAGTGTTGATTGCATCCAATTTCTTTCAGTACATACATATATGTATAAATACATATATAAAAAAGTTTGAACATGCAGGAGAAAGTACAATTGTATAAGATGAACTCACCATAAAAGTAAATGTTCAAATGATCACTGCTGCAGTAGTCTTAGCTACATGGGTTAAATACTGCCAAGGATATAACAACTGGTCAGCTTCCAAAGCTTCAGGGCACCTTCCATGTGCCCAATCTGTCAAGCAGCTCGAGATGAGCTGACTAAAAGAGATGTTTTGTGCCCTTTAGAGCTTTCTTGCCAGCAGAGAGAAGGAGGGCTTACTTAAAGGACGACACTAGAAATAACAAAAAAAAAGTGTCCATATCTTGGCATAAAAACACACTAAAAAACAAGGGGGATGGAGGGAGAAAACAGTTACTGCAGCAGTGGTCATTCAGACATCTATTGTTATGGTAAGTTTACACAAATGAACTATGTTCTTCGTATTCGCCACTGCTTCAGTAGCCTTAGCTGAATGGGTAGATTACCATAGGTAATGATATTTGGTAGGAGGCAGGACTAGGGTCCAGGAAACCCTGAAGAATGGTCCTATCAAAGCTTTATCTTGACCTAGAGAAGGAATCAAGCTTTTAATGCTTTATAAAAGTAAATATATGCACAGAGGACAAAGTAGCAACTTACTGAATACTTCTAAAATCCAACCCTTTCTAGAAGCCATAGATGAAGCCAAAGCCCTGGTACAGTGGGCATTGAATCTGCATGGAATAGATTTGTCATGGTGAATATAAAAAAAAGATAATAACCGTAGATAACCATTTGCCAATAGTTTGTTTTGATACAGGTTGTCACGTCTTACCTTCAAAAGAAATGAACAATGGATCCAGTGATATGAAAAATATAGTTTTGTCAAGATAGTATCTCAGTTGTCTGTGACATCCAAGGTATTGAGTATCCTTTCTCCCTAAATTTTAGATTCAGAAAAAAAAAAACAGAAAGATGGATAGTTTGGCTTAAAGTAAACTTGGATACCACTTTAGACATAAAAGAAGGATTAGTTCTCAAAAAAACCTGTCCATATTGAAAATGAGGTATAGCTGACTCACCATATAAGTTTGCAACTTATATTCCCTTCTTGCAGAGGTCAGACTAACCAGTAAAACTGTTTTTCATGTTAAGAACCTAAAGTCATCCATATTAGCTGGTTCAAATGGAGCAAATGTTGGATTCTCTAACATAAGATCCCAAGAAGAGGCCACATGTTTATTTGGAGGCTGCTTATGCAAAACCACCTTCAGGAACATTTTGACATGGGACTGTCTTGAAAGATGAAGATGTGCTGGCAGATGTGCTGATGTTGCTGATAAGTGAACCTTGATAGAGGAATAAGAAAGGCCATATGATAGTAACTCACACAAATATTGCAAAAACAGAGAACATCAAAGAATGAATGGGTGCTGGTTATATTGTTGACACCAGCTAGAAAATTCTTTCCATTTGCTAATATATGATTTTCTGGTAGAAGGCTGTCTTGCTTTCAGTAGTACCTGATGCGTGTCCTCATAAAACAGGTTCCTTATAGGAATTAAAACCTGATCATCCAGGCATTCAGTTGAACATGATCGATGTTGGAGTGTATTAACACCTCTGTTCTTGTGTAAGTAGATCCATTCTGTCAGTAATTATGTGATAATTAACCCCGGTGATTTCCAAAAGAAGAGAAAACCATGGGCCAGAAGGCAGCCACCACAATTATCTTGTTGGATTCATTCTGAATCTTCAGAAGTACCCTGGATATTAGTGGAAGGGTGAAAAAGCATACTGAATCATTCCTGTCCAAAGAAAAGAAAAGGAATCTGTCTTCCAGGCCTTCTTTCATGGAATCCTGTAACAAAATGTTGCCAAATGATTGTTCAGAGAGGAGGCAAAGAGGTCTACTTGAGGAATTCCCCACAGATGGATAAAATCTTTCAAGACCCCGAATCTAGTTTCCATTTGTGAGGGTCTGTCTTGGTCCTGCTAAGCTTGCCTGACACACAATTTTACTTTGACAGAATGTAGGATGCCTGTAGATTGAGATTGTGCTGTGAAGCTATATCCCAAGTTAACATGGCTAGTCTGAAAAGGGGGTATGACCTGGTTTCCCCTTGCTTGATGATGTACCACATGACTGAGGTATTGTCTATGACCACTTCAAGAAGTCTCAGGGAACAAAGATGGTTCAGACTTGAGTGCCTTGATCATTGCAAGCATCTCCTTGATATTTATGTGCTTGCTTTTGTCTTTGGTGCAACACACCCCATGCAATTTGATCCCTCCTGAAACTGCTCCCCTAGCAAAGTCCAAAGAATCTGTGCGACTGGCTGATTTGGAGCAGAGAGGGAGAAGGGGAGACCTGGATTTTAGGATATCTGTTGTCCCCACCAAAAAAAAATCTCTTTTTACAAACCCCAGTACTACTATCTGCAAAGATAAAAGATGCTGATGGTGGAACCAAAGAAATTTCAGATATCACTGCATCTTTCTCATGTGGAATCTTGCCAGCAGTATCATGAAAATCATAGATGCCATGGGACCCAAAATCATGAGGTATTCCACTATAGTAACTAAAGTCTAAGTGGGAAACCTTAGAAATAGATCCAAATAAAGATCTATTTTTTTCGTGAGGCAGACAACCTCTTTAAACTGAAGTGTCTAGTTGACATCTCAGGAACACAATCCTGTATGAGGGAATAAAGAAAGGCTTTTGAATGTTCTCATGGAATCCCAGTTTGGGTAAGAGTTCTCCCACCCAAGAGAAAAAATCCTGAAATTTTGAAAAAGAGACAGCAAAGGTAAGCAAGTCATATAAATATCGAAAAATGTGGATACCATGATACATTGAGTTATATTTGGAGGCAGATACTTTGTGAACTTTCTTGTTGCAGTGGATACTCCAAAGGGTAAGGCAGACAGCTATTAATGTGATCCAGACACACAAAACCTTAAGTAGCACCTGAAGTCAGGATGAATACAGATGTGATTATAAGCATATTTTAAGTCTAGTGTTACCAGAAAACTTGAAAGAGGAAGAGGAGGTAAAAAGTTATGGATTGTCATCATTTTGAATTTGGGCACTATTACAGACAGGTTTACAAAAAAAAAGATCCAGAAATTGTCTCCAAGCATTTTCTTTCTTTGCCACTAGGTGCATCCTTGAATAAAACCCCTTTCTCACCTGGGAAGAAGGAACAGATTCTATCACATCTTGGGCAGCACATGATGAAGAACAGGTGGGAACAAATGAGTCTGATCTGTAAGATCAGGAATGACTGCGAGGAAAGGAGGAATTTCCTCCCAGTGCCATCTGTAACTCTGCTGGTTTTTAGAAGCCATTGTCTGAAACAATCTGCTTCCAAAGAGAAAAAATTGGAGACTCAGACTTCCTGGAAGAAAAAAGGGGCCGGAGTGGGAGGATGTCACAAGTTCTCTTGAATAGTCATTCAGACTTGGACTGTCCCTCGATTTGGGAGGTTTGAGACTTCTTTTTGGGACACCTTGCTACTTCTTCTGAAACGTCTGTTTACTTGAGTATGTTTATTCTGTTTTTTCCAAAGCTGGATGAGAAAAAAAGAAAATCACTTGAACAATTTGAAAAAGGAGGGCTGAAAATCTTAGAGGTTCCTTGGACCAGCTTGCCCCTTTCATCCCACTTTTTGATCACCTCTGCAGCAGAGGTGAAAAACATTAAAATCTCTTTCCAAGGGGGAATTTAATATCTCATTTTTTACATCATCTGGGAGGTTCTGAGAATGCAGCCAAACAAACCCCCTTTAAAACAGTACCAGTAGCTATAGCACTGGAAGAAGTATCAAAAGAACCATACACACACTCTGTGCAATCAAAGAAACTAAGTTATATAAAGCAGATTTTTTTTCTTCAGAAGAAGAAACTGTAGATAAAACATTTGTCATACTTCTTTCACAATATGTCAGAACAAGCATTAACATATGACCCTGACAATTTAAAATTCTGAAAGTCACAGTACAGAAGTATTCACTTTTTTCCATACCTGTCAGTAATTTTCCCATCTTTATTAGCTACAGAAGGATTGGAATTAACTTAGTGCTTAGCAGCAGTGGAGCCAACTAAGGCAATAGCTGCTAGAGCAAGTTTGGGAGCAGTTTATAAAAATTTAAAAGACTGAGGAACTTTATGCATCCTATCTGCCTTTTTAGGGACAGCTGGCTGACTATCAGGAAAATTGCAAGCAGTAAGACACACATCCTCTAAAGCAGACAAGACAGGAGGAATGGGTGTAAGTTCTGGAAAATCCTTCTGCAACAACGCGTAGTATTTTCTGAGGGATTGAGAAACCTGTGTTCTCCCACTGAAAAGACTGGAACATTCTAACAATAGTCCAAGAGATAGAGAACCCCACAGAGAAAATCAGAAAATGAGCTCTCCTGTGAGTCTGAATCAGAAATCTGATAAAACCCTGAATCCATCCCTGCATCTTCCTGTTCAGATTCAGAATTTTGAATCTCTTAAGGAAAAGAGGCACCCCTCTTTCTTTTACCAGACAAGAAGGCTGAAGTAAACCCTGAACCAGTCCCAGTAAACTACTCCTATCCAATTCAATTTGAAGAGGAGTAGATGCATGCTTGATTTTCTGTTTCTAACAGGAAAAATGGGACCAGCTGAGTTACTAATAGCAGCTGCTGCTTGCCTAGGGATGGGTACAGCATTCTGAAACAGAGAAATCTTCCCTGCTTCCTCTCCCAGGACTGAGAAGAGTGGATCTCCCTTGTCCACTGAGGGGACTCCAACAGCCACAGACGTTGTGGCTAACTGCTGGTTCATAGTAGATGTAGTGCTACACCAGCGAAATCTGGGGTAAAATACAAGTGGTCAGAGGTACAAATGGCCACAACAAAGTCATCTACCTGCAGATGAGGCAAATTCTTAGTCTGCTGTGGTGACAAAGAATGTTTGACAATCTGTTCCATGGTCAAGCCAAAAAATGGTACCTCTTTTCCAGGGAAGTTAATCAGCAAATGCCAGTAAAGCTATCTATGTAGAAAAATCCACAAAAGTTACTTTTTTGGCAGAAAAAACACAGTAAAAAGCATTTCCAAACACTATGGCAGCCCCACAGTGGAAAAAAAAAACAAGCATGATTTCACCATGGAACACACTTTATCAGTTAGTTTACACTCCTTTTAAACTAACAGAAAAAACAATTGCTCCATTTAAAAGCATGTCACAGTCTAGACATAGTCAGTTAAAAATGCAACCCTCCTAGCTTTAAAATAACTTTGTTATAGAAGAAAGTAAAAAAACAAAATCAGTAAATATAAGAAATGGAAATATTTTTTCCTCAAAGGGAATGTACCTGCCCAACAAAGGGAAGCAAAAGCTGAGTGTCAATCCTTGAAAGTCTCAGAGGGGCATACACTTCTGTGGCAGGAAAGCCCTGAAGGCCTTCACACCCAAATGTGTCTTTTACTCAGCTAAGCTCAAGCTTTCTTGAAGCTTTGGAAGCTGGCTGGCTGTTTTATCCTTGACAAGATATAACCCACATAGCTAAGGCTACTGCAGCAGTGATCAATATGAAAAATGTCAGTGAATGTCTAACATCAATGTCTTCCACTTAAAGCTGCTTTTGGCAGGGAGTAACGCCTGCATCCTTGATGAGAGTGTCAAGCTCTCAATATCCCCAGAATTTATATACATATATTTTTAGACAGACAGCTAGAGAGAGAGAGAGAGAGAGAGAGAGATAACAAGTGTATTGCCGTATCTCCGAGAGAAGTGAATAGTCTGAGAAAAAGCAATCTTGTCTTCAGAGCTCTTACAAGTCTTGAAATATCAAATGGTCACCAGTCTGTCTTCAGAGCTCTGTTGTAGCTATAAGGAACTATCCACCATGCAAGAAATTCCATGTAAAGGGTACTGCAGTAGTTAAGGCTTGGTGAGACCAGAGCACCAAGGGATCCCCTTGAGGCATAAGGTGCTTGATTCTGGAAATATTCTGAAGATGGAAAGAAGATGGTTTTATCACAGCTGGAATTTGCTTCTGAATGTCAGTCTGTTGTTCAGTATGACACCTAGATCATGAACCTTCATCACAAACTGAAGTCTGTTGCCACTATAAAAAAATTAAGGATGGGAGTAGCAAAGCAAGTTTTACAGCACTATGAATTGCTGTAGTTTCACATTAGGAAGTGCTGAAATTCAGCTAGTTTGTAGCTAATTATTGATGAATCACCACCAAATCACTTGCAAGAGAACATGTAGCCATAATTGTGACTTGAAGGAAGGAGAAGTAAAGCTGGATGACATCAGCACAGCAGTGATATGTTAAACATATTCTCTAGATAGGGCCTTCTTATGGAAGTTTAAATACAGGAAAAAACAACGGTCTGAAGATTCAGCCCTGTGGTGCTATCGCACTCAAAGGGTATTGGTGAGAGAAATGTAATCCTTAAAGCACCCTCTGGCTGCAGCCTAAAAGCTAGAGGGCAAATTACTCAAGAACCATAGAGGACAGATAACAGTAAGTCTATATAGCCCTAAAAAAGATGCCTTACACATGATGGCTAGCAATAACTATCCCAAAGGTGCAAGGGTTCAATCCACAAGCTGTAGAGCACATTCTTGAAATCAAGGGTCAAGAGGTCATCATAAATGGGAATATGAAACAGAATGTATGCAAAGCAAACCCTGAAAGAGACTAGTGTAAATCGCATGCAGCCAGATAGTGTAAAGCATATCTTACTGAGCCATCCTTAGTGATGAAATGCCAAGCAGCCAACTAATATTGGTGAAAGAATAATGCTACCAGTTAGAGTGATACAGGTTGAGTGTGACTGCACACACACACACACACACACACACACACACACACACACACACACACACACACACACACACACACACACACACACACACACACACACACACACACACACACACACACACACACACACACACATACATATACACACACACACACACACACACACACACATATATATATATATATATATATATATATATATATATATATATATATATATAGGGTCTATATATAGGGTCTATATTAGTGTATCGAATGGACTAAAAAGAGAAAGTTATTTAGTCGATCCAATACTGTCGAAATGGCAATATAGCGAAGACATGGAACATCAAATTTTTTGCCAGGGAAAAACTTCGGTGGGCCATCTTCTGGACTTTGCCATTTCCTCCACTATGGTGAGATCTCAGAGTTGGTATATTTAAGTAGGGGTTGTGGGGTGCAAAGCCCCCCACTTATCTTTGTGTTTAAGTGTTTTTTATTTTTTTTATTTATTATTTTTTTGCGGAGCAGCAAATTTTTTCCCTGGAAAAACAAATTGCTGTTCCGTGTGTTTGATGTTTTGTGGTTTAGACATTATCGGTGCAATGAAATAGCGTTCGCTATTTTAATCGTACGATAATGTAATATAGACGCTATATATATATATATATATATATATATATATATATATATATATATATATATATATATATGTATATATGTATATGGGTCCCCTTCACATTGTCGACTTTTCAGAAAGTCAACTTTCATATAGCCGAGACCATATGATCGACTTTCGAAAAGCTGACCATGGGGAAGTGCTATCTCCATACAGTGCGGAATGGGAAAATTTCCTTCTGCAGGACTGCAGTGCGATCTAGCAGTTGGTATATTTAAGTTACAGGGTGTGCTAACAGTTTAAGGTAAGTGTTTGTTGTGTTGTATGTGTTTATTTTACATGGTCGGCTTTTCAAAATATATATAATGATATATGAGTTTATAGTAAGTAATCTGAAATGAGTTTGATCAAAACACAAAACATCGAACAAACTCACTGCTGATTACTAGTAATCACCAGTAAAAACATCACAAAAAAGTAATCACAAATATAAACCAATAGGTTATATTTGAGAATATGAAAAGTAAAATAAAAAAAACAGCTTTTTATGGGGGGGGGGGTCCCCCACACTCTTGGAAATTAAAGATACCAACTCTTGGTTCATAAGTTCATAGGTTCATAGGTTGGTACTAGGATATCAGTCTTAGGGCCTATACAAGCCTAGGCATAACAATTCCCTGGCTATTTCTTCCCACAGTATTTACTTCCCTGGATCCCTGTCTAGCAGGACAACTGATGTGATCCCTGGGGTGAATTTCCTATCTCCCATCCAATCATCAAAGTTCCTTTTGAAGAGGGCCAAAGAGTTGCACAAACTCAAAAAAGGGCACAACCCCTTGAATTATGCAATGCTTGATAAAATGAACTTTAACCGTTACATAATTTGACAAACTGTACCATGGAAAACACCACTGTTTCACCACTTAATAAAATGTGTGCAGTGATGCACTGTATAGCACTCATATGCATACACAGTATTAGGCAGATATAGATATAGAAATGGATTTAGATATATAGTGTACCTTAAGTTGGTTTAATCTAACTAATTTCCACAGCTGTCAGCAGTCATGTGAGATACCTATAATACTAGGATTATGGACTTTGCCCTTTCCCTGCTATTATATAATCTCACAGTTTGGTGTATAGAATTAGCAAGAGGTGTGGGCAGTATTTAGCATATTTTGAGATAATGGGCCAGATTCACAAAGGCTTGCACAGAGTCTAAGAGTAGAGTAAGACTCCAGCCAGCCATGTCTGCCGAGCAATCCAGGAACAGCCAGCAGGGGCATGCAAGAGAGCTCCTAAAATGACCCTTGCACGGACAGTGTTAGTTTATGCAAATTACCTCATTTGCTGCTGAAAGCTATGCAAATGAGGTAAATTTGCGATCCAGGAATCACTAATCTGTCCGAGTAAGAGTAGTGTTATTTGCAGAAATGTACTCGGTTGGCAACTGAGTACCATTCTGCAAATAGCAAAACGGAGCTATGACAGCTCCAAATACAGGATGCATCCAGTTGAGGAAGCATGCCAATGGCCAAATATATGGCCATTGGCATCTTTATCTGTTGCAAAATAATAAAAAATATTTTTTTTTCCTCGATCTCAGAAGTTTAAGCGTAGCGCAGCACCGCGCAAATGTGCGGCACTCTTAAAACCAGAAAAACAAAAAATAAAAGCCACAAATAGGGATTTTATTCAAAATATTCATCTGCCATGCAGGTGAATGGCAGTCTGAAGACAACATGGCTACTGAGTAGTGGTTGCTAAGGGGGGAAGCTCAGTCTGAGAGATGTAACCAAGCATTAGTAGGCAATCCTATGCAAATAAGTATAAGGATAGTGAATCCCAAATTTCCCTGCCATGTGAACCATGTCCCTAGAGTGCAATAGTAGGATTAGGAGAGTAACAGAGTAGAAGATAGGTGACATCATGAGGGGGTATGTATCAAAAATACTGTAAGCTTATTGGAGCACAGTGGCGTGTGTTTGCTGTGAGTTACTCAGGACTGGAAGAGGCATGTCTACAGTTGTCTAAACTGAAACCCAGAAACCAAAGGTGTATGCCGTGGCTATCACTAAAGTTTCTTGCAAAGCTGCTTACACTGTGTGCGCGCGTGTGCACACCTGTAAACCCATCTAAGCCTGAGTGCGCATGTGTGTGCCCATGTAAGCCTGTGTATGGCTCTCTAAGCCTGTATGCATGAATGTGCACCCGCCTAAGCCTGTATAAGCTTGTGTAAGCCTGTGTGCACACATGTGCACATGTGTGCACGTATTTGCGCTTGTTTGTACGGCGCTGCCACCTGTGGAAACAGAAATGGGAAAAGGAAGGAAAAGAAGTAGTAGGAAGTTAACCAAGGAGAACTAGCAGAGCTGCTAGGTGAAATCATTCAGAATCAGGCAATTACACAGGCAGTACACTAGCCCAGCACTTAAAACTCTGCAAACAACATTCCCCCATGTGTTTCTCAGAAACACTACAGCACTGCAGTCTACAAAGAGAAGTGAAAACTTAAAAAGCTTAACTGAGACAAACTAATGTTAGGGGCTGCCATTGCTATTATAAGGCGACATATGCAAGATGCTGAGGGTGGGGCCATTGTGAATGCTGCTGAGCAACCCACAGTGAGGAGATGGAGAAGAGTGTAAAGACCCAGGGTAACCTACCAGGGGCTACATGAGCTGGAGATAGTGGACGCTATAGCGTGGACAGAGAGCTCCTGCAGCAAATTGTTGAGCTGTGCAGGCCACGCCTCACACACAGAAACAACAGAGGGGAACCCATCCCAGTGGAAACCAAGGTATGTGTTAGCCTAAGAATACTAGCAACAGGTACCTTCCAGAGACCAACTGGTGATATGATGGGGATTTCACAGGTATCAGCATCCAGGGTACTGCACCAGTTCCTGAATGCCATGTCAGCACATGTCGGTGATCATGTATATTTCCCCAATTCCCATGAGGTATTGGCCAGCAATATGCATCTCTTCCATCAAATAGTGGAATACCCTGAGGTAGTGGGTGCAATCGACTGCACGCACATACACATCAAAGCACCAGCTGGTGAGTGGGGTAGGGCCTACATCAACCGCAAGGGCTTCCACTCCATCAACTGCCAGGTCATGTGTGATGCCCAGAGCATAATACTGAATGTGTGTGCTGGCTGCCGTGGAAGCTACCACGATTCCTATATCTGGCATCTGTCGCAGCTGTACCAGACATTTGCCAATGGGGACATCCCTGACGGTCACCTAGTGGGGGATGCTGGATATGCACTGAAGCCGTGGCTGATGACACTCATTAGAAATGCACACACACCTGAACAAGAACTCCATAATGAGGCACACGCACAAACACGAAATGTAATCGAGCGTGTGTTTGGGATGCTCAAGTCACGTTGCCGGTGCCTGGACACATATGGTGGAGTCTTGCAGTACTCACCAACTACATGTACCCAAATTGTCATGGTATGTGCCATGCTACACAATATGATCCTGTGAAAACAGCTGCAGCAGGAACAGCATGGGGCAGCGCCAAACAGCCCCCCACCATTGCCAAGGCCTGCACAGGCACAGCTTGACTTGGAGGAGGAACAACCTGAGCCTGCCCCAGAAGGCAGAAGGAGGCATGCCCAGTATGCCTTGGCCTTGGCAAAGAGGCAATGCATAGCACATACAATGGCTCAGTAGGAACCCTGGAAATGATACCTCCCTCTGACTCACACATAAAATAAAAGGGATGCCTAACTTGACACTACCTGTTTCCAAACATGTATAGGGAGTGTAGTATGTGCATCTGACATAGGCAGCCCAGCAGCACCACCTGAGGCATGATTGCCATGTTTTAAGCAATATAAAGCAGTGCTAAGCAGCTTTTATCAATATCTATTATATGTAAACAAAATTGCTCATGCTAACTAGTGCAACGTTGAGCAATGTTGGGCAAAGTTGAGCAAAGTCAGTTAAACATGCTCATATCTGCTTTACTGTTCCTTAAGCAGTCTGGTCTGCCCAGCATGAAAATAAAAAGCAGTGACAGGGCTCGAACCCAGAATACTGTGCACTATAGTCACAGTACTGAACCACTAAGCCATGATAACATTTCAGTGGCACAGACACAGCAGGAAAATTGTACACTAATGCAAACACAAAGAAATGCTGTATCATGCCCCTAAAGAGGCAAATGGGTACCCTCCCCACATGCCTATGCAGACAGAGAACATCAGGCCAGGTGGTGTGATGTGGGTTGTGTAGGCTATGAAGTCACAATCTAATATATGTGATATTGGATGCTAATATCTGTAGTACAGTAGTATGCCTCAAGCCAGTACGATAGGCAACAGTACAGACTGAAATGGTGCCCTGTACATAGCAGTGCAGGCATAGCAAATGTGTATATGTGTCAGGTGAAACCCACATCCTATGTACACCCACAGTAACAATCAGGTGTGCTCCCGGGTAGAAATGTACAAAGAATAGCTGTCTCCCCTGTATGTAGAAATGTTGATAAGTCTATGCAAAGTGTCTCATGGAAGCCCTGCAGGCACAGCATGATCCCTGTTGATCTATGACACAAAGGTGAGCCCTGTTGTAAAAATACAACTTGATTTTCCATACACATATAGTATAAATGTCTATACCAGGCATGCTCACACACTCCAACAAATGCAGTGGATTTCATTCAGCATCACACTGAAAGGTCATACTGGGCATGCTCACACACTTAGGCTAAATACTGATGTGATAATAAGGGATCTTTGGACAAATGTGGATAGTCATCTCTACTTCCAGAAACACATTCACAAAGTGGTTGGAAAATCATGCTATGTGTTCACACAAACTGCCAAGGTTTGTGCGTGTAGAACAAAGGAGGTTCCCACTACTCAGCAGTCATCAGACCTGTCAGAGAGTACCACAACACACTTGCAATGAATCTGACTAGGCACGTTCTGCAGCTAGAAAGACCAATGAAGTACCTTAACAAGAGGATTACTGGCCTCAAATAGTTGCCCCATTCAACAAGACTGAATGTAACCCAATCTGTACTCTGTTGCATAATGTCTGCTCAAGAGATCTCTGCCCAACAGACAGGTCCATGTCATGGTTACATTCAGATCTGTTCTGAGTTACAGCCCAATGGCACTAAATGTACAGAGCCAATGATATTGCCAACATCCGGGCAGACAGGATCAGTGTTAACTTTACCCCACTCTCACCCATGAAAGAGCACATCTCTATAATGGAAGACTGCAAAGTTGCTGTCATCACGGCTGCACAGGTAAAAAACACTCTCCAAAGCCAGTATCACAGCAGCCATGGGACCAGATAACTTTCCAGGCTGTGTAGTATCTACTTCCCTGAAGTAAACATTAACATGGAAGGTCTGTGGCTGCTGAAGTTTCCAGAGGACTGCAAACTAGGAGCCATAATTGTAAACACTAAACATGTGGACATCCTACAAAAGGGCCTCACTGAGACATATGGCTGTTGTCAAAGCCATGGGCTCTAGCTCAGTGCCAAAAGGTGCATTGTCATCCACTTTGTTAAAAACTCTGTAGCCAAGAACTACAACATAGGTGGTAGTATACTTCACACTGAAAGTGTGGCAAGAGACCTTGGGTCACAGGTGGACAGTGGATACAACTGTGATAATCACATTCCCACAGTAGTCAGGAAACCCTCCTATGTGGCACACCTCATCACAAAATGTGTCTCATGCAGAATAGAAGAGGACATTGTTCTCCTCTACTCATCACTCACTAGAACTATAATAGAGTACAATGCCACTTCTGCTATGTACCTCACAAGACAACCACAACAACCGGAAAGCCTGCAGCAGTACCTCACAAAGAGCATAAGTGGCCTGGAATACATGCCATACACAGACCATCGCAAAATGCTCCATCCGTACTCCCTTGCATATCGCCTACTCAGAGATGTTCACTGCCTTATATACAAAGCTATGTCAAACACAGAGCTGTTGGACATGCTCCACATAAAACACTCACAATCCCTCTGACCTTCAGACCCAAAACCACGAGTGAAATACAAAAGGATGGGGTGTACCCATATACCGTATGGATACCCTCACCTTCAGTTTAGTGGCACTGCATGAGGCCTTGGAGACCATGCAAGTGCAACTAACATTGGGCAAAACTGACCATCAGATTGTAGCCTGCTACAGATCACGTGTCTTGTCTTAGGAACCTCACTCAGTATTCCTGAGAACATTGGAAAATACAAGGGTCCTGTCAAACACCATTATATGAGGAGATTACAACTACACAAACACTGAGTGGGAGAATTTCTCATGTACAACGTCCTTTGCCCAATGTTTCCTACAGATTAAAAACTCTAACACACTGGAACAGCTGGTCACCATGCCCACTACAGGTGACAACATACTGGACATGATCATCACTAACATGGGGTACCAGTGTTCCACAACAGAGATAAACCCCTCGCTGGTAATATCAGATTATAAAGTAATCACAGTGGACATCCACATCCCGCCCCCCCCACCCAGTCAATGAAACCACTGTGAAGACATATTCCAAAGCAAACTGCACACTTCCCAAGACCAAAGTGGAACATTCCAAAGACCTCTTGCTATAGGATAATGGTATACAATCTGCAGAATCATTTACAAGTGCATCCTATGAGCATCTACAGGGATGCATGGAACGAGACAACACAAAGAAATCCAAGATGCACTCCTCCAAAAATGAGACAACAATCAGGTGGTTGTTGCCCATAAATAAGCTAGACAGCAGAAGGAGGAAATGAGCACATGATAGAGCCAACTTCACTAAAGGAATGGCATCACTGATCATTATTAGGAAGAAACAATGATCATTCATAAAATAATCTAAGGACTGTTTCTAAAGACAAATAGCCAAGGAATGTAAGAATAACAATCACATAGCCTTCGGTAGCTATACCAGACATGTAGGTGTCAACTTCCAAATATGCTGTCAGCTACTGAAAAAGGAAAGAAATACACTGAGCCAACTTTCATTGCCCACATCCAGGGGGACAAGTTCAGTGTAAACTTCTTCCCATCATCACCAAATGGCCCTGTGTCCATCACAGAAGGATGCTGAGCCCCAGACGTCATGGACATGCAGGTAAAGACAGCCCTCTCCAAAGCTAAGAACACAGCATCAATGGGTCTGGATGGTGTCCCAGGCTGCGTCCCACACTAGGCGCAAAAGGAACTACACCCTCACCTACATCCACTGTCTAGACTCAAGCGTACCACAGGCTATGTACACAAAGAATGGCATACACTAACATTCATCCAGCTCCGCAAAGCGGGTGCCACAACTAAACCTGGAAACCATTGCTGTATATGTCTACTCAGCCTGGTCTACAAAGCTATTGAGCAAATTGTTATGGAACCCATAAACAGAGACATTGGAGACCTCCAGACACTGGACTCTACACATCTCCACCATGTTAAAGGCAGATCCTGTCTCCTACACCTAGTTGACTTATGTCAAACAGTTACCAAGGACCTAGATGGAGGTGAAAGTAGTCCACACAGCCCACCTGGACCTCACTAAGGACTTTCTACACCATTCCCCACTCTGTTATCATGGACAAGTGTACCAGCTTGAACATTAACAGCTATGTCACAGGATGGGCAGCCAAGTGGCTCACAGATCAAACACACATGTTCAGAGTTGTGGGTGCTATGTCCGACTCTAAGCCAGTCACAAATGACATCCCACAGGTGTTGGTCCTGGGACCCCACCTGTTCAGTAGATACTGCTCAGAGGTACAGGCAAGCATGGGAGTTGTATGGCTGAACAGGTTTGCAGATGACTGCTAACTGTGGTCCATAATCAACTCTACGGCTGACACAGACATTCTCCAGAAGTGTCTTACAGAGACTGATACCTGGTGTCAAAACAATGCCCTCAAGCTGAATGCCAATGAATGCATAGTCATCCCCTGTGGGTAAAACAATGTTCACACAAATTACCACATAGGTGGTAATCCAGTATGTATGGAGAAAGTCATTATGGCCCTGGGGACACAGGTAGATAGCAAACTCCACTTTGATGGTCACATGGCCAAAGTGTTCAGACATTCCTTCTATGTAGCCCACCTAATGTAATCCACATTGTATAGTCTGATGATGTCACCATCCTGCAAATATACCCGTGGAAAAAAGAACTCACAATAATGTGCATAGTGCATTGTGTTAATGCGTACTCCTCTAGTATCATGAAGTAGTTTGATAGGGTTTGAATCCTGCACTTGACAACTGTGTGTGTGTTCGTTTGTGGTCTCCTTGGAAAGGAGCAACCTTTTTGGAGAGTAGTAAAACACCTTAACAGTGGTATACTAATCATTGTCAAGTCTGATGATGTCACCATCATACAAATATACCTGTGGAAAAAAGACTTCCCAGTAATGTGTATAGCATGACGTGTTAATGCGTACTTCTCTACTATCATGAAGTAGTTAGGTAGGGGGTTGAATCCTGCATTTGACAAGTCTGTGTTTGTGTGCGGTCTCCTTGGGAAAGAGCAACCATTTTGGAGAGTAGTAAAACATCTTAACATTGGTATACTAATCATTGTCAAGTCTGATGATGTCATCATCATACAAATATACCTGTGGAAAAGAGACTTCCCAGTAATGTATATAGCATGATGTGTTAATGCGTACTTCTCTAGTATCATGAAGTAGTTAGGTAGGGGTTTGAATCCTGGACTTAGTGAGTGTGTGTGCTCTTAGTTAGGTAGGGGTTTGAATCCTGGACTTAGTGAGTGTGTGTGTGACAGTGTTGATCAATGTGTTGTGGGTTTTGCTTTTACTACCATATGACATATCAGTAGCCATTGCACATGTGAGGTAGCTGTGAGGCAAATACATATATGTACATGTTACCTCAATTATTGCATGTGTGGGAATCCTGCTTTATCCAAGAACACAGCTGTCATCTTTGCCAAACTGTGCTGCTGCTTCCCAGACCTTAGATCACGTCTGTATGCTTGTGACAAGGCCAGCCACTGCAGTGATGCCTGGCCTAGGTCATCCGTGTCACACACACACACACACACACACACACACACACACACACACACACACACACACACACACACACACACACACACACACACACTCATTACAGTTTCTATTGAATTGTGTGAGTGAGGGTTTATGGCTGAGGTATATGTCAGACCTGTTCAAATGCAGCAAAGTCTGTCAATGACTATTCATTATAGGTGTACAACAACCTTTGTGGACATACATGCAGACCCCTTATTGCTTATGTGCTCCACAGAGGGATTTCAAAATACCTTAGGGAATGTGATTATCAAAGGAGAGCTGACGTAACACTAGGTTGCATGTACACATCAGGACCTGTTCATCATGCTGGTGGCTACTACCTATGTGGTACTGTGGGGATACTATGTTCCATAAAGGTGGATGACTATGCTTAGTTTAGCCTATAGCTTTACAGCATGGGTTTGACAACAGGTATCTGTCTGCATGATACCCTTGTGGAGGATGGGTGTGTCACCTGGAGAATGCAGTATAGGTCACAGTATGCATTAGCACACGTAGACAGACATATCCCTACTGTGATTGATTGTACCTAAGAGAGCCATATGCCAAACAGGAGTGGTCTCAGTAATGGGTGCTGGTGAATACCACTGGTTACTGGCATAGTATAGTACCTGAAGGATCTAAATGTTGCTTTGTGTCCTACATCTGTGTGTCAGTTGTCAATAAATCATCTAACGATTGGTTATGGTCAGGCTGTTGAAGTCATGTATACTACCAGAATGCAAAACAATGACAGATAGTAACAGTATCACCCACAGCACAGTGTCAAACCATGTCATACACACATGTGTAGTCAGATTCCGAAATGTGTGTAGTACAATACATACTGGCCACCAATAGAAACTATGGAGTGTTACTGTGCAATACAGAGCATGTCACCCTGCCCATGTGTCCACTATGCACGTAAATACAGACAGTGCACCTCCACCATCTTCACAACTGTACACCTGCAAATCTGTGCTACACACATCCCACACATACTGTTCACTCTCTAACACATGCTGCCAATACTGCACACATCAGCCAAGTGGCATGTGGGTGGACAATATACAACTGGAACTAACACTGGTGTAAACAACACTACAATGACAATCATAGCTTTAATGCATCATGGCTGCTCAGCTACACCTTCAAGCATATCATTACACTCTACTGCTGACAACATGCTAACATTGCTATACAGCTATAAAGACACCCTATGCATCAGCACCATGGTAGCCTGTTCCTGCATCAATGTTACAGATGACAGGAGGTGGCACAGGTTTCATCATATGCACAGGGTGTGTTGTTGGTTTGCCAGAGGTCTACAGTGAGCCATCCAATTAACATGTGTGTGTGTGTGTGTGTGTGTGTGTGGGGGGGGGGGGGCAAGAGAACTGGTATGGGCCAATGTTGATGTAATGTGTGCGGGTATGTGTCAGCCCTAGGTGTCTGGATTATGTGTGTGTGTGTGTGTGTGTGTGTGTGTGTGTGTGTGTGTGTGTGTGTGTGTGTGTGTGTGGCTGCATGCACACAGTTCCACCATGTGGCTGCCATATACGGGTATTTGTGGGACATCCACACACTGTACATGCGAGGCTTTATAGATCACCGTCTCTGGCCATCGATATGGTACCTGTGCCTGGCAGGGGTGCTACTGACACTATCAGGTACTAAGCCAGACTGGGTACTATCCCCAGAGGTAGATGGATGTACACTGGACCCAGGTCCCTGCTGGAACTGTCCAGAGCCACGTGCACGTGGTCATCTAGGACGTTCTATGTGCAGCTCACCCCCAACATTGCTGGGGATGGTACTGGCACTATGGGAGTGGCTGTGGCTTGAGGGACATCCGTGGTGACTGCCAGCTGCTGATGTTGCTGGCATACATCCACGTCGACGACTCAATTGTCCCGCAGTGTCCTGACACATGGACATGACATTGCGGAGGACATCTAATGTCTCTCCCCAATGTCTATCAGTGGCCTCAGTGTAATTATGGATGGCTCGTGAAAAATGAGAAGCAACTAAGAACAATATCCAAACACACCCGTGGAGACAATAATTCAACTGCTGCAAAAAGATGGTAAAAGCAGGTTTAATTCCCAAACGAATCCTTTAGCACAGAGAAAAAACACAGTGGAGACGAGCGCTTTCGCCTGGACAATTCCAGGCTTTATCAAGTCAGAGTAAAAACAAACTGTGAAAGCACTACCTATATACCTGAATCACATGCTTAAATTGATTGTTAATTAAACAAAACAAGCTAGTAGAGAATAATTTAAAGACATATACCATTTCCTTTTAGCTTGTTACTAAAAGTCTATTGGGATGTAAATGTTTGTGTAAACCAAAATTAATTTCATATACAAATATATTAAACATATACTGTACAATAACACATTTTCTTAAAACATTACATTTAAAAACTTTTAAAAACAACATTTAAGCCTACGAGTATAGCATAAAACTGTAATAGACAACGAAATGTTGTCTGTACACCAAACAACCAAACTGTCAGCTACTGAATTTGTTGTATAAAATGTCAACCTATATTAAAAATTGTGTGTGTTATAAGCTATAATCTGGCTCTTCTAAGTTTGAGAACTGGCCCTATGCTTAGCGTCTCATTCATACCAGGTATACTGCTAGCATCAAGCCTAAGCTGCCAGAGTAATTCCTTAAATTCCAGGGTGGATTCCCAGTCTCCACCCCTACTACTTGGATGAACTTGTTCAAGCACCATAAAAGCAAGTTTGAAATTAGG
Organism: Protopterus annectens; assembly: GCF_019279795.1. NCBI lineage: Eukaryota > Metazoa > Chordata > Ceratodontiformes > Protopteridae > Protopterus > Protopterus annectens. The sequence goes on from NC_056746.1 coordinate 689,308,193, forward strand.
GCAACCAAGGGAATGTTTATAGAATGCGTTACTATCTTTCTTTTACCTATATCATAGATATGCTCATATATGCGCTTCCTAAATTCCCTTTCAGTTTTTCCTATATAAAAGCGCCACAGGTCAAGCAATACCCAATGTATACCACACCTTCGTGTTACAAGTGTAGTGACCGTGTGGTTTCAAGTTTGTTTTACGTGCTTTAAGATATAGATGGTTACTATTGATAATAAAAGGGCACTGTTTGCATGTGCATTTAAAGGTTCCATTCCTTTGTTGAGTTATCATACAAGTAGTGATATGTCTTTGCTCAAACTCCTCTTTTAAATTACGACCTCTTTTCTAACAAAAGCTGGTCTCTTTGGAATCAAGTTTTTAAATTCATCATTGGTTTGTAACACAAACCAAAACTTATTGATTGTGTTCTCTATCTCCCTTGAATTCTCAGAAAAAGTATAAATAAAATAGCTAGAATTCTCCCGTGCTTGTGTGCTGGAGGGCCTTGGGATGGGGATACCAACATCATTGTTCCCAAACAATGGTGTATATAATGAGTCCCTTTTACTAAGAATCTCATGGATAAGGTTATTCACCAAATAATCCGGATAACCTCTCTCTGTAAACATCACCCTAAGGTTGTTAGCTTCAGCAATGAAATCAGGCAATCTGCTACACATACGAGATGCCCTAATAAGCAGACCTTTAACTATTCCTTTCTTTTGTTGGAATGGGTGTTGGCTGTTAAAATGTAGCAGAGAATTGGAAAATGAAGGTTTTCTATAAACCTTGGAGTATAATTCCATTGATTGTGCATCTCTAAGGATTGCTACATCTAAATAATGAAGCTCATTCTCACTGATTTCATGAGTAAATGTAAGGAAATCAGTGGAAGAATTGATATATTCCAGAAAACCTATTACTTGATCTCTAGTGCCGTCCCAAATGATACAAATATCATCCAGGTAACGGCAATAAAAATTGATGTACTGTGCCCAAGGGGACTGAAAAATGTTCACCTGCTCCCATCTATGTAATACCGCATTGGCATATACGGTAGCGCAGGAAGCACCCATGGCCACTCCCTTGGTTTGTTTAAACAATTCCCCGTTAAAAAACACATAACTGTTGTTAAGAACAATATTTAACAACTCAGAAGTTAAGTTAATGATATTGCTACTTAGCCTGGTTTCATGTTTGAGAAAATCAGTAAACCATTCAACACCAACACTATGGGGTATACTCGGAAATAACTCCTTAATATCCACAGTGATCATTAATGAAGAGGTGAGGCATTTTTCTTTTGGAAAAAGTCTGAGAAACTCCCATGAGTCTTTTATCACATGGGTCATGGCCAGGGTGTACTGTTTAGTGACAAAATCTATAAATTTAGAAATAGGTTCCGTTACCCCACCTGCACCTGAGACAATTGGTCTGAATGGTAACGGGCTGATGCCTTTGTGGGTCTTAGGGATTCAAAATAATAGGAACCCTGGGTTTATTCACTAGTAGAAAGTTATAAAGCTGCTCATTAATAGCTCCTTGTAAAAGATAATCATATAATGTATATTTAATCTTAGCTAGGGCTATGTTATACTCATTACGGATATGAGACAGTATTGTTGGTCATCATGCAGCATATTATGTATACTTTTTTCATAGGTGTGGTCATACATAAGTACAACACCACCACCCTTGTCCGGCTTCATTACCCTGACATGTTCCCTGGATAGCATTGAGATGTATTCAAGTTCTTGTTTAGTTATATTAGATTGCTGCATGTTCGTAGAATAAAGGAACTTATCACGCAGTTCATGTTCCACTAGCTCCTCATACAGTTTCAAAGGTTGTACCATGGGTGGATTAAATGTACTTTTTCTGTTAAGCCCATTTGAGTTATATACTGTGTTTTTGAAAAAATGTTTCAAATTTAGTGCTCTGGTAAATAATTTAAGATCTACCAGTAAGTTAGCTAAATTAGTTCTGTGGGAAGGTACAAATTGAAAGCCTTTGGTAAAAATACCAAAGGCTATAGGGTCTATTGAAACATCAGTAAAGTTATAAATGCTGAAGTTATTAATTTTAAACACCTTACAATTGACTGCATCCACTATTTGGATGCAATCATAGTATGCATCCAACTCAACCAAAGGGCATGGAGCAGTAACTGAAGTTGGATAAGGGGCTTTGTCATCGTAGCTTCCTACGCTTATTTATTGTTCCATCTGGCCCCTGGCCTCTGTGGTTTGTACCCCCATCCCCCGGTTCTCCCCGGGGGATAGTGAAAATCCTGATTTCGTTCCTTTCTATCTTTCTCAGCCAAACGTTCGCTCCTACGTGGAGCTTCATTATAATTGCGCTGAAAAACTTCATCAGTTCCGTTATCATAGGTACTGTTGTATCTACTATTATTTGTTGATTTGTTGTAACAGGGATATGCTATCTCTTCCCTATACTCATGCATATCTCTCTCTAGTTTCTTGATCTTTCTGGAAATGATTTTAGAACAGAACTGGTCAACTTCATCAAAGACTTTGTCATAGTCATGTTTGACCATGCCAAAGTCAGTGTCTGAAATGACATTGTTATGTAAATTATTTAATTCCTCTGTAAGTGCCCTGGCCTTCTTTTGATATTCCTCTATCATAACTGTTAAAACTTCAAGGCCTGCTCTATCAAAAATACTACAAAGCTGTTTATATTGTGCAGAGCCTTGTTTAACAAAATTAGGAAATTTAAAGAAGCGTAGCCCCTTAGGGATACGCTTAGTCCTGACACATTCTGACAGATAGTCAATCTCACATTGATTACTTTTTAATGCATACAGCTTGTTTTTAAATGCTGTAAAATCTGTGTCAATAGCCACTGAGTTGACATAATTAACAGTACCTTTGTTAAAGTTAAAGGGCTGGTTCGCCCAGTTTGCAAAATCAAACTCTTTCATTTTGTCTTTGGCTTTTTTGAAACGAGCTCCTGGATTACTTCGGTTGTTAGAGAATCTTGTACTTTCCTGGGCCACATGGTTTTCTTGAGAAACTTCAGATGGAATCCTAACTCCGTCTACCTCCTCCGGTAGACCGTTGTATCGGTGGAACAATGCTAGGTGCGATATTAGAGGAAGAAGTTCTTACGTCGTCTTTGCTTTGTTGTTTTAGCAGTCCCTTAAGCTCAGTTAGCATGTCTAACACCTGGTTAAATTTTTCGTGTTACAGGGAGATTAGCGCCTGTTTCCTGTAACAGGCGGGTGTAACTGCAGGGTTGAACGCCTCACCGGTGGTCATGATACCAAACAGGAACAAAACTCGTGAAAATGAGAAGCAACTAAGAACAATATCCAAACACACCCATGGAGACAATAATTCAACTGCTGCAAAAGATGGTAAAAGCAGGTTTAATTCCCAAGAATCCTTTAGCACAGAAAAAACACAGTGGAGACAAGCGCTTTCGCCTGGACAATTCCAGGCTTTATCAAGTCAGAGTAAAAACAAACTGTGAAAGCACTACCTATATACCTGAATCACATGCTTAAATTGATTGTTAATTAAACAAAACAAGCTAGTAGAGAATAATTTAAAGACATATACCATTTCCTTTTAGCTTGTTACTAAAAGTCTATTGGGATGTAAATGTTTGTGTAAACCAAAATTAATTTCATATACAAATATATTGAACATATACTGTACAATAACACATTTTCTGTTATTGTACAGTATATGTTTAATATATTTGTATATGAAATTAATTTTGGTTTACACAAACATTTACATCCCAATAGACTTTTAGTAACAAGCTAAAAGGAAATGGTATATGTCTTTAAATTATTCTCTACTAGCTTGTTTTGTTTAATTAACAATCAATTTAAGCATGTGATTCAGGTATATAGGTAGTGCTTTCACAGTTTGTTTTTACTCTGACTTGATAAAGCCTGGAATTGTCCAGGCGAAAGCGCTTGTCTCCACTGTGTTTTTTCTCTGTGCTAAAGGATTCGTTTGGGAATTAAACCTGCTTTTACCATCTTTTTGCAGCAGTTGAATTATTGTCTCCACGGGTGTGTTTGGATATTGTTCTTAATTATGGATGGCACCAGCTAGGTCACGGATACTGTCTATTATGGTGGTGTTATGTGCCCTCTGTGCCCTTACTCCCTGTCTGGTGTACCATTCCATATGTGCCTGTGCCTCCATGACAGCCTGGAACATGCGTAAGGTTGTAAGAACTGTTTCACGTCTGCCATTGGCATGATGAGCAGCATTGCTCCGACGAGAACCCCTCGACATCTGCCTATGTGGTACCCTTCCAGACATCTGGGTATGGCTGCTGTGTCGGGATGCATGTGCCATGGATACCACACTGTCCTGGCAAATGCCGACTCTACTCTGTCCCTCTGCTAAGGGTATTGGTGATGGATGTAATGGCAGTATGACTGTGTGCATGAATGGGGTGGACACTTGTGTACTGTCAATTGGTGGCCCAACGACAGACCCTGGCAAACATGCCTGTGCCTCAGCACACCTATCATCATTACCACTATTATGATCAGTGACATCAGTTTCCCTGCTGCACTGAACCAGCCCAAAATCAGCACCTGTGACAGGAAGACAGGAAAAACACTTTATGACCTGTACATGATGTCAGCATACATGCACACATGCACACATGCACACATGGACACATGCACACATGCACATATGCACACATGCACATATGCACACATGAACACATGCACACATGGACACATGAACACATGCACACATGAGCACATGCACACATGCACGCATGTACACAAATATACTTCTCACTAAAACAGGCACACACACACACACACACACACACACACACACACACACACACACACACACACACACACCACCAACAGCAATCCCAAACATACTCAATAGTGTGTGATGGTGGGGTACAGTACCACTAGCCAAACATTGATATCAAACGTGACAGCATGCAGTGTGAGTGTAAACAGCCCTTGCTAATAACAGTATACATGGCTTTGATGCATGTGTGTTTTGTTCAGTGACTGGCCTCACCCTGGAATGCAATGTGTATATGGACACAACATTGTTGTGCAGGTATTAAAAGCACTGCAATGTCCTGTGCACCATCAGTCACAGGTATACATGCCATGGCTGGATGTATATCAGTGTGTCACATAGATATCCATTTCTGATTAGAGCATCTGTGTCTTTAGCAGATAATTGTGGACACATGTTTAGCACATGCATGCTATGTATAAACACAGGATGAGTGGTGCATGTATACCTGATGGAATACCATTGCTTAACATAGCCATTGTACAGTGGTTATGGTGAGTGTAGGACATATTGTAGACATGCCAGTGCCAGCCATGACATGGGATGCTACCACACAACTGCAAAATGAAACATCACACATGCACAATGTGTGTCATGTGACCTATACACTCAATAGCATTACAAGACATATGTGTGCAGTTTGTACAAATGGTGATTGCTATGCATATTGTGTATAGGTGCATATGTTTGCACACACATAACATTGAGGTGCATAGCAATTCATGATATGTGTAATACTGTGGCCACTGTAACTGGATGGGGTGTAGTACCATGAGCCATCATCATGCGGCATCATGTGGTCACTCAAGGCTACTAAGCATGCTGTACCTGAACTGCATCACCATGGCTACATTCACCATTTCACAGCCAGTTGTTACATGGGTTTGTAAGGTGCCCAATAGGGGGAATTGCCTAACATGAATGTGTTATGTGTTGAAGAGTGTCGCACAGCCACATGAAAGGCCTCTACCCCTTAGGTATATTATGTGTGCTGTGTGGATGACATTTGGGATACTGGTGTGTGACCTTACAGTGGGTGTCTGAATACGCCATGTGTAGCATGTTAACATGTACTGCGTATGACACAGTTGTGTATGTTGTGTGCATGTGTATCGACTCTGCCTATCCAACGTCCACTACTGTGTTGCCACAGTTGTGTGGGATGCCCTGTGTATTGCATGTGTTTGAGGCAGTTACTCACGTTACGGAGATGTGCATAGTCTCACTGCAAACATGCACAGCATGCATTATGCACTGGTGTGTGACGTGCAGATGGCCTACACCTCACCTATGACATGCACATTTAATTAGCAATATTAAATGTAGAACACATTCACCAGCATGTGTCTGCTGCCTTGCTGTCACACCAGAGGGACCTACAAGGATATGAGACAGTTTGTCAGTGGCAACAACTGTAGCATTGCTACTGTGTGTTTGCAATCTTACAGTGGTACGACTGTTGACAGTCACAGGCCTGCAGATTATATTCCTAATTATTATTATTGCACAACACTAGGCACCACATCTTGTAACTACACACTACACATCTCACATACGCATGATCTACCAATAGAGGTAACAGTAGTGTACAGCTATGCCATGTTACCTGCATGCTCCATTTCAACTTGCTGGTAGCTCCGGCCTCCATAATGATGCATGTTAGTTGTTGTGGTTGTTGTTGGCCAGGAGACACCTGGCTCAGGAGCAGCTTCTCCACTCTGGTGAGGGGGGTGGTGGATGGCTACTCCACCATCTGTGGCAAACTGTTGTCCATGGATATCAGATGCATGCTGCCGGACATGTCTAATTAAATCACTGCAGTGATGGCGTACCTGCTCATATGTCCAGTTATGCATGCCAATGTCATTTACCCTAGGGACAAGGTCTTGCCACATTGCAGTCCACTCATGCTGGTCCTGGCTGGTTCTTGAGAACAGCAGGCCATAGTGCTGAACCATGGTGGCTGTAATCACTTCCTCCTCTGCTGGGCTATATGAGGGATTACGATGGTGGGACATGACCCTATAAGACAATTAAACAATATGTGTGAGCAAGTCAAGTGGCACACTTAACATTCTAAAGTACAGATATCAATTAACTGCCATATATAGCAACCTATTGGCTGTCAAAGGCTAGACACTTTCAATACCACTTATCAGTGCTCAACCCACAACTGCCTGACAGTGCCTGGCACACTCTATATATCAAACCTTGTTTTCCACAGCAACAAAGATAAACCAGTATGTAAGACTATACAACAGTACATGGCACACTGTATGCAACACAATGCACCACCTAGCCACAGGGGGTATATATCAAGCTAATGAATAATGTAACATGTAATCCATTGCAATAATTGTAAAGTCCAGTTACAGTATTACCAGTATACCACACTAGTCATTGATGGCAAACCCCTGCCTAACATATGTGCTCATTCATTAATGTAGGTGGAATACTGCTGTACTACACTATACATGTTGCTAGATATGCACCTATATCCTGTAACACACATATGACCGAGGCCATTGTACAGGCATACACACACACACACACACACACACACACACACACACACACACACACACACACACACACACACACACACACAAATACAACTCAGACATACATACCAGACACAAAAGTATGGCAACCCACATGTCCTTTACCTGTGTACCATACAGTACTGTGTGTCAGTAGCTACAAGACCTTATGCCTGAGGTATGTCATCTGTGAGGACTACTGGGAACAAACAAAACAGTGGTTCCAAGACATGTTGACATACACCATACTGTGCTGTTTAGGCATACAGCTTCAGGTAGTACTACAGTTCATTCAGGGGTTGGATTCACCAGCAGTAACACTCAATAAGAATACATGTACTGCTGTAGCCTACAATGGGACACCCCAGTCGACACCAATGGACTACATCAGACCGTTTGGCATACTGCTTTTTCTGCCTAGCAATAGCATGCACATCTTTTGCTGGGATCACAGCTAGGACACATAATACCATGACAGAAACAGTTTCCCACTTAGCTATCACACGTATACAGAACTCTGACACATTCACCAACACATTCTCCATCACACTCAGTCAACCTCACATAGCAATTATTGCAACAAGTACATGTGGGTGTGTATCGGTTCATAGGTAGGTTATAGGTTATTGTCCCTAGGATCTATGGATGTCTAGCCATACACTACCCTGGCCTTTGACACACAGGTAATTTCATTTCATGTGGCCCTGTCAAGAAGAGCCACAGAGGTGATTCCTGGGGTGTATTTCCTATCTCCCATACAGTCATTGAGATTATATATGACGACTGCTAATTAGGAGCTTTGTTTGCTATTGATAGGTGGTTTGTTCCAGAGTATGGCATGTCTCTGAGATAGGGATCTATCCCTCCAGCATGTGCTGTTTGTTGAGGTGACAAAGTTAGGTCCCTAGAGCATGTAACTCATAGGGATTGTGATCTGTTTATGTGGAGCATGTCCAACAGCTCTGGGTTTCACATAGCGCATGTTAGGCAGAGGTCACCTCTGAGTAGGCGGTATGTGAAACAGTCTAGCTGTGGTTTTCTGAGACGGTCTGCATAGGACATCTGTTTGAGGCTGGTATTACTCTTTGTGAGGTATGTCTGTGTCCTTACCAGTTGCTGTAGATGTCTTGTGAGGTACATACCACATGAGGCATTATACTCTATACTGGGTTTTATGTGTGTGGATTAGAGGGGAACACTGACCTATATTTCCCTGGATGACACACCTTTTGTGATGATGTGTGCCACATACACGGATTACATGACTAGTGTGGCACTGTGACTATCAAAGGGGATACTACTGTTCACCTGTGTCCCATGGTCTCTTATCACACCTTTGGTGTTAAGTAGACTACCACATATATGGTAGTTAATGGGTACTGAGTTTTTGCAAGGAGGGATGCCAATGCAGTGTCAACATTGAGCTTGAGTCCATGGCTTTGTCACCAGGCATCTGTTGCAGTAATTATGACCCTGTCTCTCTCTCTCTCTCCCTCTATATATATATATATATATATATATATATATATATATATATATATATATATATATATATATATATATATATATATATATATATATATATATATATATATATATATATACACACACACATACATATAAACATCCATTGGTGTACATATAGCTATACATATAGGCACATATACAGTCCACCTTTCATGGTGGGAATATCAAGTATGGGAAGATTGTGAGGTATATAGTTATGTCATAATATTGCCCAGTGTTGTGCGGAATGCATTGAAGGTGTTCTCAGCCCATGTAGCTTTAGCAGGCCTCACTGTCTGCAACACTGCAAACCTGACGAATCATACCCACAGCGTTTAACCACCACATGTCATATACCAGCACTGTATACTGTCTGGTCTGCCACACACTACAACCTACATAGAAATATGCACATAACAACCTTCAACAATATGTATATATACATATATATATATATATATATATATATATATATATATATATATATATGTATATATATATATATATATATATATATATATATATATATATATATATATATATATATATATATATATGTATATATATATATATATTTATTCACCTTTCACAAACAGTTGCAGTATGTCCCTTGCTCTATGCACATGTACAGATGCTAATATATCTGACACAGAAAGATCTCTCCACATGTGTGTGCCATACACACACAAGGACCACACTGTTGTAAGTCCATGTACCTCATGGCTGACCTGTTGGGCCTTGCTGCAACATGAACAGGTGTCACATGTGAGCACACAGTAATATTAGAGGGTGTATATATAGCTGCAAATGCTAGTTTAGCATACTAGCCTGGTACAGCTGTTGCCAATGCTAAGCTACACGTTAATATGGCTATCATGCATTTGTTACTCTGTCGCATCCATGTTTACATAACCACATGGGCTACTCCCCCAAACAGACATTGTACACACTACTGTACAGAACACAGATAACATGGATCAGATGTTTGACATTTAATGCTGAACTACATATGCCACAGTCACATCCCAGTGCACACAGCTACACACTCATTTCTTCATGCCAGTAGTTATGCAGGGCATCTGTGCATTGATACGTACTGCTGCCACATATGGATGATTCAAACTACGTAGAGTACTCTTCATAAACATCTACTACATTCCAGTAAATACATAGCTGTTACAAACCTTTCCTTTGTATGTGTTCGTATTTGTTGTTGTATATCTTGAATTAATTTTTCAAGGTATATTTGTTTTTCAATATACTTTTTCTTTTCAATATATTATTTACTTTTCACTATATATTTTTTTCAATATATTTTTTATTTCAATATATATATTTTTTCAATATATTTTTTATTTCAATATAATTTTTTTTAAATATATATTTTTTCAGTATATTTTTTTTCAATATATTTCTTCTTCAATATAATTTTTTTTTTTATTTTCAGTATATTATTTTGTTTTCAATATATTCTTTTTGTTATCTTTTTTTTCAATATATTACTTTTTCTTTCAATATATTTTCTTTGGATCTTTTTTCTTTATTTCCGCTGCAGCTGTTGTCTGCCTCTGTGTGTCTCTCTCTCTCTCTCTCTCACTCTCTCTCTCTCTCCCTCCATACCTGCAATGAAGTGATTGCATGTGTGGACAGCAAGTACAGCCTGCTTTTATAGGTATCTGCACATGTGCATGTGATGGCCTCTGTACCAATTGGTGGCCACCCTTTGGCAATTGCATGCAGCCTGCTGTGTGGTACTTGCAGTACTCACTGTCATAGCAACCCAGTGCTATAAATTGCTAAGTCAGGTAGGCGTAGCCCTTTCAGATTTCCAAAGTGGGGACCATGCTTGTTTGCTGTGGACACCGTTGTGTAAGTCAGAAGGTTGGTATACTTCTTCTAACTGTTGCTAGGGGTGTAGCCAGTGATTTGAATGCTGTATTCAGACCTGAATGTTGCCACTTCCAGTACACAGTTGACAGTGTAGAATTGTACTCACCCCTACAAATGCTAACACAAGATACATGGGAATATGTAGTTTCTTTTCTACTTATACAATTAGCTGCCATACATATATAGTTATTGAGATGCTTTCATTTGGCACATGAACTGTTTGGGAACTGCTATACTGTGGGTATTAATGTACTCACTTCTGCACAGTTTGTGCTTTTTATTTTGTTGACATTATCACAGGATGCTTATGAAAACTGGACAATTCCAGTGCTGAGTATGCCTACCTACATTCTTGCTGGACCCTGAACACACAAGTATTTTGTACGTTTGGGTGGGGATAATCCTGCTATGATACAGTGTTGTTGTAAAGTGCTGCTGTAACTTCATTTACTGCTAGGATGGCTGGTTCTGTTATCACAGTCATGTAATGCAATTCCACAACAACTGCTGGTAAAGTTCCACAGAACAGGTTTTGTGTTATGGCATTCCTATCTTTCCTTTATATTCACTCATTCTGATGCATGATATATATATTTCAGCAACAATCTGCTATAAATCTACTGTAGCTTAGTGGTACTTCATGCAGTTTAGTGAGCTCAAGGTCCGGGGTTCAAGACTGACAGTGGTGTTTTATTTTGTTGATGAGCAGAACAAGGGCCCTGACATGCAGGTTGACTAAAGCACTTTTAAGCAGTTGTAAGCTGGTTTGCACAGGTTTGCGTGACGCTTAGCAATACTTAGCTAAGCACACACATGTGCACACTGACGCAAACCTGCTAACGACTGCTAACAACTGCTTAAAAGTGCTTACTCCCGCTAACATCCGCGCTAATTTCTTTAAAAGAAAAGAAAATGGGGTGATAAGAAAGTGGTGAAAAAGGGGTAAAAAGAGAGTAAGACAGTAGGGAAAACAACTAGGGATGTGCAGGATGGGTGTAGGGAAGGTCCATAGTTGCCCATTTCTTTTACAGCAACAGCTGTGCATATACTAGGAATTTGGAGGGAATTTTGAAACCTTCAACCCCTGAGAGAGGGGTGAGGACAACAAAGTATGTTGTACTGCCAATTAAATTTCAGTTTATGTGTCCAGCGGACATGTGTGCAAAATGGGCAGCTATGTATGGGGCGTATTTTTTTTGTGGAAGCAAATTGCCCATTTTTTTGTTTTTCAGGTGAGAGTGGAATGTGGGGTAGGGGAAGTAGGTATATCCAGGGAGGTAGGTTGTGGAGGTACACAGACAAGACAAACAAGATGCATACAGGGGAGGAATATGACACATGTGGTGGGTGAACACCATTGAGGGGAAGGATGTTTGGAAATCGCAAGCCCATGAGCCAACAGATGGCAACAGTGGAACTGAGATCCCCACCCATGGGCAGTCACCACTCCACCTTCACAGCCCATAGGGTGGCTGTGCTGGGGGCTGCGTAGGAGGGGCAGGCTCACCCGTGAGTTGAACCACTCTTGCCTCGAGCTGGCGTAGAGGAACAGCGGCTGAACGCTGGATCTCCCTATGCACCACAGCCCGGACCGTTCGGAGGGTGATAGGTGGCTCTCCTCCGGCCACGTTTTCATGGGAGGGGTGAGCCCCATCCCCTGCAGTGCTTCCACCCGAAGGTGGCACAGAGCCAATGGAGGAGGAGGTCCCGGGCTGGGCACCGGACCTGCTGGTGCCAGGTGCCATCGCCAGCTGAGGTGGGACAGGTGGGTCCACTGGGACCGGCCTTCCCATACATTCAGTGTTTAGTAGGATTTAATGACAATATGGGCTGGTAACAGCCAACAGCATTCCAAATTAGTTGTAACAGTATGCAGTAATATTCCCATTAACCCAACACACCAGAGTTCCAACAGTTGAACATCAAGCATAACACATGCATATATAGAACAACAGTGGACATTCCAACAGCATGCAGGATTGATTGGTGGCAACAGGCCACCAAGATTGTGGTGTCTGAACAGGGCACATGCATCAAAGTAAATCCATATATTTATAAAACAATAGGACACATGTCCCAACAAATATTTTGAGATTAGACATACCCACTGAGGTGTGGAACTGTATTGTTTATGCACATACAGTAGGGTGTAAAAAGACACCTCCAGTAACATCTTATATGTACTTATAGTTTACACTACATTCCTACTGACTGCACGTGTATATCCCCTACATGTATTATTACACTAGGCAATGTGCATTAAGTTGTGTAATGCGTTTGGCTAGTTCCTTATATACCTGACCTGTATCTGACATACAAACTGTCCAGGATGCAGATGCTACTGCTACGTATTTATATATTTTATTTATATATCTACATATCTGGATGTGTTCAGGTGACATTATCAGTTATATTTCTACAGCCCCCTAAATTTCTAGCAGCACACTGACATTTCTGGGGAACACACTAACAAGCTACCCGTGTGCCAAATTTACCTATGCATGCCAACCATTAACCAACATTTGAGGACTGTATATATGTTTCACAGCTACTGGCACTCCCTTCATCCACTTTATATGGGCCTGGTCAAGTGTGGGTTGACAGCGCTTAATACAACAGTATTATTTATATAATGCAAGAGTACAACATTTCATAGTAAGTGACAAAGACACACTCCAGGAATTATACTTTATTAATTACATTACACATTTTTCTAGAGGCTTTTTCATTTATTTGATATTACAGTGCATGCAAAGGACTTATTCAAGACGTATTATACATTTATTAATGAGTTACAACACTCATGTTCACGCTCTCTCACTTATTTTATATAACAGTACATGCAGAGAAATTATTCAGGGCTTATTATGCCTTTATTATTGGAATACAACACTTTTTTTCAGGCTCTCTCACTTATTTTATATAACAATACATGCAAAATAATTACTAACCTGCCTGGTGGTGCAGCCTTAGTAGCCTATCTGCACAGGCTTGCTGATTCGCAGCACGGACACCTGCAGCTGTGAAGTAAATGAATGGATATTGAGACATACCTATCCATAATATAGACTACAGTAGCCATTCTTACATACTTCATTCCATGGCTACATACTCAGTAGTGGGGCATTTTAATTTATACGGGCCTCCTGTATCCATTGGTTCAGTTGGTCCTGCTTCCATCTCTTCAGGTCTGCATGGTGGCATCTGACCTGCTCACTAGTCCGAGTGACGCCTGTGGCACTGGTGAGAGCATGTGCCAGATGGTTCCAGGCTTCCGCTTTTGTGCTCAGTGCCTTGGAACTGGCCCTGCAGGAGTCTTGCATCATGATGATGGACGAGGAGCCAAACCATTAGTTTTGACTCCTCAATGCCCCACCGTTGCACTTGAAAATGAGAGTCTCTCCAGCACCGGCCATTCTGACTGCAGATGGGAGCTACAACCAGTTATGGTGATTATTCCCACCTATATTCCCACACTTATTTGTCATTGGCCGGTTTTGTAAATTCTCAGTTGAGTGCACACCTGCTTAGCACTGAGTAAACTTTCATTAATATGTATATGTATGTTGACACTACATGAACAGCAAAAGCTGTCATGGTTTTGTGGTTCAGTACTGTGATAATGATGCACAGTATCCTGGGTTTGAGGCCTGTCATTGCTTTTTATTTTACTACTGGCCTGACCGGCTAGGAGGTGTGGCTGTGTTTAGCCAACTTTGCTCAACTTTGCCGAACGTTGCTATACGTTGCTCTACATTGCCTGACATTGCCCAACGTTGCGCTAGTTAGTGCAGTGTGCAGCTTCGCGCAAACATATTTTGTTTGCGCTAGTTGGCGCGATGCACAGCTACGCGCAAAGCCATTGTTCTAGTTAAACCAATGCTGAGCTATTGGCAATTATTCTTAAATGTGCTTAATACTGGTAAACGTTGGTTAGCAGTGCTTCACATTGCTTAAGATAGGTTATTTATGCATTCATTAGTATGCATGACCGTTTCACCTTCTTATATATATTTAAAATATCATTCACTACTACATAGGCAATTTCAATGCATTTTAATAAAATTTAAAAGGTAAATGTCAGGAATACTTTTTGTGCACAGATTTCCTACAGAAAATCGAAAGGGGAGTGGTGGGACTCGAACCGGGAATGCATCCTCTTTGTGCAAAGGCTTTACCACTACACTATTGCTATTTGGATTAATTTGCATATAAGTGGTTTATTATCCTCTTCGATGTCTAAACTGCTAACTGTAGCTAAGCAATGGGCACACCCGTGCATACATGCGCAAATACAGGCAGCTATATTGGGAATAATAAAAAAAAATGTCTTACATTTTATTTAATTTGTAAAGGGGGTTTGAATGTGGAGGAGTGTAGTGTTGGGGGTACACACATTTGAGCGGACTCACTCATATCTGCTGACATTTGCAGATTTAGGCACTTGTAGGGGCGTGGATATTTGGACAGCTCGGCAGTCTGACACTCCCCCTACACTCCTACACACTCCGTATTAGCCTTGGAGTTGAGTCAGCACACCCTCATGAATATACATGGCTCGCAGACGTCATACTCTTAGGCTGCCATTTCCGAGTAAGACTTAGTCTTACATGGAGGATTACTGAATCCCCCCCAGTGTCTCAGAGTATGCAGTGTAGAACATCGATTTTTGTTTTTTTTAATTTTGTTTTTCATAACTACATTATGCCATTTTATATCAATTTGATAGTATATATATATATATATATATATATATATATATATATATATATATATATATATATATACAGATATATATATATATATATATATATATATATATATATATATATACATATATATATATATATATATATATATATATATATTTTTTGTTTATCTATATATATGTATATATATATATATATATATATATATATATATATATATATATATATATATATATATATATATATATATATATATATATATGAAAAAACACCCTAGGAAGGTAGCTACTACAAAATCAAAGTCAAAATAACGTATAGGCAGTCACTAGTATTCCAGCAAAGCAAAAGGCAAGTAGTGAAGATAAAAATCTTTTATTCCAGACCAAAACGTAAGCGCTTTCACGGAGTCCCCCTCCGCTTCATCAGACGTTGTAAAAGCAAGCTCAGATACATCACTTAAATAGTCAAACATTCCACTGGTTAAACCAATTAATCAATTAACCATGCTAATTCTAAAAACCTCTTAAAAGAGACATCATCAAAAAAAGGCAGACATTGTTAAAAAACATCATTAAAAATATAGGAAATATATATAGATACATATCTAAAAAATGTCATAAATGTCAATATATTATACTGATCCTAACCAACTCAATAAACAGAAATAAAGTAAAATAAAATACAATATTGCCTCACCATGCTGAACTATATATTAAAATATAGGTTCCTAGTATACATTAAATATAATAAAGTAGTTTTATAGTACGATGTAATGGCCAACATATGCAACAACAATAGCGAACTACACAAAAAAGTGGGGGTGCAACCAAGAATCTATATAAGAATCTAATCAACTATCGTAACCTCCTGCCTTTTAAAATTGGTTTAATAGTGACACTCTCATTCATAGATTCTTGGTTGCACCCCCACTTTTTAATGATGTTTTTTAACAATGTCTGCCTTTTTTTGATGATGTCTCTTTCAAGAGGTTTTTAGAATTAGCATGGTTAATTGATTAATTGGTTTAACCAGTTGGTCTGGAATAAAAGATTTTTATCTTCACTACTTGCCTTTTTCTTTGCTGGACTACTAGTGACTGCCTATACGTTATTTTGACTTTGATTTTGTAGTAGCTACCTTCCTAGGGTGTTTTTTCATCTAAACGGGTTTTGCTCTTTGTGTTTTGCATATATATATATATATATATATATATATATATATATATATATATATGTATATATTACACCTAAAAAACTTCTAAGGTATATGGACAAAAAACACAACACACAAACTGATGGTTTTTAACACTTTCATTCGTTAAATATCCTGGGACTACATCAGAAAACAAGAAATGTGAAGAGTTAAATAATGAACAAAGGGTAATAGAAATGCAATAAAATAGAAACATAACACCCAACTTAGGTTAGAGTAACCAGTCCTAAATCAAGAGATAGTATGATTAATGCATATTCAATACGTCTGTTGCACAGAGGCAACCCACTGGTTTCAAGGTGAGGCTGCACAAACTACGGGCCGGATTCACGAAGGCTTGCACGGAGTCTAAGAGTAGAGTAAGACTCCAGCAAGCCAATATGTCTGCCGAGCGATCCAGGAACAGTCAGCAGGGGCGTACATGAAAGCTCCCAAAACGACTCTTGCACGGACAGTGTTAGGTTATGCAAATTACCTCATTTGCTGCTGAAAGCTATGCAAATGAGGTAAATTTGTGATCCAGGAAAGACTAACCTGCCAGAGTAAGAGTAGTGTTATTTGCAGAAATGTACTCCATTGGTAACTGAGTACCGTTCTGCAAATAGCAAAACGGAGCTATGACAGCTCCCAATAAAGGATGCATCCAGTTGAGGAAACATGCCAATGGCCAAATATAAGGCCATTGGCATTATTATGTGTTGCAAAATAATAAAAAACAATTTCCCCCTGTTCTCCGATGTTTAAGTGTAGCACAGCACCACGCAAATGTGCGGCGTGCTAAAAACCAAAAAAAAAATCCCAAAATAGGCATTTTATTAAATATATTCATCTGCCATGCAGGTGAATGGCAGGCTGAAGACAACATGGCTACTGAGTAGTGGTTGCTAAGGGGGGAAGCTCAGACTGAGAGATATAACTAAGCATTAGTAGGCAATTCTATGCAAATGAGTATAAGGATAGTGAATCCCAATTTTCCCTACCAAGTGAACCATGTGCCTAGAGTGTAAGAGTAGGATTAGGGGAGTAACAGAGTAGAAGATAGGTGACATCATGAAGGGGGTATTATCAAAGACTGTAAGCTTATTGGAGCAGAGTGGCATGTCTTTGCTGTGAGTTACTCAGTACTGGAAGAGGCGTGTCTACAGTTGTCTGAACTGAAACCCAGAAGCTGAAGATGTAGGCTGTGACTATCACAAAACTTTCTTGCAAAGATGCTTACACTGTGTGCACATGTGTGTGCTCCTGTAAACCCGTCTAAGCCTGTGTGCACGTGTGTGCACCAGTGTAAGCCTGTGTAAGGCTGTCTAAGCCTGTGTGCATGCATGTGCACCCACCTAAGCCTGTGTAAGCTCATGTAAGTCTGTGTTAGCCTGTGTCCACACATGTGCGCATGTTTCCGCTTGTTTGTGCGTCGCTGCTCCCTGTGGAAACAGAAAGGGAAAAGGAAGGAAAAGAAGTAGTAGGAAGTTAACCAAGGAGAACTTGCAGAGCTGCCAGGTGAAATCAATCAGAATCAGCTAATTACACAGGCAGTACACTAGCCCAGCCCAGCCCAGCACTTAAAACTCTGCAAACAACATTCCCCCATGTTTTTCTCAGAAACACTGCAACACTGCAGTCTACAAAGAGAAGTGAAAACTTAAAAAGCTTAACTGAGACAAAAAAATGTTAGGGGCTGCCATTGCTATTATAAGGCAACATGTGCAACATGCTGATGGTGGTGCCACTGCAAATTCTGCTGAGCAACCCACAGTGAGGAGACGAAGAAGAGTGTACAGACCCAGGGTAACCTACCAGAGGCTACATGAGCTGGAGATAGTGGAGTACTATAGAGTGGAAAGAGAGCTCCTGCAGCAAATTATTGAGCTGTGCAGGCCACTCCTCACACACAGAAACAACAGAGGGGAACCCATCCCAGTGGAAACCAAGGTATGTGTTAGCCTAAGAATACTAGCAACAGGTACCTTCCAGAGACCAACTGGTGATATGATGAGAATTTCACAGGCATCAGCACCCAGGGTACTGCAGCAGTTCCTGAATGTCATGTCAGCACATGTTGGTGATCATGTATATTTCCCCAATTCCCATGAGGTATTGGCCAGCAATATGCATCTCTTCCAGCAAATAGCGGAATACCCTGAGGTAGTGGGTGCAACTGACTGCATGCACATACACATCAAAGCACCAGCCGGTGAGCAGGGTAAGGCCTACAACAACCACAAGGGCTTCCACTCCATCAACTGCCAGGTCATGTGCGATGCCCAGGGCATAATACTGAAGGTGTGTGCTGACTGCCCTGGAATCTACCATGATTCCCATATCTAGCATCTGATGCAGCTGTACCAGACATTTGCCAATGCGGACATCTCTGACGGTCACCTAGTGGGGGATGCTGGATATGCACTGGAGCTGTGGCTGATGACACCCATCAGAAATGCACACACACCTGAACAAGAACTCCATAATGACGCATACGCACAAACACGAAATGTAATCGAGCGTGTGTTCAGGATGTTCAAGTCACAGTTCCGGTGCCTGGACACATCTGGTGGAGCCTTGTAGTACTCACCAACTACATGTACCCAAATTGTCATGGTATGTGCCATGCTACACAATATGATCCTGCGAAAACAGCTGCAGCAGGAATTGCATGGGGCAGGGCCACACAGCCCCCCACCTTTGCCAGGGTCTGCACAGGCACAGCTTGACTCGGAGGAGGAACAACCTGAGCCTGCCCCAGTAGGCAGAAGGAGGCATGCCCAGTATGCCTTGGCCTTGGCAAAGAGGCAATGCATAGCACATGCACTGGCTCAGTAGGAACCCTGGAAATGATACCTCCCTTTGACTCGCACATAAAATAATAGGGATGCCTAACTTGACACTACCTGTTCCCAAACATGTATAGGGAGTGTAGAATGCTCATCTGACATAGGCAGCCCTGCAGCACCACCTGAGGCATAATTGCCATGTTCTAAGCAATATCAAGAGTGCTAAGCAGCTTCTACCAATATCTAGTATATGTAAACAAAATTGCTCGTGCCAACTATCGCAACGTTGGGCAACATTGAGCAATGTTGGCCAAGGTTGGCCAAAGCTGACCAAAGTCAGTTAAACATGCTCATATCTGCATTACTGTTCCTTAAGCAGTCTGGTCTGCCCAGCATGAAAATAAAAAAGCAATGACAGGGCTTGAATCCAGATTACTGTGTACTAGAGTTACAGTACTGAACCACTGAGCCATGATAGCATTTCTGTGGTAAAGACACAGCAGGACAATTGTACTCTAATGCAAACACAAAGGAATGCAGCATCATGCCCCTAAAGAGGCAAATGGGTAACTTCCCCCACACGCCTATGCAGACAGAGAACATCAGGCTAGGCGGTGTGATGTGGGTTGTGTAGGCAATGAAGTCGCAGTGTAATATACGTGACATTGGACGCTAACATCTGTAGTACAGTAGTATGCCGCAAGACACTATGATAGGCAACAGTACAGACTGAAATGGTGTCCTGTACAAAGCAGTGCAGGCTTAGCAAATGTGTATAAGTGTCAGGTGAAACCCACATCCTATGTACACCCACAGTAACAACCAGGTGTGTCCCAGGGTAGAAATGTACAAAGAATAGCTGTCACCTCTGTATGTAGAAATGTTGATAAGTCTATGCAAAGTGTTGCATGGAAGCCCTGCAGCCACAGCATGATCCCTGTTGATCTATGACAGAAAGGTGAGCCCTGCTTTTGAAAATACAACTAGGTTTCCATACAAATATAGTATAAATGTCTATACCGGGCATGCTCACACACTCCAACAAATGTAGTGGATTCCATTCAGCATCACACTGAAAGGTCATACTGGGCATGCTCACACACTTGAAGAAACAAAGCAAATGACAGGCAGCAACATACTGAAAGGTCATACTGGGCATGCTCACACACTTAGACTAAATATGGATGTGATAATAAGGGATCTATGGACAAATGTGGATAGTCATCCCAACTTCCAGAAACACATTCACAAAGTGGTTTGAAAACCATGCTATGTGCACACACAAACTCCCAAGGTCTGTGCATGTAGGTGAAAGGAGGTTCCCACTACTCAGCAGTCATCAGACCTGTCAGAGATTACCACAACACACTGGCGATGAATCCAACTAGGCACTTTCAGCAGCTAGAAAGACCAATGAAGTACCTTAACAAGAGGATTACTGGTCTCAAATAGTCGCCCCATACAACAAGACGGAATGTAACCCAATCTGTACTCCATTGCATACTGTCTACTCAGGAGATCTCTGCCCAACAGACAGGTCCATGTCATGGTTACACTCAGATCTGTTCTGAGTTACAGCTCAATGGCAGTAAATGTACAGACCCAACTGATATAGCCAACATTCTTGCAGATAGGATCACTGTTAACTTTACCCCTTTCTCACCCATGAAAGAGCACATCTCTATAATGGAAGACTGCAAAGTTGCTGTTATCACGGCTGCACAAGCAATAAACACTCTCCAAAGCCAGTATCATAGCAGCCATACGACCAAATAACTTCCCAGGCTGAGTAGTATCTACCTCCCTGAAGTAAACATTAACATGGCCAGTCTGTGGCTGCTGAAGTTTCCAGAGGACTGCAAACTAGGAGCCATAATTGTAAACACAAAAGATGTGGACATCCTACAAAAGGGCCTCACTGAGACAGATGGCTGCTGTCAAAGCCATGGGCTCTAGCTCAATGCCAAAAAGTGCATTGTCATCCCCTTAGTTATAAACTCAGTAGCCAAGAACTACAACAGAGGCGGTAGTATACTTCACACCGAAAGTGTGACAAGCGACCCTGGGTCACAGGTGGACAGTGGATACAACTGTGATAATCACATTCCCACAGTAGTCAGGAAACCCTCCTATGTGGCACACCTCATCACAAAATGTGTCACATGCAGAATAGAAGAGGACAATGTTCCCCTCTACTCATCACTCACTAGAACTATAATAGAGTACAACGCCACTGCTGCTATGTACCTCACAAGACAACTACAAGAACTGGAATACCAGCAGCCATACCACACACAGAGCATTAGTGGCCTGCATTACATGCCATCATCAGCCCATCTCAAAATGCTCCATCAGTACTCTCTTGCATATCACCTACTCAGAGGTGTTCACTGCCTAACGTACAAAGCTTTGTCAAACACAGAGCTGTTGGATATGCTCCATGTAAAACACTCACAATCCCTCTGACCTGTGGACCCAAAACCTCGAGTGAAATACAAAAAGAAGGGGTGTACGCATTTACCTTATGGATACCCACACTTTCAGGTTAGTGGCACAGCATGAGGCCAAGGTGACCATGCAAGTGCAACTAACATTGGCCAAAGCTGCCCATCACATTGTAGCCTGCTACAGCTCATGTATCTTGTCTCAGGAACCTGACTCAGTATTCCGGAGAACAGTGGAAAGTATAAAGGTCCTATCAAACACCATTATATGAGGAGATTACAACTACCCAAACAGTGAGTGGTGGAATTAGTCATGTACAACGCACTTTTCCCAATGTTTCCTAGAGTTTAAAAACCCTAACACCCTGGAACAGCTGGTCACCATGCACACTAGAATTGACAACATACTGGACATGATCATCACCAACATGGGGTACCAGTGTTCCACTACATAGATAAACCCCTCGCTGGTAATATCAGATCATGAAGTATTCACACTGGACATCCACATCCAGCACCCCCACCCAGTCAATGAAACCACTGTGAAGACATTTGCAAAAGCAAAGTGCACACTTCCCAAGACCAAAGTGGAGCGTTCCAAAGCACTCTTGCTATAGGATAATGGTATACAATCTGCAGAATCATTTACAAGCACATCCCATGATCATCTACAGGGATGCATGGAATGAGACATCACAAATAAAACCAAGATGCAGTCCTGCAAAAATAGGACAACAATCATGTGGTGGTTCCCCGTAAATAAGCTAGACAATAGAAGGAGGAAATGAACACATGATAGAGGCAACTTCCCTAAAGGAAAGGCAGCACTGATCATTATCAGGGGGAAACAATGATCACTCATAAAAAATCCAAGGACAGTTTCAAAAGACAAATAGCCAAGGAATGTAAGAATAACAACCACAAAGCTTTCTGTAGTTATACCAGACATGCTGTCAGCTACTGATAATAGGAAAGAAAAACAACAAACCAACTTTCATTGCACACATCCAGGGGGACAAGTTCAGTGTACACTCCCACCCATCACCCCCAAAAGGGCCAGTGTCCATCACAGAAGGATGCAGAGGCCCAGAAGTCATGGACATCCAGGTAAAGACTGCCCTCACCAAAGCTAAGAACACAGCATCAATGTGAGTGGATGGTGTCCCAGGCTGCATCCTACACTAGGCCCATGAGGAACTAGACCCTCACCTTCATTCATTGTCCAGACACAAGCGTGCCAAAGACATAGATGGAGGTGAAAGTAGTCCACACAGGCCACCCGGACCACACAAAGGACTTTCCACACCATTCCCCACTCTGTCACCATGGACAAGCATACCAGCTGGAACATTAACAGCTATGTCACAGGATGGGTTGGGTGGCCAGGTGGCTCACAGATCAAACACACATGTTCAGAGTTGCTGGTGCCATGTCCAACTCTAAGCCAGTCACAAATGGCATCCCATAGGTCTTGGTCCTGGGACCCCACCAGTTCAGTAGATACTGGTCAGAGGTATAGGCAAGCACGGGAGGTGTATGGCTGAAGAGTTCTGCAGATGAATGGTAACTGTAGTCCATAATCAACTGTACGGCTAACACAGACACCCTCCAGAAGTGTCTTACAGTGACAGATACCTGGTGTCAAAACAATGCCCTGAAGCTGAATGCCAAAGAATGCATAGTCATCCCATATGGGTACAACAAAGTGCACACAAATTACCACATAGGTGGTAATCCAGTATGCACAGAGAAAGTCATTATGGCCCTGGGGACACAGGTAGATAGTAAACTCCCCTTTGATGAACACATGGCCAAGGTGCTTAGACATTCCTTCAATGTAGCCCACCTAATGTCACTTAATGTAACCTACTCTGTATAGTCCTATGATGTCACCATCCTACAAATAAACCTGTGGAAAAGATGAAGAAATGCAAAAAACACGAACACAGGATAAAGTACCTTCTCAAAAAATCCAAGTGACCAAATAACATATAAAGAGGATACACCAAGACAATCAAAGCCAACCAAAAATAAACTCCAAATATATTCCACAGGCAAATTTATTAGGTAATATAAAAACTGTGAGCGCTTTCACGTCTCCAGGACGCTTCATCAGACTTAATCAATCAACAAACATAAAACACTCTTAAATAGTACTAAAAAAACACCTATTGGAGAGCCACAACAAGGCTCGATAACAAAACATCAGTTCATTGGTAGCCCGATAAGTATATATAATACTTCTTACCTTGTGAATATTGTGAAGATTATTATATAAAGAATATTGCAAAAACAAAAAATATCAACTTATGTAAATATATAGACACATAATAAAAACATGTAAATATTTAAAATTATTTAAATTATATCATAACACATTAAAATGTATGTTTAAAAGTATATATATGAAATATATATATATAATAAAATGACACATTAAACATACATCTTATACTAACGTGTAAAGGGTCTTTCTGCTAAGAAAGGTCTCAAAGAGATTTTTTCTTTGAGACCATGAC
This sequence comes from Protopterus annectens, assembly GCF_019279795.1. Lineage (NCBI taxonomy): Eukaryota > Metazoa > Chordata > Ceratodontiformes > Protopteridae > Protopterus > Protopterus annectens. The sequence continues at coordinate 689,332,598 of NC_056746.1, forward strand.
CTCTATCTGCTGCTAGCTTAATTATCCATTTTATTTCCTTCTTCTCTATATTATTTCAATTACAACCAAGTCTCACTGTATCATGAAAGTGTTCCAATACTAAAAAACTAAAAGTGTGAGTGCTGTCTCTTTGTAGCACATGATTAGCCAAAGCATTAGTTTCATTCTCTTTATTAATAGCGTATATATGTTCCCTAATGCATTCCCTTAAAGTTCTAGTAGTCATACCTACATAGAAACATTGACATTTGTTACACTGACCTAAGTAAACCACACTCCTAGTTTTACAGTCTGCATACCTATTAAATTCATATCTTTTACCTGTGTCTGGATGTATAAATTCATTGGCGTTCTTAATGTAACTACATTGATTACAAGTACGACATGCATGCGTGCCTTTCCTTTGTGAAGCTATACCATCATGTCTATTGTTCCCATAACATAATAGTCTCTTCAAGGACTTAGTGTTCCTATAGCTAAATGCAGGTCTATCTCCTACTATTCTCATAATATTCTCATCAAGTTGTTGAATATTCCAATGTCTTTTAATAATATTAACTACAGAAAAGTTATTATTAGTATATGGTAATGCTATTCTTCTCTTATTACTGTTGGCAAAGTTATATCTAGTCCTAACTGAAGATGTGGTTCTACATATAAATGGTCTATCCTTACCATCACATTCTATATTATGTAAACCATTTAATTCTGTCTTGTGATATCCCCTATCTATAAATTCCTCTTCTATATTGTTTATAGCTTCTGCAAATAATGAATCATTACTAGTGTGATCCTTGAAAAGCGTGTTGCTTGATTTTTAATAATATTTTTATATATATGTGAAGGGTGCATGCTATCTCTATGGAGTATATTATTTTTTCTACATGACTTGCGAAACACTTCAGTAGTGAGTCCCCCATTTTCTTTACTAAGTAACACATCTAAAATCTCGATTTTTGTTTGAGACGTAGTACTAGTTAATTCTAAAAACGTGGTAGTGCCATTAGCATATGCAATAAATTCCTGTAAGGTGACGAAATCTCCTCTCCAAATCAAAAAACGTCATCCACAAATCTCCTGTAACATCTAATGTATTTAGAGTAGATTTCATGTTCTAATATGTAAGTGAATTCCCAATATGCTAGAACTAAATTAGCATATGAGTTGGCACAAGACGTGCCCATTGCTACGCCTTTAATTTGAAGGTAATAACTACCTTGTGATGTAAAAACAATATTGGAGAGGACCAGGTCTAATAGCATGGTAATCATAATAACCTTTTTGTTAGACATACCTCTTTGTAATAAAAATAGTCTTAGAAAATCTATGCCTACGTCATTAGGTATACTCATAAATAGAGCAGTAACATCTAAAGTAACCAAAAAATCTGAGTCTCTTATCTCTTCATAAATATTGTGTTTTGCTAAAGTCTCTAAAAAATGCCGTGTGTCATGAAGAATAGATATGGTATCATCTACTATTGGCCTGAGTTGTTTCTCTAAAAAAATGGATATGCTCTCCATTAGCCAACCTCTTCCAGACACAATTGGTCTAAGTGGGGGATTATTTATATCCTTATGTATTTTTGGAAGACCTCTAAATACTGGAACTAGATGCTTCTCAACCAAGAAATAGTTGTATAAATTCTCATCTATTATATAACACTTTAGCATGTCAAAGAGATTAGCATGCATCACTTTACTAAGTTTATCTAAATTCATAGAATCAAGTTTGATATAAGTACTTGTATCTGATAGTAGTTCCAAGATTCTATTGTCATAATACAAACTATCTAAAACTACTATAGCTTCTCCTTTATCTGCAGGTCTAATGACTATTTCCATATTATTTTTGAATGTATCCAAAGCCAATCTTTCTTCCTTTGTTAGGTTAAAAAAACTCAGGTTTCATCACATTATTTTCAAACTGTAGTAAAAAATCATTCATACAAGCTTTTTCAAAGCTTTCCAATATAGGGTATACAGGAGGTACATAAACAGAAGGTTTTTTAAAAACAACATTGTTGCCATTGGTATTGTCATTTTTAAATTAAGCTAAAGCAACATTTCTAGTGAACTTTTTAATATCAATAATAAGTTCACTAACATCAACATTCTGTGAAGGAATAAGCAAAAGACCTCTATTTAGAACAGATTTTTCATGTTCTGTTAAAGTACAACTAGAAACATTAACTATTAAGTCCACTGGATTGGTTTCAGCGACTTGCATTGAAACTCTAACTGACCTTCTGAAGTTTTCTGTTTCCTTCCTTTGTATTGGGGGCTCCAGATAGGTTTGTTCTTGGCACGAAATGGTAGAGGAAAATGGAGATTATTAATGTCCTATCCTGAATCACGAGAATTAGATCCATCAAATATAGTTGTTTTTTTACGAACCACTTGTTCTTTGGATCCCAAGGTTTCTTTAACTTGATTTTCTGTGAGCGATAGCGACTGTGTGCTTAAAGGCTGTTCAGCGTTTAACGTGTTTGTTACTTCAGAGGTAGCTAAGCCGGAGGTAGAAGGAAGTATTAAAGATGAACGCTCAGCTTGATGATTTCCAGTAGTAGCTCTAGTTGCATCTGTATATGGTCGAGTGGATTCCCTCGGCCATTGAAATACATTCCCACTCGAAAAATCAGAGCAGTCGCGTTCAAGTTCCTTCTTTTTTATTAATAGTAACTTGTTGTCCACGGCTGTCATGGTGGTAGTTAGATCTGAATGAAAATTGTTAAGCTGAATATCAGTAAGCATAGATAATAGTTGTTCTTCAAGCCATAACGTTTCTTGAAGTAAAGCCTGCTCATTTTGTTGGTCCTGTTCATTTAATAGTCTCATGTAACCATAGCTGGTCTCTAAATTTGTGGTTCATAAAAAAAAAACAACTTTATTTGATGGATCTAATTCTCGTGATTCAGGAAAGGACATTAATAATCTCCATTTTCCTTTACCATTTCGTGCCAAGAACAAACCTATCTGGAGCCCCCAATACAAAGGAAGGAAATAGAAAACTTCAGAAGGTCAGTTAGAGTTTCAACGCAAGTTGCCGAAACCAATCCAGCGGACTTAATAGTTAATGTTTCTAGTTGTACTTTAACAGAACATGAAAAATCTGTTCTAAATAGAGGTCTTTTGTTTATTCCTTCACAGAATGTTGATGTTAGTGAACTTATTATTGATATTAAAAAGTTCACTAGAAATGTTGCTTTAGCTTTACAATTTAAAAATGAAAATACCAATGGTAACAATGTTGTTTTTAAAAAACCTTCTGTTTATGTACCTCCTGTATACCCTATATTGGAAAGCTTTGAAAAAGCTTGTATGAATGATTTTTTACTACAGTTTGAAAATAATGTGATGAAACCTGAGTTTTTTAACCTAACAAAGGAAGAAAGATTGGCTTTGGATACATTAAAAAATAATACGGAAATAGTCATTAGACCTGCAGATAAAGGAGGAGCTATAGTAGTTTTAGATAATTTGTGTTATGACAATAGAATCTTGGAACTACTATCAGATACAAGTACTTATATCAAACTTGATTCTATGAATTTAGATAAACTTATTAAAGTGATGCATGCTAATCTCTTTGACATGCTAATGTGTTATATAATAGATGAGAATTTATACAACTATTTCTTGGTTGAGAAGCCTCTAGTTCCAGTATTTAGAGGTCTTCCGAAAATACATAAGGATATAAATAATCCCCCACTGAAACCAATTGTGTCTGGAAGAGGTTGGCTAACAGAGAGCATATCCATTTTTTTAGAGAAACAACTCATGCCAATAGTAAATGATACCAAATCTATTCTTCGTGACAAACAGCATTTTTTAGAGACTTTAGCAAAACACAATATTTATGAAGAGATAAGAGACTCAGATTTTTTGGTTACTTTAGATGTTACTGCTCTATTTAAGAGTATACCTAATGACATAGGCATAGATTTTCTAAGACTATTTTTATTACAAAGAGGTATGTCTAACAATAAGGTTATTATGATTACCATGCTATTAGACCTGGTCCTCTCCAATAATGTTTTTACATCAGAAGGTAGTTACTACCTTCAAATTAAAGGCATAGCAATGGGCACGTCTTGTGCCAACTCATATGCTAATTTAGTTCTAGCATATTGGGAATTCACTTACATATTAGAACATGAAATCTAGTCTAAATACATTAGATGTTACAGGAGATTTGTGGATGATGTTTTTTTGATTTGGAGAGGAGATTTTGTCACCTTACAGGAATTTATTGCATATGCTAATGGCACTACCACGTTTTTAGAATTAACTAGTACTACGTCTCAAACAAAAATCGAGTTTTTAGATGTGTTACTTAGTAAAGAAAATGGGGGACTCACTACTGAAGTGTTTTGCAAGTCATGTAGAAAAAATAATGTACTCCATAGAGATAGCATGCACCCTTCACATATATATAAGAATATTATTAAAAATCAAGCAACACGCTTTTCAAGGATCATTAGTAATGATTCATTATTTGCAGAAGCTATAAACAATATAGAAGAGGAATTTATAGATAGGGGATATCACAAGAAAGAATTAAATGGTTTACATAATATAGAACGTGATGGTAAGGTAGAACCACATCTTCAGTTAGGACTAGATATAACTTTGCCAACAGTAATAAGAGAAGAATAGCATTACCATATACTAATAATAACTTTTCTGTAGTTAATATTATTAAAAGACATTGGAATATTCTACAACTTGATGAGAATATTATGAGAATAGTAGGAGATAGACCTGCATTTAGCTATAGGAACACTAAGTCCTTGAAGAGACTATTATGTTATGGGAACAATAGACATGATGGTATAGCTTCACAAAGGAAAGGCAAGCATGCATGTCATACTTGTAATCAATGTAGTTACATTAAGAACTCCAATGAATTTATACATCCAGACACAGGTAAAAGATATGAATTTAATAGGTATGCAGACTGTAAAACTAGGAGTGTGGTTTATTTAGGTCAGTGTAACAAATGTCAATGTTTCTATGTAGGTATGACTACTAGAACTTTTAGGGAATGCATTAGGGAACATATATATGCTATTAATAAAGAGAATGAAACAAATGCTTTGGCTAATCATGTGCTACAAAGAGACAGCACTCACACTTTTAGTTTTTTAGTATTGGAACACTTTCATGATACAGTGAGACTTGGTTGTATGTGAAATAATACAGAGAAGAAGGAGATAAAATGGATAATTAAGCTAACAGTAGGTAGAGGTCATGGTCTCAATGAAAACATCTCTTTGAGACCTTTCTTAGCAGACACATTAGTATAAGATGTATGTTTAATGTGTCATTTTATTATATATATATATTTTATATATATACTTTTAAACATACATTTTAATGTGTTATGATATAATTTAAATAATTTTAAATATTTACATGTTTTTATTATGTGTCTATATATTTACATAAGTTGATATTTTTTGTTTTTGCAATGTTCTTTATATAATAATCTTCACAATATTCACAAGGTAAGAAGTATTATATATACTTATTGGGCTTCCAATGAACTGATGTTTTGTTATCAAGCCTTGTTGTGGCTCTCCAATAGGAGCTTTTTTAGTACTATTTAAAAGTGTTTTATGCTGTTGATTGATTAAGTCTGATGAAGCGTCCTGGAGACGTGAAAGCACTTACTGTTTTTATATTACCTAATAAATTTGCCTGTGGAATATATTTGGAGTTTATTTTTGGTTGGCTTCGACTGTCTTGGTGTATCCTCTTTATATGTTATTTGGTCACTGTGGAAAAGATGACTCACAGTAATGTGTATAGCACAGTGTGTAAATGTGTACTTCTGTAGTATCCTAAAATAGTTAGGTGGTGGCTTGAATCTTGCAATCGACAAGTTTGTGTGTGGTCTCTTTGCGAAGAAGCAACCTTTTAGGAGAGTAGTAAAACACCTTAAAAGTGTTAAACCAATCTTTGTTATGTCAGATGATGTCACCATCCTACATACAAACCTGTGGAAAAGTGACCCCATAATAATGTGTATAGCGCATTGTGTTAATGCGTACTCCTCTAGTATCATGAAGTAGTTAGGTAGGGGTTTGAATCCTGCACTTGACAACTGTGTGTGTATGATCTCCATAGGAAGGCACAACATTTTAGGAGAGTAGTCAGACACCTTAAAAGTGGTAAACCATTCTTTGTCAGGTCTGATGATGTCACCATCCTACATGTATACCTGTGGAAGAATGAACACCCAGTAATGTGCATAGTGTGTCTTGTTAATGCGTACTCTTCTAGTATCATGAAGTAGTTAGATAGGGGGTTGAATCCTGCAACTGTTTGTGTGTGGTCTCCTTGGGAAAGAGCAACCTTTTAGGAGAGTAGTCAGACACCTTAATAGTGGTAAACCATTCTTTGTCAAGTCTGATGATGTCAACATCCTACAAATATACCTGTGAAAAAGAAGCCCCCAGAAATGTGTATAGTGTGTCATGTTAATGCGTACTTCTCTAATATCATGAAGCTATTAAGCAGGGGTTTGAATCCTGTACTTGACAAAGATGTGTTTGTGTGTGGTTTCCTTGCGAAGCGGCAAACTTTTAGGAGAGTAGTAAAACTCCTTAAAGGTGTTAAACCAATCTTTGTCAAGTCTGATTATGTCACCATCCTACAAATATACCTGTGGAAAATTGATCCCCCAGTTATGTGTATAGCGTGTCATGTTAATGCGTACTCTTCTAGTATCATGAGCAGTTAGGTAGGGGTTTAAATCCTGCACTTGACAGGTTTGTGTGTGGCCTCCATGGGAAAGAGCAAGCTTTTAGGAGAGTAGTACAACAACTTAAAGGTGTTAATCCAATCTTTGTCAAGTCTGATGATGTCACCATCCTACAAATATACCTGTGGAAAAAAAAGAACCCCCCCCCAGTAACATGTATAGCATGTTGTGTTAATGCACACTCCTCTAGTATCATGAAGTAGTTAGGTAGGGGTTTGAATCTTGCACTTGGTGAGTGTGTGTGACTGTGTAGGGGGTTTTGCTTTTACCACCGTATGACATATCAGTAGGCATAGCACATGTGAGGTAGCTGTGAGGCAAATAGATATACGTACATGTTACCTCAATCATTGCATGTGTGTGAAATCTGCTTTGTCCAAGTACACAGTTGTCATCTTTGCCAAAATGTGCTGCTGCTTCAAAGACCTTAGGTCACATCTGTATGCTTGTGAAAAGGCCAGCCACTGCAGTGATGCCTGGCCTAGGTCATCCGTGTCACACACACTCATTATGGTTTCTATTGAATTGTGTGAGTGAGGGTTTATGGCTGAGGCATATGTCTGACCTGTTCAAATGCAGCAGAGTCTGTCAATGATGACTATGCATTATAGGTGTACAACAACCTCTGTGGACATGCATGCAGACCCCTTCTTGCTTATGTTATCCACCGTGGGATTTCAAAATAACTTAGGGAATGTGATTATCAAAGGTGAGATGACGTAACACTAGGTTGCATGTACACATCGGTACCAGTTCATCATGTTGGTGGCTACTACCTATATGGTACTGTGGGGATACTATGTTCTATAAAGGTAGAAGATTATGCCTAGTTTCACCTATAGCTTTACAGCATGGGTTGGACAACAGGTATCTGTCTGTATGATACCCTTGTGGAGGATGTGTGTGTTACCTGGAGAATGCAGTACAGGCCACAGTATGCATTAGCACATTACTGTGATTGCTTGTACCTAAGAGAGCCATATGCCAAACAGGAGTGGTCCCAGTAATGGGTGCAGCTGAATACCACTGGTTACTGGCATAGTATAGCACCTGAAGGATCCAAATGTTGCTGTGTGTCCTACATCTGTGTGTCAGTTGTCAACACATCATCTAACGATTGGTTATGGTCAGGCTGTTGTACTCATGTATGCTACCAGAATGCAAAACAATGACAGATAGTAACAGTATCACCCACAGCACAGTGTCAAACCATGTAATACACACATGTGTAGTCAGGTTCCAAAATGTGTGTAGTACAATGCATTCTGGCCACCAATAGAAACTATGGAGTGCTACTGTGTAATACAGGGAATGTCACCCTGCCCATGTGTCCACTATGCACGTACATGCAGACAGTGCACTTCCTCCATTACCACAAATGTACACCTGAAAATATGTGCTACACACATCCCACACATACTGTCCACTCATTAACACATGCTGCCAATACTGCACACATCAGCCAAGTGGCACGTGGGTGGACAATATACAATTGGAACTAACACTGGTGTAAACCACACTACAATAACAATCATAGCTTTAATGCATCATGCCTGCTCAGATGCACTTTCAAGCATATCATTACACTCTACTGCTGACTACATGCTAACATTGCTATACTGCTATAATGACACCCTGTGCATCAGCACCATGATAGCCTGTTCCTGCATCAATGTTACAGATGACAGGAGGTGGCACAGGTTTCATCATATGCACAGGGTGTTGTAATGAGTGTGGGTATGTGTTAACCCTAGGTGTCTGGATTATGTGTGTGTGTGTGTCTGCATTCACACAGTTCCACCATGCGGCTGCCACATACGGGTTCTTGTGAGACAGCCACGGACTGTACCTGTGAGGCTTTACAGATCACCATCTCTAACCACGGATATGGTGCCTGTGCCTGGGACTGTCCAGAGCCACGTGCACGTGGTCTTTTAGAACGTTCTATGGACAGCCCACCCCCAACATTGCTGGGGCTGGTACTGGCACTATGGGAGCAGCTGTTGCTCGAGGGACATCCGCGGCGACTGCCAGCTGCTGATGTTGCTGGCATATGTCCACGTCGACGACTCGACCGTCCTACACTGTCCTGACACATGGACATGACACTGTGGAGGACATCTAGTGTCTCTCCCCAATGTCTGTCTGTGACCTCAGTGTAATTGCGGATGGCACCAACTAGGTCATGGATACTGTCTATTATGGCAGTGTTATGTGCCCTCTGTGCCCTCAGTCCCAGTCTGGTGTACCGTTCCATATGTGCCTGTGCTTCCATGACAGCCTGGAACATGCATGAGGTACTTAGACCTGTGGCATGTCTGCCAGTGGCATGATGGGCAGCAGTGCTCTGACGAGAACCCCTGGACATCTGCCTATGTGGCACCCTTCCAGACATCTGGGTATGGCTGCTGTGTCGGGATGCATGTGCCATGGATACCACACAGTCCTGGCCAATGCCAGCTGTATGCTGTCAGTCTGCTAAGGGCATTGGTGATGGATGTAATGGCAGTATGCAGTATAACTGTGTGCATGGATGGGGTGGACACTTGTGTAGTGTCGATTGGTGGCCTAACAATAGACCCTGGCAACATGCCTGTGCCTCAACACACCTATCATCATTGTCACTACCATGCTCAGTGACATCAGATTCCCTGCTGCATTGAACCAGCCCAGTATCAGCACCTGTGAGAAGGAGACAGGAAACACAATTTATGACCTGTACATGATGTCAGCACGCATGCACACATGGACACATGAACACATGCACACATGCCCACAAGAACACATGAACACATGCACACATGAACACATGAGCACATGCACGCATGCACACATGCACACATTAACACATGCACACATGCACATATGAACGCATGCACACATGCACACATGAACACATGAACACATGAACACATGCACACATGAACACACACACACATGCACACATGAACACATGAACACATGCACACATGAACACATGCACACATGAACTCATGAACACATGCACACATGCACACATGAACGCATACACACATGCACACATGCATACTTCTTACTAGTACAGACACACACACACACACACACACACACACACACACACACACACACCACCACCAGCATTCCCGAACATACACAATAGCATGTGATGTTGTTGGGTACAGTATCACAATCCAAACATTTATAGCAAATGTGACAGCATGCAGGATGTGTGTTGCTCAGCAGCATGCAGTGTAAGTGTAGACAGCCATTGCTAATAACAGTATACATGGCCTTGATGCATGTGTGTTTTGTTCAGTGAATGACCTCACACTGGTACGCAATGTGCACATGGACACAGCATTGCTGTGAAGGTATTAAAAGCCCTGCAATGTCCTGTGCACCATCAGTCATAGGCATACATACCATGGCTGGATGTGTATCAGTGTGTCACATAGATATCCATTACTGATTAGAGTATCTGTGTCTTTAGCAGATGATGGTGGACACTAGTGTAGCACATGCATGCTATGTATACACACAGGATGAGTGGTGCATGTATACCTGATGGTATACCATTGCTCAACATAGCCATTGTACAGTGGTTATGGTGAGTGTAGGACATATTGTGTACATGCCACTGCCAGCCATGACATGGCATGCTACCACACAACTGCAACATGAAACATCACACATACACAGTATGTGTCATGTGACCTATACACCCCATAGCATTACAAGACATATGTGTGTCACTTTCTACAAATGGGGATTGCTATGCATATTGCATATAGGTGCATATGTCTGCACACACACAACATTGAGGTGCATAGCAATTCATGATATGTGTATTACTGTGGCCACTATAGCTGGATGGGGTGTAGTACCATGAGCCATCATCATGCAGCATCATGTGGTCACTCAAGGCTACTAATGTGTGCCAGACCAGCACATAGCTTGCTGTACCTGAACTGCAGTACCATGGCTACATTCACCATTTCATGGCCAGTTGTTACATGAGTTTGTGGGTTGCCCAATAGGGGGCATTGCCTAACATGAATGTGTTATGTGTTGAAGAGTGTTGCACAGCCACATGTGAGGCATCTACCCCTCAGGTATATTAAGTGTGTTGTGTCAATGAGGTTTGGGATACTGTAGTGTGACTATACAGTGGGTGTCTGAATATGCCATGTGTAGCATGTTAATGTGTACTGCGTATGACAAAGGTGTGTAAGTTGTGTGCATGTGTATCGAGTCTGCCTATCTGATGTCCACTACAGTGTTGCCACAATTGTGTGGGGTGCTCTGTGTATTGTATGTGTTTTAGGCAGCTACCCACATTACTAGGATGTGCATAGTCTCACAGCAAACATGCACAGCATGCATTATGCGTAGGTGTTTTACATGTACATAGCCTACACCTCACCTATGACATGCACATTTAATTAGCAATATTAAAGGTATAACACACTCACCAGCATGACTCTGCTGCCTTGCTGTCACACCAGAGGGACCTTCAAGGATATCAGACACTTTGTCAGTGGCAACAACTGTGGCATTGCCGCTGTGTGTTTGCAATCTTACAGTAGTACAACGGTGGACAGTCACAGGCCTATAGATTATATTCCTAATTATTCGTATATTACAACACTAGGCACCACATTGTCTAACACATCTCACATAAGCATGTTCTACCAATAGAGGTAACAGTATTCTACAGCTATGCCATGTTACCTGCACACTCCATGTCAACTTGCTGGGTGGATCCGGCCTCCATGATGATACATGTTAATTGCTGTGGTTGTTGTTGGCCAGAAGCCACCTGGCTCAGGAGCAGCTCTTCCAATCTGGTGAGGGGGGGATGGATGGCTACCCCCCCGCCTGTGGCAAGCTGTTGTCTGCAGATATCAGACGCACGCTGCCAGACATGTCTAATTAAATCACTGCAGTGATGGCATACCTGCTCATATGTCCGGTTATGCATGCCTATGTCATTTACCCTACGGACAAGATCTTGCCACAGCGTGCCCACTCATGCTGGTCCTGGCTAGTTCTGGAGAACAGCAGCGCATAGTGCTGTACCAGGCTCACTGTGATGGCTTCCTCCTCTGATGTGCTATATGCCGGGTTACGATGGTGGGACATTACCCTGGAAGACAAATAAACAATATGTGTGAGCAAGTCATGTGGCACACGTGACATTCTAAAGTACAGATAGAAATTACTGCCATATATAGCAAACTATTGGCTGTCAGGAGATACACACTTTCAATACCACATATCAGTTCTCAACAAACAGATGCCTCACAGTGCCTGGAACACTCTGTATATCAAACCATGTTTTGCACAGCAACAAAGTTATAACAGTATGTAAGACTATACAACAGTACATGGCACACTGTATGTGACACAATGCACCACCTAGCCACTGGAGGTATATATCATGCTAATGCATCCTGAAATATGTAATCCATTGCAATGAATGTAAAGTCCACTGACAGTATTAACAGTATACCACACTAGTTGTTGATGGCGGACGCCTGCCTAACATATGTGCACATTTGTTAATATAGGTGGCATACCGCTGTACTAGATTATACATGTTGCTAGATATGCAGTTATATCCTGTAACACACATATGACCAAGGCCATGGTACAGGCATACCCACACACACAGCAGACATACATAACAGACACAAAGGTATGGCGACCCAGGTGACCTTTACCTGTGTACCTTACAGTACTGTGTGTCAGTAGTTACCAGACCTTTTGCCTGAGGTATGTAATCTGTGAGGTCTACAGGGAACACACATAACAGTGGTTCCAATAAATGTGCATGTACACCATACTGTGCTGTTTAGGCATTCAGCTTCACATAGTACTACAGTTCATACAGGAGTTGGATTCACCAGCAGTAACGTCCAATAAGCATACATGTACTGCTTTAGCCTACAGTGGGACACCCCAGTCGAAAACAAGGGACTACATCAGACCATATGGCATGCTGCTTTTTTTGCCTAACAATTGCATACACATCTTTTGCTGGAATCACAGCTAGGACACATAATACCATGACTGAAACAGTTTCCCACTAAGCTATCACACATATACCGAACTCTGACACATTCACAGACACATTCACCATCACACTCAGTCACCTCACATATCGATTATTGCAACAAGTACATATGGGTGTGTATCACTTCATAGGTAGGTTAGAGGCTATTGGCCCTATGGCCAATAGAACTCTAGCCATATATTACCCTGGCCTCTGACATACAGCTATTTAAATTTCACATGGCCCAGTCAAGCAGAGACACTGAGGTGATTGCCTGGTTGTCTTCACTATCTCCCATACAGTCTCCAGGATTATTTATGACAACTGGTAATTAGGAGTTTTGTTTGCTATGGAGAGTTGGTTAGTTCCAGAGTGTGGGATGTCTCTGAGATAGGGATCTATCTCTGCAGCATGTGCTGTTTATTGTGGTCAAAGGGTTTAGGTCCCAAGAGAGTGTGGCTCGTACAGATTGTGATCTGTTTACGTGGAGCATGTCCAACAGATCTGGGTTAGACATAGCTTAGTATGTCATTCAGAGGTCATCTCTCGGTAGGCGGTATGCAATACAGTGTAGTTGTGGGTCTGTGGGATGGTCTGCATAGGGCATCTGTTTGTCGCCGATATCACTCTTTGTGAGGTATGTCTGTGTCCTTGCCACTTGATGTAGATGTCTTGTGAGGAACATACCACATGGGGCATTGTACTTTATACTGGGTCTTTTGTGTGTGGAGTAGAGGGGAACACTGACCTATTTTTTTCCTGGATGACACACCTTTTGTGATGACGTGTGCCATGTAGTTGGATTATATGACCAGTGTGGCACTGTGACTATCGAAGGGGAGACTAATGTCCACCTGTGTCTCCTGGTCTCTTATCACACCTTTGGTGTTGAGTAGACTACCACCTATGTGGTAGTTCATGGGTACTGAGTCTTTGCAAGGAGGGATGCCAATGCAGTGTCAACACTGAACTTGAGTCCATGGCTTTGTCACCAGGCATCTGTTGCAGTAATTATGACCCTGTCTCTCTCTCTCTCTCTCTCTCTATATATATATATATATATATATATATATATATATATATATATGTATATCAATATATCTATATACACACATACATATGAGCATCCATTGCTGTACATATAGATATACATATAGGCACATATACAGTCCACATGTCATGGTGGGTATATCAAGTATGGGAAGGTTGTGACGTATACAGTTATGTCATAACATTGCACAGTGTTGTGCAGAATGCATTTAAGGAGTTCTCAGCCCATGTTGCTTTAGCAGGCCTCACTGGCTGCAACACTGCAAACCTGATGAATCATACCCACAGCGTTTAACCACCACATGTCATATACCAGCACTGTATGCTGTCTGGTCTGCCACACACTACAACCTACATAGAAATACGCACATAACAACCGTCAACAACATATATATATATATATATATATATATATATATATATATATACATATACATATATATATATATATATATATATATATATATATATATATATATATATATATACACCGTTCACAAACAGTTGCAGTATGTCCCTTGCTCAATGCACATGTACAGATGCTAATATATCTGACATGGACAGATCTCTCTGTATGTTTGTGCCATACACACACAAGGACCACACTTTTGTAAGTACATGTACCTCATGGCTGACCTGTTGGGCCTTGCTGCAGCATGAACAGGTGTCACATGTGAGCACACAGTAATATCAGAGGGTCTATACATAGCTGCTGATGCTGAATTAGCATACTAGCCTGGTACAGCTGTTGCCATTACTAAGCTACACATTAATATGACTATCATGCATTTGTTACTCTGTCACATCCATGTTTGCATAACCGTATGGGCTACTACCCCAAACAGACTTTGTACACACTACTGTACAGAACACAGATAACATGGATCAGATGTTTGACATTTAATGCTGGACTACATATGTCACACCCCACTGCACACAGCAACACACTCGTTTCCCCATGCCAGTGGTTATGCAGGCCATCTGTGTATCGATACATACTGCTGCCACATATGGATGATTCCAACTATATAGAGTACTCTTCATAAACATCTACTACATTCCAGTAAATACATAGCTGTTACATACCTTTCCTTTGTATGTGTTCGTATATCCTGGTAAACTTTTTTCCCAATATAGGTGTTGGTTTCAATACCTCCTTTACTGTTCAGGGCCTTTCTTTTATAGATTTTTATTTCAGTATATATTGATTTGCAATAATTTTATTTTCAATATATTTAACTTTTCTAAATATTTTCTTTCAATATATTTTTTTCAATGTATTACTTTTTCAATATATATATTTTTTCTATATATTTTTCTTTCAAATCTTTTTTCAATATATTTCATTTCAATGTTTTCTTTCAATATAGTTTCTATTCAATACATTTTTTCAATATAATTTCTTTTGTCAATATACTGATTTATTTTCAGTATATTCCTTTTGTTATGTTTCTTTACTTTACATTACCTTTTCTTTTCTTTTTTTTTTTGCTCTCTCTCTCTCTCTCTCTCTCCCTCCATACCTGCAATGGAATGATTGCATGTGTGGAGAGCAAGTACAGACTGCTTTTATAGGTATCTGCACATGTGCATGTGATGGCCTCTGTACCAATTGGTGGCCACCATTTGGCAATTGCATGCAGCCTGCTGTGTGGTACTTGCAGTACTCACTGTCATAGCAACCCAGTGCTATAAATTGCTAGGTCAGGTAGGCATAGCATTTTCAGAATTCCAGAGTGGGGACCATGCTTGTTTGCTGTGGACACCATTGTGTAAGTCAGAAGGTTGGTATACTTCTTCTAACTGTTGCTAAGGGTGTAGCCAGTTATTTGTATGTTGTACTCAGACCTGAATGTTGCCTCTTCCAGTACACAGTTGACAGTATAGAATTGTACTCACCCCTAGAAATGCTAACACAAGATACATGGGAGTATGGAGTTTCTTTACAACATCTACTATTAGCTGCCATACATATGATGTTATTGAGATGTTTCCATTTGGCACATGAACTGTTTGGAAACAGCTATACTGTGGATATTAATGTACTGACTTATGCACTGTTTGTGCTTTTTGTTTTGTTGACATTATCACAGGATGCTCATGAAACTGGACAATTCCAGTACTGAGTATGCCTACCTACATCCTTGCTGTACCTTGAACACTCTGGTATTTTGTACATTTGTGTGGGGATTGTCCTGCTATGATACTGTGTGGGGGTTGTGAAGTGCTGCTGTAACAGTATTTACTGCTAGAATGTCTGGTTCTGTTATCACAGTCATGTAATGCAATTCCACGACTGCTGGTATAGTTCCACAGAACAGGTTTTGTGTTATGGCATTCCTACCATTCCTTTATATTGACACATTCTGATGCATGATATATATATTTCAGCAATATCTTGCTGTATATCTACTGTGGCCTAGTGGTACTTCATGCAGTCTAGTGTGTCCAAGGTCTGGGGTTCAAGACTGACAATGGTGTTTTATTTTGCTGCTGAGCAGAACAAGGCCCCTCATATGCAGGGTGACTAAAGCACTTTTAAGCAGTTGTAAGTGGGTTTGCGTGGGTTTGCGTGACGCTTAGCAATACTTAGCTAAGCGCACACATGCGCACACTAGCTTAAACCCGCTTACTACTGCTTACAAGCGCTTACTCCCGCTAACCCCCGCGCTCATTTCTTTGAAAGAAATGAAAATGGGGAGATAAAAAAGTGGTGAAAAAGGGGCACAAAAAGGGAAAGACAGTATGGAAAACAGATCAGGATGTGCAGGACAGGTGTAGGGAAGGTCCATAGCGGCCCATTTCTTTAACAGCAACAGCTGTGCATATACTAGTAATTTGGAGGGAATTTTGAAACCTTCCACCCCTGAGAGAGGGGTGAGGTCAACGAATTATGTTGTACTGCCAATTGAATTTCAGTGTCTGTGTCCAGCGGACATTTGTGTAAAATGGGCAGCTATGTATGGGGCGTAATTTTTTTTGTGGGAGCAGATTGCCCATTTTGTTTTTCAGGTGAGAGTGGAATGTGAGGTAGGGGAAGTAGGTATGTTGTGGGAGGTAGGTTAGTGAGGTAAACAGACAAGACAAACAAGATGCATACAGGGGCAGAATATGACACATGCGGTGGATGAACACAATTGACATGGAAGGATGTTTGGAAATCGCAAGCCCATGAGCCCACAGATGGCAACAGTGGAACTGAGATCTCCACCAATGGGCAGTCACCAGTGCACCTTCACAGCCCGGAGGGTGGCTGTGTTGGGGCTGCGTAGGAGGGGCAGGCTCACCCGTGAGTCACACCACTCTTGCCTCAAGCTGGCATAGGAGATTAGTGACTGAACGCTGGATCACCTTACGCACCACAGCCCGGACCCTTTGGAGGGTGACAGGTGGCCCTCCTCCAGCCATGCTTGCACGGGGGGGATGAGCCCCATCCCCTACAGCGCTTCCACCTGATGGTGGCACAGGACCAATGGAGGAGGGGTTCCTGGGCTGGGTACCGGACCTGCTGGTGCCAGGTGCAATCACCAGCTGAGGTAGGACAGGTGGATCCGCGGGGACCGGCCTTCCCATACGTTCTGTGTTTAGGTGTATTTAATGACAACATAGCCAACAGCATTCCAATTTAGTTGTAACAGCATGCAGTAATATTCCCATTAACCCAACACACCAGAGTTCCAACAGTTGAACAGCAAGCATAACACATGCATATATTGAATGACAGTGGACATTCCAACAGCATGCAGGAATGATTGGTGGCAACAGGCAAGCAAGATTGTGGTGTTTGAACAGGGCACATGCATCAAAGTTATGCAGATATTTATAAACCAATTGGACATAAGTCCCAACAAATGTTTTGAGATTACACATACCCATTGAGTTGTGGAATTGCATTGTTTATGCGCATACAGTAGGGTGTAAAAAGATACCTCCATTAACAACTTATATGAACTTATAGTTTACACTACATTCCTACTGACTGCAGGTATATATCCACTACATGTCTTATTACACTGGGCAATGTCCAGTATGTTGTGGGATGTGTTTTGCTAGTTAATTATGTACCAGACCTGTATCTAATATACAAACTGTCCAGGATGCAGATGTTACTGCTACATATTTATATATTTTATTTATATTCATACGTCTACATATCTGGATGTGTTCAGGTGACATTGCCAGTTAAATTTTAACAGCCCCCTACATTTTTTGCAGCACACTGACATTTCCGGTGCACACAATTACAAGCTACTCATGTGCCAGATTTACCTATACATGCCAGCCTTGAAACTACAGTTGAGGACTGTATATATGCTTAAGAGATACTGCCACTCCCTTCATACTCGTTCTATGGGCCTACCCAAGTGTGGGATGACAGCGCTTAATGCAACACTACTATTTTTATACTGCAAAAGTACATCTACATTTCAAAGAAGGTGACACAGACACACTACAGGTGTTATACCTTTATTAATTAAATTACACAGGGCCGTATTCATGATGGCTTGCACGGAGTCTAAGAGTAGAGTAAGACTCCATGCAGCCATCATGTCCGACGAGCGATCCAGGAACAGCCTGCAGGGGCATGCAAGAGATCTCCTAAAATGGCTCTTACACGGATAGGGCCGGGTTATGCAAATTACCTCAATTGCAGGCAAAAGGCATGCAAATGAGGAAGATTTACGATTCAGGAAACCCGAACCTGTCCAAGTATATCTGCAGAAATGTACTCAGTTGACAATTGAGTACCATTCTGCAAATAGCAAAACGGAGCCATGACAGCTCCAAATAAATGTTGTATCCATTGCAGGAAGCATGCCAATGGCCAAATATATGGCCAATGTCAATGTTTCCCGATGCAATAAGAAAAAAATGTATTTTTTTCTCCGATTTCCGATGTTTAAGCGTAGCACAGCACCATGCTGTGCTCTAAAAACCAGAAAAATTAAAATTAAAACCAACAAATGTGGATTTCATGTAAATTGTTAATTTACAATGCAAGGGAATGGCAGGCTGAAGACAACATGTCCACCAAGTAGAGATTGTTAAGGGGGGAAGCACAGTCTAAGAGATGTAACCAAGCATTAGTAGGCAATCCTATGCAAAGTAGGGTTAGGATAGTGAATTGCAGGTTTACATAGCAAATGAGCACAGTCAGTGGAGTGTAGGAGTAGGACACGGGGAGTAACAGAGTAGAAGATAGGTGACATCACGAGTGGGGTATGTATGAAAGAAGGGAAGCTCATTGGAGCAGAGTGGCATGTGTCAGCTGTCATTTACACATCATTGAAAGAGGCGTGTCAACAGGTAGGCTAGGTAAAGTCAAGAAATGGAAGGTGTATGCCATGAATAACAACACAAGTTTCTTGCTGAGTGAGTATGCGCACGTGTGCGCACCTGTAAACCCGAGTAAGACAGTGTGCGCACGTGTAAGCTTGAGTGCACGGGTTTAAGCCAGAGTAAGCATGTATAAGGCAGTTTAAAGTGTTGTAAGCATGTTAACACTGGTGTGCACGCATTTTAACCCAAATAAGCAAGTTGTAGTCCGTGTAAGCATGTGTGCACGCGTGTGAGCTGCTGTGAGTGTGTTTGCACTTGTGTGTGTGGCGCTGCCCCCCCCCCCCCCGAGGAAACTGAAAGGAAATAGAAATCACAACAAATAGTAGGAAGCTACCAGGGAGTACTAGCAGAGCTAGCAGGTGAAAACAATCAGAATCAGGCAATTACACAGGCAGTACACTAGCCCAGCCCAGCCTAGCATTTAAAACTCTACAAACAACAGTCCATAATTTTCTCACAAGAGACACTGCAGTAAGCTAATAGAAGTGAAAATTGAAAAAGCTTTACTGAGACAAAGAAATGTTAAGGCCTGTGATTGCCGTTATAAGGCGACATATGCAACATGCTGAGGGTCGTGACAATGGAAATGCTGCTGGACAACCCAAAGTGAGGAGACAGAGAAGAGTGTACAGGCCCAGGGTAACCCACCAAGGGCTACATGAGCAGGAGATAGTGGAGCGCTATAGAGTGGACAGAGACCTCCTGCAGCAAATTGTTGAGCTGTGCAGGCCACACCTCACACACAGAACCAGCAGAGGGGTACCCATCCCAGTGGAAACCAAGGTATGTATTGGCCTAAGAATATTAGCAACAGGTACCTTCCAGAGACCAACTGGTGATATGATGGGGATATCACAGGCATCAGCATCCAGGGTACTGCACCAGTTCCTGGATGCCATGTCAGCACATGTCGGTGATCATGTATATTTCCCCAATTTCAGTGAGGTATTGGCCAGCAATATGCATCTCTTCCAGCAAATAGCAGAATACCCTGAGGTAGTGGGTGCAAAAGACTGCATGCACATATGCATCAAAGCACCATCCGGTGGGCAGGGTCGGGTCTACTTCAACCGCAAGGGCTTCCCCTCAATCAACTGCCAGGTTGTGTGTGATGCCCAGGGCATAATACTGAATGTGTGTGCTGGCTGGCCTGGAAGCTACCATGATTCCCATATCTGGCATCTGATGCAGCTGTACCAGACCTTTGCCAATGGGGACATCCCACATGTTCACCTGCTGGGGGATGCTGGCTATGCACTGGAGCCATGGCTGATGACACCCATCAGAAACGCACACACACCTGAACAGGAACACCATAATGAGGTACACGCACAAACACAAAATGTAATCGAGCATGTGTTTGGGATGCTGAAGTCATGGTTCTGGTGCCTGGACACATCTGGTGGAGCCTTGCAGTAATCACCAACTACATGTACCCAAATTGTCATGGTATGTGCTATGCTACATAACATGATCCTGCAAAAATAGCTGCAGCAGGACCAGCATGGGGCAGGGCCAAACAGCCCCCCACCATTGCCAAGGCCTGCATAGGCACAGGGTGACTCGGAGGAGGAACAACCTGAGCCTGCCCCAGTAGGCAGAAGGAGGCATGCCCAGTATGCTTTGGCCTTGGCAAAGAGGCAACAGATAGCACATACACTGGCTCAGTAGGAACTCTGGAAATTATACCTCTCTCTGACTCGCACATATAATAAAAGGGATGTCTAAGTTGACTGACCTGCTTTCAAACATGTACAGGGAATGTAGTATGTGCATCTGACATAAGCAGCCCTGCAGCACCACCTGAGGCATGATTGCCATGTGTTAAGCAATGTAAAGCAGTGCTAAACAGCATTTACCATCATGTAGTTTCTGCAAACAGAAATGCACACACCAACTAGTGCAACTGTGGTCAATGTTGAGTAATATTGGGCAACGTCCAGCAAAGTTGGTGAATATTCAGCAGTGTTGGACAAGCCTGGTCTAAGTTGGGCATAGCTGAACAAAAGCCAACATGCTCATATGTGCTTAACTGGCCCTTAAGCGGTCTGGTCTGCTCAGTATGAAAATATAAAGCAGTGATGGGCCTCGTACCCAGGATACCATGCACTATAATTAAAGTACTGAACCACTAAACCATGACAGTATTGCAGTGGTCAGCCAGTATGAAGGAATGTTGATAGGTCTATGCAAAGTATCTCATGGAAACCCTGCAGGCACAACATAATCCCTGTTGAGTTATGACACAAAGGTGAGTCCTGCAGTAAGAACAGAACTTGACTTCCAACACACAAACACAGTATAAATGTTAATATTGGTCATGTTCACACCCTCAAATGTAGTGGACCTCAGATCACAGCATACTAAAAGGTCACACTCGGCATGCTAACACACTTGAATATATGAGACAAATGTCAGGCAACAAAACATGGAAACCCTGAACTGGGCATTCTCACACACTTAGGCCATGTCTGAGTACAGCAGTGGGCTACACATATCAGGCAGTTGCATGTGTAAACCCAGGAACCTCTCACTATCCAGCAATCCACCCTGTG
Organism: Protopterus annectens; assembly: GCF_019279795.1. NCBI lineage: Eukaryota > Metazoa > Chordata > Ceratodontiformes > Protopteridae > Protopterus > Protopterus annectens. The sequence continues at coordinate 689,354,345 of NC_056746.1, forward strand.
CACACAGTTACATGACAACAGACACATATATAATATAGTGGAACCCTGTCATAATCAAATATGTTCAGCAGATACCTAAGTTGTTCATAGAAACTGGGAAAGCAAAGTCGATAAAGACCTGCAAACAGTATCAGCAATAACTATTGTGCATTCTGAACATAAGTATAGGTTCAGAGGTCGATACTAGGCTATCTGCCCTAGGGCATGTACAAGCCTAGCCAGAGTGTGTTTGGCTTTTGCAACCCTGTCAGATTACTACACTGTGCCAGTGAATAGTAGGTCGCACAAGATAGCCCATGTACGTCTAGGCTAGTTTGCCTCTGTCTAGCAGGGACACACAAGATATCCCAGGGGTAAACATAAGATCACCCATACAGCCATCAAGAAGTCCCCTGTAGGTGGTCAGTGGGTGGCTCTGCCTATGTGAAACTGTGATCACAATCCAGAGTGAGTGGAGGCCCTGGGATAAGAATCTGTCCCTCTCGCATGTCCAATTAACATCTGTGCTGAGGTATATGTCCCTGGAGTGTGTAGCTCCAAGGGAGTCGGATATCCTGAGGTGGAGCATGTCCAGTAATTCTGGGTTGGGTATTTCCATAAACAACAGGCACACATCATATCCGAGTAGGTGGTAAGCGATCTAGTATAGCTGGAGTTACTGCAACTGAAATGAGCAGGTCATCCGTGTGAGTCCCTACATCTGCCTGGTGCGGAACTTCTGTGGCCAGTACAGTTGCTGTAGGGGTTGGGTAAGGTACACCCCAAATGTGGCATTGTAACCAAGCATGGTTGTGATGAGTATAGGGGCACAATGACCTCACTCGATCAACATGTGAAACCATATGGTATAAGGTGGTTTATATAGAAGGTCTGTCCAACCACTTTGGCAACGTGAATGTCAAAGTCAACAGTACAAAAAAGTCACGTCCCCAATCACCTAACAACTCCTACCATATGTAATGGAGTACTATCAATGTGGTAATGTGTGCTCATGTTGCTATTCCCAAAGGGGATGACTATGCAACCAATGGCATTTAGCTGTAGGCCATGTCTCAGGCACCAGTCATCCATCTCTGTGAGACCCTGTTTGAGTATGCATGTGGCAGCCGGAGAGTTAATTATGGCACCCAGCTTGCAGTCAAGTGCAAACAAGGTCAGCCATATTCCCCCTGTGGTAGCCTGTATGCCAGACAAATATATACTGAACAATAGAGGTCCCAGGACCAAGCCATGTGGAATGCCATGTGTAACTGGTTTATAGTCAGACATGGTACCTGCAATTCTGACCATGTGGGTGCTAACCCTGATCCAGGTAGCAATCCACCATGTGAGATATGTGTCCATATCGATGCTGGTGAGCCTATGCATAATGGCCCAGTGGGTTATTGTGTGGAAGGGGTTTGCAAGGTTCACGTAGGCTGTGTGGACAACTGTCCCTATGTCGATGGACCTGTTAACCGTGTAAAGAATACAAACATGTTCAAGAGGCAAGATCTGCCCACAACAATGCTGAAATGTGTAGGAAACAGTGTCTGTAGGTTCCCAATATGTATGTGTAAGAGACCCATGACAATACACTCCATAATGTTGCAGAACAGGCTAGTTAGGCTTATAGGGCAATATTGTCTGTGGTCCGTTGTGACATCAACTCTGTGTAGTGGGACCACTGTCGCTGTAAGCCATTCCGTGGGTACATATTCTGTAGTAACTCCGATATTGCACAGTGATGTAATGTGAGGGTTATGTCTGTCATGAAGCTCATGTAAAATGCATGCCGGGACACCATCTAGTCCCATTGATGCTGTGATGTATGCTTTGGGGAGGGCAGCACTCACCTGTTACTGTGTGATGTCAGGAAGGTTACACTCTGTTGGGATGGATAGTTGCTCTCTAGGGGGGATGGGGGGAGACATCTGCACTGAACCTGTTTGCCAGGATGTTGACAATGCCAGTGGGTTCAGGGTAAGTTTGTCAGTATGCAGTAACACACAGCATATCGGTGAGTGTCCACCCAGGTTCCTGACATAACTGAAGAAGGCCTTGTGACAGTCCTACATGTCTGGTGCAATTGTCCGTGAGAAGCAGCCCTTAGATACGTTCATATGTGATTGTAGCTGTCTGCTAGTACAGATCACAGATACTTTCCCTGTCTGGGATTGTGCTCTATCATGTAGTAGCTTCCTCCGGATGTTGAGCAGCTTATTAATGGCTGGGGTCTACCAGACAGGTCCCCTGCCATTGGAGGAGTGAGTCCTGTTGTTATTTGGGATAGCACAATCCATGCAGTCCACTAGGTGTCCATAGATTGTGTATGTAAAGGATTCAGCAGTCGGAGCCGTATTTGCCACTGTCTCAGGGTCACTGAAGGATACCACCTTGCTTTGGTGAAGTGAGACATTGGCTCATGAGAAGTTCACCAAGAATACCCAGGATGGGTGTGTGGAGGGTATATGTATGTCCAGTGAGATATATGTATGTTCTGACCTTACCAATGAGGGGTATATCGCTGGTGTGGAACAAGAGTCCCCATGTTGGTAATGATCAGGTCCAATATGTATTCCCCCTTGTGGCTGTGGTGACTGGTTGTGCCATAGCATATGAATTAACAAATTGTAGCGACTGTAGGGCGCGGGTGTTGGGGCTTGAGTAGTATCCCCAGTCAATATTAGTGTATTTGAAGTCACCCAATATAATGTTGCTTGTGGAGACCTCCATATTCCCCACTGTTCCCAGGAATGCCGAGTGTGGTTCGTGAGTTTGGGAGGGTGGTCAGTAGCAGGCAACAAACTGAAAGGCAGTTCTGCACAATGGTAGTTGTATATGTATGGTCTGTGATGCTTTGTGCAGTGCTACTAACCCGGAGGTGTGTGTATCTGTGATGTATATGGATACTCCCCCTAGGTGTGTTGTCCGTTCCAAGTCCTGTGGCCAGAAAGCATGGTATGAAACATAACCTGGTAGTGCTGGTGTGCATATGTGAGCCTGAATTAGGTGTCTGCTAGTGCACAGATATTGCTATCCTCCATACTGAGGAAAGTCCTGACTGGCCACAATAGGAGGGTAACACATCTGGTGTTGAGCAGCATTACCCTTAGTGTCATATAACCTGTAATGTCTATGGAGGTGGGTTTGTCTATTGAGCCCTGCTTAACAAATGCACTATGGTGGTAGCAAGAGCCTTAGCCAGCATTCGAAGGTCCATGTGTGACAGGTGCAAGCTGTCCATACTGAAGCTATGTGGCATGTCGAGCATGTCACCACAGGCTGACAGACACTGTATCCCCTATGAATGATACCAATTTGTTAGCCAACTGTTAAATGTCTGTATACTTTGACATCATAATTGTTGGGTGTAAGATGCGAGACAAGGTCAGGGTGATACTGGCCTGGGCTACATGATCAGAGTGTTCCTCCTTGTACCATGTCATGTGGTCCAGGGAGTAACGTCCGATATGTTATGCAGCAGCATGGACAATGATGGTGCCAGTCCTGTACTTGTTTTGGAGTGACCTGACTGCATGTGTTATGTGGCAGATCCTGGCACCTGAGAAACAGCCCAGAGTGACTATTCCCATGTTTCAGCTGGTGAGTGGTACGTCAGTGTGTCTGACAATAAGTGTCACCTATTACAAGTGTACTAGGTGAGTTGTCTATCCTGAAGGGCAGTGACTGTGTGGCACACTGACATTGTGAACTATGTGATATGTGGGTATTGTAGTGGGGTAGCAGTTGTGTGTGTACCTGCTGTGGAGGTCTCTGCTGCTTAGGCAGAGTTAATTCACAGCATCTGAGTATGTCTATGTGTGATAATGTGGTTTGAGTGCTGTTGCCAGTGGATATGTGAGACTGATATGTGTTGTGTGTGGTTACCTTCACCACCTAATAGACTGCGCCAGTCATGGGTCGAGAGAGTTCAGCACCCTGTATGTCTCTATAGGTGCATCTCACACATATAGCTGAGTTTGCCGGGAGGAGGAGAGGGTTGTCTGTGTACATGAGGCAGATGTGACATTGTGTCAACATCACAATATTCACCAGCTGGACTGGAAAGTACACACGAAACCGACCCCTGGACATGCCGGGATATTATGATGACATACACTGTAACCAGATCACAAAGGATCAGCAGGGTGTCAAGTGTGTAAAAAAGTATAACAGGGATTAGTGCTCAGGTTCGTTGGTGTTCTGTAAAGAGTAGCTGAGAAGGAGTCCAAACTGAATCATGACACCTCCGACAGCTATGTCATATATAGCAATGTACACCCATATATGTCATGAGTCAGGACCAACTGTACCTGACTGACAATGCCAACATCCTGACAGACAGGCCCATATATACAGACCCAACTCCCACTGACGATAGTCCATATCAACATACCAGGAGATATCACATGTAGAATGGATGAACAGCTACCCCCAATGCCAAAAGCATGGCAGCAAGTGGAATACATTGATTCACAATATGTGTCATGCATAAACTACAGAACAAACAGATCCTGCACCTGAACAGTCAGCTGAGCCTCCCTCCCTACACAGGATGTGGAACCGTTGAATGTGTTACAGCAACGTATGGCACTACACACAAGTGTTGGTGCACAACACACCATGGTAAGTACAGTCCGGTATGCCTATGAAGTCTGATCTGCAAGGCCATGTAGTCCACCATGGTTGAAGTCATAAACAGAGCTATTGGAAGCTGACATACACAGAACCCCACTAACTGTGGTATGTTCATGTGCGGATCATAGTTCCCAAACATGCTAGACTGTTTGCAAGGCAGCCACCCAGGACATACATCACTGAACACAGCTACACTTGTCTCACATAGACACTGAATAGCCCATTATCAACATCCCAGACACATGTAGTACCCACAAAACCAACAAGCTGTGCATAAATATGTGTTGAAATATAAAGGAATGTCAATGTGTCCACAGATAGATCACACAAAGTAAGGATTATGAGTTCCTGTTCAAGCTGCTGACACCCGATGACCCACATGGACCATTCCTAGAATGGCATAAAACAAAGTGTACACACATTACCATGTCCAGTCTGATGATGTTACCATCCTATAAACACAGCAGGAGAAGTGAAGCCACCCAATAAAGCAAATAGTGCACCGTAGTAATACAGCTCTCTCTAGTATCATAACATAGTTAGGTAGAGCTTTGTATCCTGAAAATACTGACTGTGTGTGTGGGTGGGGTGTGTGTATGTGTGCAATTGTCTTTGAAAGGAGTGCCCTTTTTGGAGACTGGGAAAACACACTAAAAGAGGTGCATTCCTCTTTGGAAAGACTGATGATGTCACCATCCTATAAATACAGCAGGAGAAGTGAAACCACACAGTAAAGCAAATATTGTGCCGTGTTAATGCATTTCTCTGTAGTATCATAGCATAGTTAGGTAGAGGTTTGAATCCTGCAAACGCTGACTGTGTGTGTGTCACTGTTGGTCAATGTAGTGTGGGTTTTGCTTATACTATGGTATGACATATTATGATTGCAACAGTAAGTGCATTGCACACATCAGGTATCTGCGGTGCAAAAATATATGTGTACATGTCCCCTCAATCAATACATAGATGTGAAGCCTGCATACTACATGAATACATTTGTTTCCATTGACAGGTTGTGCCACTGCTTCTCAGATCGTAGGTCACATATGTATGTATGTGACAAGGCTGTCCACTGTCGTAATCTGTGGCCAAGTTCATCTGTGCCACACACACCCATGACAGTTACCTAAGAGTAGTGTGAGTGGGGGTATATGCCTGGGGTATATGTCAGACATGTTCATACACAACAACGACTGCCAATAATGGACAGTCTTTATAGGTGTGCAACTGCCTTGTGGATATGCATTCAGGCCTCTAATGTCTTATGTGATACACCTTTGGACTCCACAATACTTATGGAATAGTGGATACCAAGGGACACATGACATAACATGTGGCCATATGTACACATTGGTACCCAACATACATGTTGAGGGCTACCACCTGTGTGGTACTGATGGGATAGTATGTATAGTACATGTGGATGACTATGCCATAGTCGGCTTACTGCTATACAGCATGTATCAGACAACAGGTATCTGTCTGTATTATACCCTTGTGTAGGATATGCGCCCCATCCAGGGAATGCATTGTAGGCCAATGCATGCATTTCCAGATATGGATGGACACATCCCTAGTGTGTTTGCATGTACCTAAGGGGGCTATAAGCCAAACAGGTGTGGTCACAGGAATGGATGGTGGTCATTACCACTGGTCAGTGTTATAGTGTAGCACCGGAAAGATCCAACTGTTACTGAGTTCCCTACGACTGTGTGCCATTTGTCAGGACATCATCCAATGATTGCTTATAGTCATGCTGTTGAGGTTGTGTATACCACCAGACCGCAAATCATTGACAGATATTAACAGTATCACCCACAGCATGGTGTCAACCCATGTCATACACACATGTCTACCCATGTTGGTAAATAACTGTAGTAGAATGCATACTGTCCACTGAAAGATACTATGAAATGTTAACAATGTGTACAACAGGGTATGCCACACGTCCCATGTGTCCACTATGCAGACAGTGCGCACCCACCATGTTCACAGATGTACACTTGCTAATCTGTACTGCTCACATCACACACGTACTGTCCGCTCACTAACACATGCTGGCAACACATTACACTTCAGTCAAGTGGCACATGGGTGGACAATACATACTCAGACCTAACAGTGGTGTATACAATGCTACATTGACAATCAGAGCTTTGATGCATAATGTCTGCTCAGATATACCTACAAGGATGTTATTACACTTTCCTGTTGACAAATTGCTAATATTGCTACACTGCTATAGTGTCACCCTGTGCATCAGCACCATGTTAGCCTGTTCCTCCATCAATGTTACAGATGACAGGAGGCGACACAGGTATCATCATATGCACAGGGCATTTTGTTGTTTGCCAGAGCCTGACATTGACCCATCCAATCAACATGTCTGTGTGTGTGTGTGTGTGTGTGTGTGTGTGTGTGTGTGTGTGTGTGTGTGTGTGTGTGTGTGTGTGTGTATGTGTGTGTGAGGGACAACAGTACAGCATGGATCAATGTTGATGTAATGTGTGTGTGTATGTGTGAGCCCTAGTTGTTTAGTTAATGTGTGTGTGTCTGCATGCACACAGCTCCACTATGTGGCTGCCATATACGGTAGTTTGTGGGACAGCCACAGACTGTACCTGCTAGGCTGTACAGATCATTGTCTCTGGCCACAGACACAGTACCTGTGCCTGACAAGGGTGATACGGACAGTATCGGGTACCAACCCTGACTGGGTACTATCATCAGAGGCAGAGGTATGATGACTGGACCCATGTCCCTGCTGGGACTGGCCAGAGCCACGTGCACGTGGTCTACTGGAACGGTCAATGGACAGGCCAGCCCCAGCCCTGCTGGGGCTGGCACTGCCACTAGGGGAGTGGCTGTGAACTGTGGGCCATCACCGACCACTGCCAGCTGTTGCTGTTGCTGGCATGCATCCGCGTCAATGTCGCAACCGTCCCGCACGGTTCTGGCTCATGGAAGACATATTGTGGATGGCATCTAATGTCTCCCCCCAACATCTATCACTGACCTTGGTGTAAGTCCAGAGGGCACCCGCAAGGTCACGGATGCTGTCATTGATAGTGGTGTAATGTGCCCTCTACGCCCTAAGTCCCTGCCTGGTCTACCGTTCCATACATGCCTGAGCCTGCATTACAGCCTGGAGCATACTGGATGTCGTAAGACCTGTGAGGGCATGCCTGCCAGGGGCAATATGACCAGCGGTGCTCCCCCGAGAACCCCTGGACCTCTGCCTATGTGGTACCATTCCTGGAATACGGCTATGGTTGCTGTGAGGGGATGCAAGTGCCATGGGTACCACACTCTCCTGGTCAATGCCAACCATATGCTGTCCCTCACCTATGGCCATTGCTAGTGAGGGTGTATTGACAGTATGAGTGTGCACATAGATGGGGTTGAACGCTGTGTACTGTGGATTGGCAGACCAACGGCATACCCTGTCAAACCTTCCTGTGCCAAATCACATGTCTCATCATCACCACTATTCGTGGCAGTAGCTTCAGGTTCCCTGCTGCTTGCGGCCAGCCCTAACTCAGCACCTGTGAGAGGAAGACAGGAAACACACTTTACGGTCTGCACATGCACACATGTGCACATGCACACATGCAGACATGAACACATGAACATGTGCACATACACACATGAACACATGAACACATGCACACAGGAACACGTGCAGACAGGAACACATGCACACATGTACACGTGCATACATGCACGCATATACATGCACACATGCACTCATGAACACATGCAAGCATGAACACATGCACACATGAACACATGAACACTAATACACTCTTCACTACAGCACATACACACACACACCAGCAATCCAAAACATACTCTATAGTGGGTGAAGGTGGGTGTCAGTATCACAAGGTAAACAGCCACCACACACGTGTCAGCATGCAGAATATGTGTTGCAGAAGACCATGCAGTGCAAGTGTAGATGCCCCTATTTAATGGCAGTATACATGGATTTGATGCAACTGTGTAGTTGTTCAGTGACTGGCTACACCCTGGAACACACAACATTGCTGTACAGTTATTATCAGCTCTGCAATGCCCTGTGCACCATCACTCACAAGTATACATGCCATGGCTGCATGTGGTATCTGTGTGACACATAGATATCCATGTCTGAGTACAGTGTCTGTGTCCATAGCAGATAATAGTCGGCACGGGTGTAGCACATGCATGCTATGTACACACATGGGATGTGTGGTGCATGTTGACGTGAAGGAACCCCAATGCTCGACATGGCCAGTTTACAGTGGTTATGATGAGTGTGGGACATATTGCAGATATGTCGATGCCAGACATGGCATGGCATGCTACACAATTTCAACATTAAAGACCCACGGATACCCAATGTGTGTCAAGTGACCTATACATCCACTAGCATTCCAGGACATATATGTGCCACTTTGTTTGGATGGCAACTGCTGTGCATAATGTGTATACTGGCATATGTAAGCACACACACAATATGCTATGCATATTCTGTATTGGTGCATATGTTTGCACACACAACATTGAGGTGCAAAGCAATGCTGCTATGAGTAGTACTGTGGTCACTGTAACTGGATGGGGTGTAGTACCCTGTGCCATCATCAACATGCATCTTGTGGTCACTCATGGCTACTAATGTGTGTAAGACCACCACCTAGCATGCTGTACCTGAACTGCAGTGCCATGGCTATGTTCACAATTACATAGCCACCTTGTACATGAGTGCGTGAGGTGCCCAATAGGGAGATTTGCCTAACATGACTGTGTTATGTGTTGCAGAGTGTTGCACAGCCCCATAATAGGCCTCTACCCCTGAGGTACATCATGTGTGTGTACATGACATGTGGGATATTGAAGTGTGACCTTACAGCATGTGTGTTAATGCCAAATGTAGCATGTTTCATGTACTGCATATGATAAACATGTTCTGTTGTGTACAGCTGTAGCAACTATGCATATCCAATGTGCAGTACAGTGTTGCCACAATTGTGTCTGCTGCACTGTGCATTCTATGTGATTGAGGCAGCTACTGACTTTACTGAGATGATTGATGTCTCACAGCAAACATGCACAGCATGCATTATGTGTAGGTGTGTTACGTGTACATGGCCTACACTTCACCTATGACATGCACATGTCATTACCAATATTAAAGTGTTAACACACTCTCCAGCATGTATCTTCTGCCCTGCTGTCACACTGGAGGGATCTACAAGAATATGACACAGTATGTCAGTGGCCACAACTGTGGCATTGCTACTGTGAGTGTGCTAAACTACACTGGAACAACAGTCAATAGTCACAGGTGTATGGATACTATTCCAAATATCAGTAATGCACATGATAGGCAGCACAACTGCTAAACACAACGTACACATCTCACATATGCATATTCTAACAATACAGGTAAAGGTAGTCTACAGCTAGGGCATATTACCTGTATGCTCCTTGTCATCCTGCTGGGTGGCTTCGTCCTCCATGATGACACATGTGTGATGCTGTTGCTGCTGTAGGCCAGGAGCCACCATGCTTAGGAGCAGCTCCTCCGCTCTAGTGAGGGGGGATGTATGGCCACCCCACCACCTGTGGCAAGCTGTTGCCTATGGATATCAGACGCACACCACTGGACATGTCTAATTAAATCACTGCAGTGATGGCGTACCTGCTAATATGTCCGGTTATGCATGCCTATGTCATTTACCCGGTGAACAAGGGCTTGCCATAGTGCAGTTCGCTCATGCTGGTGCTGGCTGGCCCTGGAAAGAAGCAGGTTATAGTGCTGCACCAGGGTGTTCTGAATTTCCTGCTCCTCCACTGCTGTATACGATGGATTACATTGATGAGCCATAACCCTGGAAGACAATTAAACAATATGTGTGAGCAAGTCATGTGG
>NC_056746.1:689369878-689469878 GCF_019279795.1 Protopterus annectens
TGGTGCCAGGTGCACTTGCCGGCTGAGAAGGGACAGGTGGGTCCACTGGGACTGGCCTTCCCATAAGTTCTGTGATTAGGTGTGTTTAATTACAACATAAGCAGAACAGCATTCCAGATTAGTTGTAACAGCATGCAATGATATTCCCATTAACCCAACACACCAAGGGTACAACAGTTGAACAGCAAGCATAACTCATGCATATATTGAACCACAGTGGTTATTCCAATAGCATGCAGGAATGTTTGGTAGCAACAGGCCACCATTATTGTGGTGTTTAAACAGGGAACATGCAGCAACGTGGATGAAAATATTTATAGAACAATAGGACTTTTGTCCCAACAAATATTTAAGATTACACATACCCATTGAGGTGTGGAATTGCATGGTTTATGCACATACAGTAGGGTGTAGAAAAAACCTTGGTTAACATCTTATAATGACCTTTTAGTCTACACTACATTCCTAGTGACTGCAAGTGTATATCCCCTACCTGTATTATTACACTTGCCAACATACATTAGGTTGTGTCATGGGTTTTGCTAGTTCAATATATGCCTGACCTATATCTGACATACTAACTGTCCAGGATGCAGATGTTACTGCTACATATTTCTTGATTGCATTTATTTTTCTTTGTCTACATATCTGGGATGTTTTCACATGACATTTTCACTTCAATTTGTACAGAACCCTGCATTTCTTGATACACACTCACATTTCTGGGGAATAATTACATGCTACACGTGTGCCAGGTTTACTTTTTCATGCCAGCTGGTAACTGACTATTGTGGACTGTATATATGTTTCACAGTTACTAGCACTTCCATCACCCACTTTATATGGGACTGCATAACTCTGGGTTGCCAGCACCTTTTCAAACAGTACTGTTTGTATAATGCAAGGGTACAACAACATTTCAGACTCTGTGACACAGACACACTCTCGGTTTTAGACCTTTATTAATGACATTACACACTTTTCCACAGGCTCACTCCTTTATTTGTTTTAACGGTGTATATGGCAGACATGTTCAAGACATACTATACCTTTATTAATAGGTTAGAACAATCTTTTTTCAGGCTCACTCACTTATGTTATATGACAGTGCCTGCAGAGATATTATTCCAGACATATGTTACCTTTCTTAATGGGTTACTACACTCTTTTTCTGCCTCTCTGACATTTTTATCTGACAGTACATGCAGAGGACTTATTCAGGCAATTTTATGGCTGTTTTATTGGACTACAACACTTTCTTTCATGCTCTCTCCCATATTTTATATAACAATACATGCAGAATAATCACTAACCTGCCTGGTGGCGCAGCCTTAGCAGCCTATCAGCATAGACTTGCTGATTCATAGCACGGTCACCTGCAGCTTTAAAGTAAATGAAGGGATATTGAGACATACCTATCCATTATACATACTCCATTATCAATCCTTACATACTGCATTCCATGGCTACATACTCAGTTGTGGGGCATCCCGCATCCCACGGGCCTCCTGTATCCACTGGTTCAGGCACTCCTGCTTTCATCTTTTCAGGTCTGCATGGTGGTGACGGACCTGCTCACCAGTCCGAGAAACGCCTGTGGCACTGGTGAAGACACGAGCTAATGGGTTCCAAGCCTTTGCCTTGTACTCTGTCCCTTGGAACTGGCCCTGCAGGAGTCTTGTCTCGTGATGGTGGACAACGAGCCAAACCATGTATTTGGACTCCTCGATGCCCCAACATCGCGCTCGGAAGCGTGTTCCCTCTCCGACACCAGACATTCTAACTGCAGATGTGAGCTACAATCAGTTATGGTGTGTATTCCCACCTGTGGGGCTTAAATATGCCGCATTTCCCGCACTTTTTTGTGGTTGGCTGTTTTGTACAGTACAATTGTCGGCTGACTTCAGACCTGCTTAGTAATGGTTAAACTATCATTCATAAGTATATGAATGTTAACAGTGGATGCTTCCCCTATGTAGTCATGGCTTAGTGGTTCTGTACTTTGCTTCTGATGCACCAGAGTCCTGGGTTTGAACCTTGTCATTCTTTTATTTTAATAATGTCTAGACAGGCTAGGGGGTGTGGCTGCGTTTAAGCAACTTAGCTCTAAGTTGCTCCCTGGTGCCCTACGGTGCCCAGGTTGGCACAGCACGCATGTCCGGCAAACACATTGCAGTGGGGTAAAGCACTATTAAACTATGGGCAACTCTGTTTAGCTGAGGAAAGTGCTATTAAACTATGGGCACCTCTGTTTAGCTGGGTAAAGTGTTATTAAACTATGGGCACCTCTGTTTAGCTGGGTAAAGCGCTATTAAACTATGGGCACCTCTGATTAGCTGGGTAAAGCGCTATTAAACTATGGGCACCTCTGTTTAGCTGGGTAAAGCGTTGCTTAACGGCAGGCTATTATATATCTGGATCCTTTAAAAATATATATTTTGTTCACTGATACATTGACCATTTCACTGCTTTTAATAATATTTTCATCATATATATATGTCTGGTATTATTTAAAATACTGCTTTAAAACATAAATAAGAAGGGGAGTGGTGGGACTTCAACCGTGAATGCCTCCTCTTTGTGCATATGCTCTACCATTACACTATTGTGATTTGGTGTGATTTGCATAATCATTCTTTCTTTCTTATGCTCTTCCATGTCGGAATTGCTAACTATAGCTAAGCAATGGGCACACCCGCACACACATGCGCAAATACGGGCAGCTATATTGTGGATTTAAAAAATAATAATAAATATTTTATTTTTTATAACTGTGATGGGGGTTTACAGTGTCAGGGATTGTGGTGTTGGGTGCAAGTACATTTGAGCGAACTCGCTCTTGTGTGTTCACATTTTGCTTTTACTACACTTGCAGGGGCATGGACATTTTGACTGCTTGGCAGTCGGACACGCCCCCCTGCTTTCATACTCAGTCCGTGTAAGAGTTACAGTTGAGTCAGTGTGCCCTCATGAATATTCATGGTACGCTGACTTCATACCGTTCAACTGCAGCCTCCGAGTAAGACTTATTAAGTCTTATACTGAGGATTCGTGAATCCGGGGGACACTTTTCTAGTGGGTCTCTCATTTATTTGTTATTACAGTGCATGCAGACATCTTATTCAGGATGTATTATACCTTCATTTATGGTTTACAGCACTCTTTTTCTGGCTCTCTCATTTATTCTATATAACAATACATGCAGGGAAATAACTCAGGACTTATTATACCTTTATTAATGGGTTACAACACTCTTTTTCAGGCTCTCTCACTTATTTTACATAACAGTTCATGCTGAGAGGTTATTCAACCCTTATTATACCTTTATTATTGGACTGAGACACTTTTAGCCAGGCTCTCTCACTTATTTTATAAAACAGTACATGCAGAAAAATTACTAACCTGCCTGGTGGCGCAGCCTTAGCAGCCTATCTGCATAGGCTTGCTGATTCGCAGCACGGACACCTGCAGCTGTGAAGTAAATGAGGTGATATTGAAACATATACCTATCCATACTATCGACTACACTAGCAATTTTTACATACTTCAGTCCATGACTACCTACTCAGTAGTGGGGCATTTTGCATCCCACGGGCCTCCTGTATCCATTGGTTCAGTAGGTCCTGCTTGCATCTCATCAGGTCTGCATGGTGATGTCTGACCTGCTCACCAGTCCAAGGGACACCTGTGGCACTGGTGAGTTGATGTGCAAGACGGTTCCAGGCCTCCGCTTTGTATTCCGTGCCCTGGAACTGGCCCTGCAGGAGTCTAGCATCATGATGATGGACGAGGAGCCAAACTATCAGTTTTGACTCCTCAATGCCCCATTATTGTGCTTGGAAGCGAGAGCCCTCTCCAACACCAGCCATTGCTGCCTGCAGATGGGAGCTGCAACCAGTTATGGTGAGTATTCCAGCCTATGGAGCTTATATATGCCTCATTTCCCGCACTTATTTGTGATTGGCCAGATTTGAAAGTTCTCAACTGAGTGCACACCTGCTTAGCACTGGGTAAACTTTGATTCATATGTATATGTGTGTTGAAAATGCATGAACATCAAATGCTGTCATGGCTTTGTGGATTAATACAGTGATTATGGTGCACACTATTCTGGGTTCGAGACCTCTCATTGCTTTTTTATTTTATTACTGACCTGACCAGTAGGGGGTGTGGCTGTGTTTAGCCAACTTTGCTTAACTTTGCCCAATGTTGCTCGACATTGCTCTACGTTGCTCTACATTGCCCGACGTTGCCCTACGGTGCCTGATGTTGCACTAGTTAGCGCGGTGCACACCTCCACGCAAACATGTTTGGTTTTTGCTAGTTGGCACAATGCGCAGCTCCACGCAAAGCTATTGCGCTAGTTAAAGCAGTGCTTAACTATGGGCAATTATATTGCGCTAGTTAAAGCAGTGCTTAACTATGGGCAATTATATTGCGCTTGCTAAAGCAGTGCTTAGCTATGGGCAATTATTCTTAAATGTGCTTAATACTGGTAAATGTTGCTTAGCAGTGCTTCACATCACATTCCTTAAGATAGGTTACTTATGCATTCATTATTATGCATGAATGTTTCACTTTCTTATATATATTTAAAATACTGTTCACTACTACATAGGCCATTTCAATGCATTTTAATATGATTTAAAAGGTAAATGTCAGGATTTATTTTTATGCAAGGATTTCCGACTGAAAAAGGAGAGGGGAGTGGTGGGACTCGAACCGGGAATGCCTCCTCTTTGTGGGAAGGCTCTACCACTACACTATTGCTATTTGGCTTAATTTGCATATGCGTGGTTTATTATCCTCTTCGATGTCTAAACTGCTAACTGTAGCTAAGCAATGAGCACACCCATGCACACACACACAAATATGGGCAGCTATATGGTGAATAATAAAAACAAAATTATTTTACATTTTATTTCATTTATACAGGGCTTTTTAGTGTGGGGGAGTGTATTGTTGGGGGTATACACATTTGAGTGGACTCGCTCATATCTGCTGACATTTGCAGACTTAGGCACTTGCAGGGGCATGGATATTTGGACTGCTCGGCAGCCTGACACACCCCCTGCACTCCTACATGCTCCATGTTAGACTGGGAATTGTGTCAGCGTGCCCTCATGCATATGCATGATGCGCTGACGTCTAACTCTTAGACGACAGTCTCCGAGTAGGACTTTGTTCGTCCTACATGGAGGATTACTGAACCCCCCCAACATCTTAATAGCTTTAATAAATGTACATGATTAAGAGTACTACAAGTAATTGAGCCAGCTCTGGTGCAGAGTGCCCACACCATATGCAAGTGTGTTACTATTTGGTCTGTTTTATGCATTTATGAACTCCTTCCTAGACATTCATGCTGCATTTATGCCAAGGAATTCACACTGAACAGATGTGCTCAGCAACATCAGAATTGCTGTTTAAATCTCCAGACAGCACTTTGTACAGATGTCAGTATTTTGAAAGACCTTCGTATTCCATGCTTTTTAGTGCATTTCATTATTTATGATTCTAATAAATACACGTTTTAATAGTAGAACCTTGCTCTCATCTATTCATTTTCAGTCTTCGAAATTCTTCCCTTTATGTTCTCTTTATGTGTATAAAGTATATGCACATATATTTATATATATGTATGGTTTCACTTCAGAATCCTGAAATATCACAATCCTGAACTTCATAATCCGTAACCCAAAATCTTAAAAATTCAAAATCCTGAAAACTCAAAATCCTGAATCACAAAATATTGAAAAAATACAGGACACAAAGAATGAAAATATTCCAGTACAAGGACACAGAGAAACACATACAAGACAAAGGATAGCACTTTTCACCAAGTATGGGCAGGGGGGCAAGTCACCCTACACTCCACACCCACTGCTAATTAAATATATAAACTCCAAGATTGCACTCCACAGAAAAAATGGCAAATATACCATTGCATGTGTTTATGACTGCTTGTTGTAACCTTAGTAGTATTCCCTTTTAGCTTGCTATACTACAACATAACTCATGATAGTGTAGTGCAGTCTTGGGGTAGATATATTTAAGTAGCAGGGGGTGAGAGGGGCATAACCCCCCCATATGGGTGGTGCAGTAGGGCTTGCCCCCCTGCTTATATTTGGTGGAATGTAATCTGGTTTATGTTCTCTGTAGTCAGTATATGTATCCTGTGTGTTTTCAGTCTTTTGGGATTCAGGATTTTGAATATTCAGGATTTTGGGCTTCTAGATTATGAAGTTTTATGACATTCAGGATTGTCATATTTCAGGATTCTGAAGTGAAACTGTCTATAATATATATATATATATATATATATATATATATATATATATATATATATATATATATATGGGTTCCGGATGTTTGCTCGAATGAGCAAACAACCGAAACTCAAACGGCCGGGCATACTTACGCGAAAGTGCTTTTCACCGAAGAAGCACTTTTGTGTAAGTATGCCTGTTGCCAAGGCTGTACTACGGTGGGGATAAGGGAAATTTCCCTTTTCCCTACTGTAGTGTGGTCTCAGAGGGAAAATATTAAAGCGGGGGGTGTGGGGGGCACAGGGGTCAAAGCCCCCCTACTAAAATGTTAATGTAGTTTTTTTTTTTTAACACGCTTTAACAAAAGCGTTTTTTCGATAAAAGCACTTTCGTTAAAGTGAGTTTGGTTATTATGTATTCGGATGTTTACTCATCCGAGCAAACGTTCTACATCTATATTATATATATATATATCTATATATATATATCTATATATATATATATATATATATATGTAGGTCTACCTGAAAACGTTGACAATGAAAAATGCCGACAACAAGAACATTGACATTGGAAGATTGACAACGGAGATGACCGACAGTTGAGTATCCCGATGCTGAGAACACCGACATGTTAATTTAAGTGTGCAATAGGGACGGACGTTAGGGTCAGGGTGTGGGTAAGGTAAGTGTGGGATAGGGCCGGATGTTAGGATCAGGGTGTGGGTAAGGTAAGTGTGCAATAGTGACGGAGTTTAGGTTTAGGGGTAGGTTAAGTGAGTTAGGGTTAGGGTGCGGGTAAGGTAAGTGTGCGATAGTGATGGACTTGAGGGTTGGGGCAGATTAAGTGAGTCTGCAGTGGGAGTGACAGATGCATTTAAGGTGGAGGTGGGATTACATCAGGGATCAGCTCTGAGACCTTTCTTATTTGCAATGTTGATGGACAGGTTGACAGATGAGATCAGACAGGAGTCCCCGTGGACTATGATGTTTGCAGATGACATTGTGATCTGTAGTGAGAGTAGGCAACAGGTGGAGGAGACCCTGGAGAGATGGAGATATGCTCTAGAGAGAAGAGGAATGAAGGTCAGCAGGACTAAGACAGAATATATATGTGTGAATGAGAGGGAGGATAGAGGAATGGTGAGGATGCAAGGAGTAGAGGTGGTGAAGGTGGATGAGTTTAAATACTTGGAGTCAATAGTTCAGAGTAACGGTGAGTGTGGAAGAGAGGTGAAGAAGAGAGTACAGGCAGGATGGAGTGGGTGGAGAAGAGTGTCAGGAGTGATTTGTGACAGACGGGTACCTGTAAGAGTGAAAGGGAAGGTCTACAAGAGGGTAGTGAGACCAGCTATGTTATATGGGTTGGAGACAGTGGCATTGACAAAAAGGCAGGAGTTTGAGCTGGATGTGGTAGAGTTAAAGATGTTAAGATTTGCACTGGGTGTGACAAGGTTGGACAGGATTAGGAATAAGTATATTAGAGGGTTAGCCCAGGTTGGAAGGTTTGGAGACAAAGCCAGAGAGGCAAGATTATGGTGGTTTGGACATGTGCTGAGGAGGGATGCTGAGTATATTGGGAAAATGATGCTAAGGATGAAACTACCAGGTAACAGGAAAAGAGGAAGGCCTAAGATAAGGTTTGTGGATGTGGTAAGAGAA
This sequence comes from Protopterus annectens, assembly GCF_019279795.1. Taxonomy (NCBI): domain Eukaryota; kingdom Metazoa; phylum Chordata; order Ceratodontiformes; family Protopteridae; genus Protopterus; species Protopterus annectens. Next base: position 689,377,809 of record NC_056746.1, read on the forward strand.
CATGCAGGTGGTTGGTGTGACAGAGCAAGATGCAGAGGACAGGAAGAAATGGAAACAGGTGATGATGATGATGATTACTAAGAAATATGCTTTGCATTCCTAGCTGCTATGTTTTCCGTATCCTTGTTAGTGTTTCTGTTGATAGTATATTAATGTGCTCTAGTCATGTTATGATAGTGTATATAATTGTTTAAACATATGTTTGCCACACAGATCGGGTCATGCATGAAAGGGTCTTTCTCACAAAGAAGTTACCCAGCTAATAAATGGTAAATAAATAAATTAATTTCAGCATATTTTTTATACACGTTATAACCCACATCATATCATCTCTGCTTCATCTCAGTGGTTATTTAGCTGTACTTGGATTAGATGAAGAGCCACCACCACCTTCATTTTGATCCTTTATTTCATAACTCCAACTTCCTTTAGGATTCCTTGCTTCCTGTGGGACGTGTCTTCACTCTGTCTCTGGCTTAGTAGGATCCCACCTTTTCAGGCAGGTGCATTGATTCATATTGTTAGGGTTGGTGTGCCTCTACAGCCATGGAATGGAATGGTTGGTGAGTGGTTATCACACTGTAGCCCACTCAGTAGATGATTAGCATATAGGTAAAGACACTGCCCTCCCAAAAATGCAATCACTTGCTTATAGCTACTGCATGGTGTAAGCTGTGGTCTAGGAGCATCCCTACCATCTCAAGGGGATCAAAGATCAAAAGACTCACTTTGAAAAGGATGCTTGCTGCTACTCTAACCTGGTTTCAGCCCCCTTGGGACATAAATGGAATGAGCACAAAGCTTCTAAAGGGGGTAGCCAGAGAGTCCTACTACAAACAGGTGTCCAGTGACCTGTGGATATAGTCTACCATTAGTTAAAATCCCACAAAACAAGTTTTCCATTGCTATAGTGCAAGAGTTTCAGAAATAATCCAGTCTAGAAGCCCCTGCTATTCTGCTTTTTATTCTGCTAAGATAAACACATTTGCCTTGCAGTAGACTTCTTCAGATGTCCTTTTGTCATGGTTTGCAAAACTTTCTGCCATTATTTATTTACCAAGCTCTAAATGAAAACAATTGATGGCTTGCCTTACAGCAGAAATGTCACACCATTACCCCATCTGAAGCCAGGTGAGTTGGCAAAAACCTCATAATTCCCACTTTCCCATCTCTGCACTAGCAGGTACCTAAAGCATTAATTAAATTTACATCACATGTGCTGTAGTCAAGGCTTTATCTCTCTATGCAAAAGGCATTGCCATTATTTCAGCATGTCTGATTTTAACAACATGACATTGCTGATTTACTATTGAAACCTTGAAACTGCATACATCGACTGGTCACATGGTCAACCTGAAATCCTGTATCTGGAAATGTAACCAGGTCAAAACTGAATGCATTGACACCCATAGTTTGATATATTCAACATAGCAGGAGGTGATGTCAGTCATCGATGCTATGCAGCTTATACTGTTACATTCTTTAGTCAATGATACACATATTTTACTGTTTTGCAGGGAGGCAAGCCCCCCTGTACCTCCTGCAAATGATATATATATATATATATATATATATATATATATATATATATATATATATATATATATATATATACCAACTCTGAGATCGCACTACAGTGATGGAGTTGGTCAATTCCCTGTTCCTCACTGAACCATGATCTCCATGCACAATGCCAAACTCAGATAATTGAACTGTACTACCCATTCGTTGTAATGTAGATAATGTATTTTGAGTTGGCATTCTGCCCATTTGAAAATGCATTTTGACCACATGTTGGTCGGCAGCAGTCACTTTGAATATTCAATAGTAAACCAGCGTTGCTACATCTAATGAAGTCTATGCTTTGAATCAGCCGGAGAATATAAACATAAGACTATATTTATGGGTGTATTATAAAGGTGCAAAAAATACAAATATTCTTTTGTGCCCATATAAGTGTAGCAGCCTATCCCTACACATATTCCTCCTCTTGTTTGAACTTATTTTTATCAGTCCTCAGCATACCTGAACAAAACTACAAAAAGGTCTATCTTCCCTTTCCTTTGGTAATAATTTGCAGAGACCTAACTCCCTCTTCATCTGTTTAACATACTATTTCCTTATTGTCTTTGGAACTGTCAACCCTTCATGTACTATACATATGCCACTGTTCATTTTCCCATATCCATTCTTTTCTATTATTTTGTCAGCTCCAGCCTTCAGATCAGACATTGAGAATGCAGTCCAGCCACATTATTTCCATATGCTCGTCTTCTTCTTAACTTAATGTCATTTTTTAAGTGTCTTTCCGTATATTCAGTTCTTCTTCCCATCCCAACTATGAGTTTCATAGCGTATTTATTTAAATCTGTGTCATCTCTAACTTTCTCTTTCCAAACAGCATACAGAAAAGAATATTGGATTCCAGGTGCACTTATGAATACCTTATACAAACAATAAATAACATCTGCTTTTGTACTCCACCAGCATCACGTGTCAGTTTGTTGATTTTAATCACAGATTTTATTAATGCAATACATATTTAATTTAAAGCTGATTATATTCTCCTAAAATGTTTCCTCCTATATCCTCCCTAAAACCACCCTTTATAGCATTCAATTTACCCAACAAAGTGAATAGGTTTTCACTTGAACTTTTATGCATTGTGTCACTACTATTGTCATTCCAGTTATCCTACTGGTAAGCCAACTATGTTTCAATGTATCTCACCTGTCTTTGGCCCTTTCCCTTGCAGTTTATAGTATCATTGACTTTGCTGAAGGACAGACATATTACACCCATAAGGATTTCCTTGTGTGGTGCCCAAGTCATAAAACTGGATTGGAATGAGTTGGCAGACATCTCAACTGTATCTAGTTTGAAGGAACGTTTCTATCTTCTGGTCTTTTTAAGATGTCACCATTTTTGGAGTCATGTCCCTATTTTTAAGGTTGACTTAACATTTCTCATAATTGTATGAATGCCTCTCATTACATGTGATTTTTGAATCCTTCTGTTACAAAGAAAACCACACTATATGGCTGCCATAATATAGGTGATAATAATTTAAAGGAGGAAGATACAGATCTTATGACTCCCTTTTTTAACAAAAATCATTGACCTCGTGTGGTATAATTTTGTGCTACAGTTGATTAAATTCTACACATTTTACACTGATAATGTGCTTATATTCTTTCATTATTTTTGTATTTTTCTTTTCTTTTTTTTTGAGTGGTATCTATCCCCCATTCCTTCTAGAAGCAGGAAAAAATATGCAATATTTGGTATACAAAGTTTAAGCTGATTGGATGTCCAGATTTTTAGCTGGATGTTTCTGTTTTTCAAGGGCCTTTCTTACTATTTTCAATGTTTGTAGGTTGATTGGTATGGTTGATAAGATGTCATATGTTTGAAATGGCACTGTTCAGCATCAGGAAAGGAATTCACATTTTTTAAATTTTTCTAATTGCTACAGAAAGTTTCTTCAACATGCTTGAGTACAATGAATTCTAGGCTAGCAGGTTTGCAATTCTCAGGACCCTGCTAGAGTACTGTTCTCAGTTGCTTCTGTTATACTGCAAGTGAGCATTCTAGAAAAGGGAGCAAACTGCTGCAAATTTTTCAGTTTAATTATTTGAGCATGAATGCAAAGTATGACATCTCCATCTGGATGTTTTCATCTTGGTATTCTGATATGGTTACTTTTCATTTAGTTATGCAAGTTCATTGGTCATGTAAGCACCACTAACTCATTAATCATTTTTCTGGCAACAGGAAAGGTTTACACAATTCTATGAGAAAAAAATCAAATGTAATTTTAAAAGTAAAGTAAATATATAAAAGCTCAGTGTTTTATAGAAAAGACATGTGGCAGACTGGGTGATAAGCACAGAAAAGTTCACATGCATGTCAGTAAATAGATCAATGATATATTAAACAACAACATAAATTAAACTATGGCTTCTTTCTTTACATTGAGGAACAATTAGATGTGCTGTTGAGTGTGTAGTTATGCAATTTACAATACGCATTCGCTCCATAGGTGGATTGTAAATCCATGAGAGTGTATCTGTAAAATATGTATCCTTAAGTTAGAGTAAAGCAATGGTATCTGTGATTAAAAAAAAAGGCAAAAGCTTAGTTTCCTCTTACAAGCAAAATTACCTCAGGACATAATCTGACTCACAGCAGGATAAGTTTATTCATTTCTGTTAGATGAACTGCTCCTCTATACTGTTAATACTAGAGTGATTGGTGGTTAATACCCTGCATTGTGATAGAACAGTGCTGCGGTAATTGGTCCAATAACGTGACTGTAATTTTGATTGTATACAAACCACCAGTGTGCTTTGCAAAGCCAAATATCATTACAATTTTCTTGGAGAGATTTGTAGTTTAAGAATATCAGCACAAAACTCTGAGGTGAGGATCTTTTAAGTTTATGTGTCTGTACTGAACAGATTAATCCCATGTGGCTAATGGCCTCTTTTCAGAGATAACCTGAGGTAATATTTATACTACTTATGAACATTTGGCGACAGTATCAAGGAACTTTCCCTACTGTTTTTGACACCAGATAGTGCCACAGGGCTAACAGTAGTGCTTGGAATAATTCCAAGGTGGAGGCTAGAAGTAACAGCATGGAAGAGAGCAGTGTAAAATCATTTGGAAGTATGGAGAATAATGCTCACTGCAGGGAAATCATGAGAGATAAAGTAGCAGATACTTTTGTGGAGATATCAGAAAGGATTCTGTTGCAGTGGATTATATAAATAATCAGCATTTATCTGCTTTTCAGACTAATTCTGTGCAATTAAGTATTTGTAATAGCAGAGCTGGAGGATGGTGGAATACATAATGAAAAAAAAATGCTGGCATTTGCTTGATATGGAGGAACCAGGAGATAAGTATGCCACATTGTGGGGGAAGTTGGTAGATTATATGCTTACTTCTTCTTCTTCCGCTTTTCCCAGTTAGGTGTCGCCACAGCGATCACCTGTCCGCCATGATTGTCAGTGGAGTTTTACGGTGTTGAGTTGCCAGCCCAGTGCCCAACCTTCCACAGAAGGCACACACACACACACACACACACACACACACACACACACACACACACACACACACACACACACACACACACACACACACACACACACACACACACACACACACACACACACACACACACACACACACACACACACACACACCTAGGGCCAATTTAGAGTGTTCAATCCACCTGAAAATGAGAAATAGAAAGAACCAGTTTTTGATAAAGTTATTAGCAGAGAAGAATCATCTGTAAATGCTTTTCTTTATAAAAAAGGCACACAGTGAGACTAAGAACTAGAAATGGTGTTGTTGTAGAGCAGTACTTTGGGACAATGTAGTCATGCCATTAGGGTTTCCTGTAAAAGATGTCAAGTGTTTTATTCATCTAGATAAAAGGCAGGATTCACGAAGGCTTGCACGGAGTCTAAGAGTAGTGTAAGACTCCATGCAGCCCTCGCGATCCAGGAACAGCCCGAAATTCCATGTAAGAGACCAGCTAAAACGTCTCTTACATGGACTGGGTGTGGATATAGCATCACCTCACTTGCAGCTAAAAGGCATGCAAATGAGGTAGATTAGTGATCCACGAAGCTCAAACCAGCCCGTGTAAGAGCCGTGTTAGCTGCAGAAATGTAATCAGTTGGCAACTGAGTACGCTTTCTGCAATAACACAATGGAGCCATGTCAGCTCCAAATAAAGGGTGCATATGTGTCAGGCAGCATGCCAATGGCCAAATATGTGGCCATTGGCAAGGTACCCCGATGCAAATACGAGAAATAAATTTTTTTTTTGGCCTATGTTTAAATGCAGCGCAGCCCCGCGCAAACGGGCTGCGCTATATAAAACATAAACATGAAGGTTATAAACCCACAAATGTGGGTTTTATGCAATACATGGATTTACAATGCAGGAGCAGCAGACCAAAACAACATGCCCACCGGTTAGTGGTAGCTAAGGGGGGAAGCTGAGTCTAAGACATGTAACTAAGCATTAGTAGGCAATCTGATGCAAATGAGAGTTAGGATACTGAATCCCACTGTCACATAGCAAATGAGCACATTTGGAGTAGTGTAAGAGTTACATAAGGTGGAGGAACAGAGTAGGAGATAGGTGACATCACAGGGGGGAATGACAGAAGGAAATGCAGTTCATTGGAGGACAGTGTTACGTGACAGATGTCAGACGATATCATGGAAAGAGGAGTGCCACAAGATAAGCATGGGAAAGTCAAGAAATGGAAGGTGTACACTGTAGCCTACACCAAAGTTTCTTGTTGGGTGTGCATGCACACGCAGGCATGACAGGAGGTGCTACATCTAATGAAGTCTATGCTTTGAATCAGCCGGAGAATATAAACATAAGACTATATTTATGGGTGTATTATAAAGGTGCAAAAAATACAAATATTCTTTTGTGCCCATATAAGTGTAGCAGCCTATCCCTACACATATTCCTCCTCTTGTTTGAACTTATTTTTATCAGTCCTCAGCATACCTGAACAAAACTACAAAAAGGTCTATCTTCCCTTTCCTTTGGTAATAATTTGCAGAGACCTAACTCCCTCTTCATCTGTTTAACATACTATTTCCTTATTGTCTTTGGAACTGTCAACCCTTCATGTACTATACATATGCCACTGTTCATTTTCCCATATCCATTCTTTTCTATTATTTTGTCAGCTCCAGCCTTCAGATCAGACATTGAGAATGCAGTCCAGCCACATTATTTCCATATGCTCGTTCGTCTTCTTCTTAACTTAATGTCATTTTTTAAGTGTCTTTCCGTATATTCAGTTCTTCTTCCCATCCCAACTATGAGTTTCATAGCGTATTTATTTAAATCTGTGTCATCTCTAACTTTCTCTTTCCAAACAGCATACAGAAAAGAATATTGGATTCCAGGTGCACTTATGAATACCTTATACAAACAATAAATAACATCTGCTTTTGTACTCCACCAGCATCACGTGTCAGTTTGTTGATTTTAATCACAGATTTTATTAATGCAATACATATTTAATTTAAAGCTGATTATATTCTCCTAAAATGTTTCCTCCTATATCCTCCCTAAAACCACCCTTTATAGCATTCAATTTACCCAACAAAGTGAATAGGTTTTCACTTGAACTTTATGCATTGTGTCACTACTATTGTCATTCCAGTTATCCTACTGGTAAGCCAACTATGTTTCAATGTATCTCACCTGTCTTTGGCCCTTTCCCTTGCAGTTTATAGTATCATTGACTTTGCTGAAGGACAGACATATTACACCCATAAGGATTTCCTTGTGGTGCCCAAGTCATAAAACTGGATTGGAATGAGTTGGCAGACATCTCAACTGTATCTAGTTTGAAGGAACGTTTCTATCTTCTGGTCTTTTTAAGATGTCACCATTTTTGGAGTCATGTCCCTATTTTTAAGGTTGACTTAACATTTCTCATAATTGTATGAATGCCTCTCATTACATGTGATTTTGAATCCTTCTGTTACAAAGAAAACCACACTATATGGCTGCCATAATATAGGTGATAATAATTTAAAGGAGGAAGATACAGATCTTATGACTCCCTTTTTTAACAAAATCATTGACCTCGTGTGGTATAATTTTGTGCTACAGTTGATTAAATTCTACACATTTTACACTGATAATGTGCTTATATTCTTTCATTATTTTTGTATTTTCTTTTCTTTTTTTTTGAGTGGTATCTATCCCCCATTCCTTCTAGAAGCAGGAAAAAATATGCAATATTTGGTATACAAAGTTTAAGCTGATTGGATGTCCAGATTTTTAGCTGGATGTTTCTGTTTTTCAAGGGCCTTTCTTACTATTTTCAATGTTTGTAGGTTGATTGGTATGGTTGATAAGATGTCATATGTTTGAAATGGCACTGTTCAGCATCAGGAAAGGAATTCACATTTTTTAAATTTTTCTAATTGCTACAGAAAGTTTCTTCAACATGCTTGAGTACAATGAATTCTAGGCTAGCAGGTTTGCAATTCTCAGGACCCTGCTAGAGTACTGTTCTCAGTTGCTTCTGTTATACTGCAAGTGAGCATTCTAGAAAAGGGAGCAAACTGCTGCAAATTTTTCAGTTTAATTATTTGAGCATGAATGCAAAGTATGACATCTCCATCTGGATGTTTTCATCTTGGTATTCTGATATGGTTACTTTTCATTTAGTTATGCAAGTTCATTGGTCATGTAAGCACCACTAACTCATTAATCATTTTTCTGGCAACAGGAAAGGTTTACACAATTCTATGAGAAAAAATCAAATGTAATTTTAAAAGTAAAGTAAATATATAAAAGCTCAGTGTTTTATAGAAAAGACATGTGGCAGACTGGGTGATAAGCACAGAAAAGTTCACATGCATGTCAGTAAATAGATCAATGATATATTAAACAACAACATAAATTAAACTATGGCTTCTTTCTTACATTGAGGAACAATTAGATGTGCTGTTGAGTGTGTAGTTATGCAATTTACAATACGCATTCGCTCCATAGGTGGATTGTAAATCCATGAGAGTGTATCTGTAAAATATGTATCCTGTTAGAGTAAAGCAATGGTATCTGTGATTAAAAAGGCAAAAGCTTAGTTTCCTCTTACAAGCAAAATTACCTCAGGACATAATCTGACTCACAGCAGGATAAGTTTATTCATTTCTGTTAGATGAACTGCTCCTCTATACTGTTAATACTAGAGTGATTGGTGGTTAATACCCTGCATTGTGATAGAACAGTGCTGTAATTGGTCCAATAACGTGACTGTAATTTTGATTGTATACAAACCACCAGTGTGCTTTGCAAAGCCAAATATCATTACAATTTTCTTGGAGAGATTTGTAGTTTAAGAATATCAGCACAAAACTCTGAGGTGAGGATCTTTTAAGTTTATGTGTCTGTACTGAACAGATTAATCCCATGTGGCTAATGGCCTCTTTTCAGAGATAACCTGAGGTAATATTTATACTACTTATGAACATTTGGCGACAGTATCATGAACTTTCCCTACTGTTTTTGACACCAGATAGTGCCACAGGGCTAACAGTAGTGCTTGGAATAATTCCAAGGTGGAGGCTAGAAGTAACAGCATGGAAGAGAGCAGTGTAAAATCATTTGGAAGTATGGAGAATAATGCTCACTGCAGGGAAATCATGAGAGATAAAGTAGCAGATACTTTTGTGGAGATATCAGAAAGGATTCTGTTGCAGTGGATTATATAAATAATCAGCATTTATCTGCTTTTCAGACTAATTCTGTGCAATTAAGTATTTGTAATAGCAGAGCTGGAGGATGGTGGAATACATAATGAAAAAAAAATGCTGGCATTTGCTTGATATGGAGGAACCAGGAGATAAGTATGCCACATTGTGGGGGAAGTTGGTAGATTATATGCTTACTTCTTCTTCTTCCGGCTTTTCCCAGTTAGGTGTCGCCACAGCGGATCACCTGTCCGCTCATGATTGTCAGTGGAGTTTTACGGTGTTGAGTTGCCAGCCCAGTGCCCAACCTTCCACAGAAGGCACACACACACACACACACACACACACACACACACACACACACACACACACACACACACACACACACACACACACACACACACACTCACACACACACACACACACACACACACACACACACACACACACACACACACACACACACCTAGGGCCAATTTAGAGTGTTCAATCCACCTGAAAATGAGAAATAGAAAGAACCAGTTTTTGATAAAGTTATTAGCAGAGAAGAATCATCTGTAAATGCTTTTCTTTATAAAAAAGGCACACAGTGAGACTAAGAACTAGAAATGGTGTTGTTGTAGAGCAGTACTTTGGGACAATGTAGTCATGCCATTAGGGTTTCCTGTAAAAGATGTCAAGTGTTTTATTCATCTAGATAAAAGGCAGGATTCACGAAGGCTTGCACGGAGTCTAAGAGTAGTGTAAGACTCCATGCAGCCCTCGCGATCCAGGAACAGCCCGAAATTCCATGTAAGAGACCAGCTAAAACGTCTCTTACATGGACTGGGTGTGGATATGCTAATCACCTCACTTGCAGCTAAAAGGCATGCAAATGAGGTAGATTAGTGATCCACGAAGCTCAAACCAGCCCGTGTAAGAGCCGTGTTAGCTGCAGAAATGTAATCAGTTGACAACTGAGTACGTTTCTGCAAATAACACAATGGAGCCATGTCAGCTCCAAATAAAGGGTGCATATGTGTCAGGCAGCATGCCAATGGCCAAATATGTGGCCATTGGCAAGGTACCCCGATGCAAATACGAGAAATAAATTTTTTTTTTGGCCTATGTTTAAATGCAGCGCAGCCCCGCGCAAACGGGCTGCGCTATATAAAACATAAACATGAAGGTTATAAACCCACAAATGTGGGTTTTATGCAATACATGGATTTACAATGCAGGGAGCAGCAGACCAAAAACAACATGGCCACCGTTTAGTGGTAGCTAAGGGGGGAAGCTGAGTCTAAGACATGTAACTAAGCATTAGTAGGCAATCTGATGCAAATGAGAGTTAGGATACTGAATCCCACTGTCACATAGCAAATGAGCACATTTGGAGTAGTGTAAGAGTTACATAAGGTGGAGGAACAGAGTAGGAGATAGGTGACATCACAGGGGGGAATGACAGAAGGAAATGCAGTTCATTGGAGGACAGTGTTACGTGACAGATGTCAGACGCATATCATGGAAAGAGGAGTGCCACAAGATAAGCATGGGAAAGTCAAGAAATGGAAGGTGTACACTGTAGCCTACACCAAAGTTTCTTGCTGGGTGTGCATGCACACGTGTGCATGACAGGAGGTGCGAGTAGGGCAGTGTGTGCGCGTGTAAGGCAGACTGAGCATGTGGGAGCCTGTTGGCAGACTTGTAAGACTGCGCTGGTGTGCGCGTGTTTTAACCCGGATAAGTAGAGTGCGCTCATGTAAGCCACTGTGAGAGTGTTTCCGCTGGTATGCGCATTGCTCCCCCCCTGAGGAAACAGAAAGGAAAAAGGAAGCAACAGAATTAGTAGAAAGCTAGCAGGGAATACTGCTAGAGCTAGCAGGTGAAAACAATTAGAAGCAGGCAATTACACAGGCAGAATAGTAGCCCAGCCCAGCACTTAAAACTCTGCAAACAGCAGTGCAGGATATTTCTCTCAAGAGACACTGCAAGACAGGAGTAAGCTATTAGAAGTGAAAACTGAAAAAGCTTAACTCAGAGCAGAAATGCTAGGGGCTGCCATAGCTGTCATAAGGAGACATGGGTGACTTGCTGAGGGTGGTGAAAATGCAAATGGTGCCAGACAACCCACAGTGAGGAGATGGAGAAGAGTGTACAGGCCCAGGGTCACCTACCATGGTTTACATGAGCTGGAGATAGTGGAGGGCTATAGAGTGAAAAGAGACCTCCTGCAGCAAATTGTCGAGCTGTGCAGGCCATGCCTCACACACAGAACCAACAGAGGAGAACCCATCCCAGTGGAAACCAAGGTATGTGTTGGCCTAAGAATACTAGCAGCAGGTACCTTTCAGAGACCAACTGGTGATATGATGGGGATATCACAGGCATCAGCCTCCAGGGTACTGCACCAGTTCCTGGATGCCATGTCAGCACATGTCAGTGATCATGTATATTTCCCCAATGCCCGTGAGGTATTGGCCAGCAATATGCATCTCTTCCAGAAAATAGCGGAATACCCTGAGGTAGTGGGTGCAATAGACTACATGCACATACGCATCAAAGCACCAGCCAGTGAGTGGGGTAGGGCCTACATTAACCGCAAGGGCTTCCCCTCCATCAACTGCCAGGTCGTGTGTGATGCCCAGGGCATAATAATGAATGTGTATGCTGGCTGCCCTGGAAGCTACCATGATTTCCATATCTGGCATTTGACGCAGCTGTACCACACATTTGCCAATGGGGACATCCCACACAGACACCTAATGGGGGATGCAGGTTATGCACTGGAGCCGTGGCTGATGACACCCATCAGAAACGCACACACACACCTGAACAGGAACGCCATAATGAGGCACACGCACAAACACGTAATGTAATAGAGCGTGTGTTTAGGCTGCTCAAGTCACGGTTCCAGTGTCTGGACACATCTGGTGGAGCCTTGCAGTACTCACCAACTACATGTACCCAAATTGTCATGGTGTGTGCTATGCTACATAATATGATCTTGCGAAGACAGCTGCAGCAGGACCAGCATAGGGCTGGGTCAAACAGCCCCCCACCATTGCCAAGGCCATCACAGGCAGAGCGTGACTCGGAGGAGGAACAACCTGAGCCTGCCCCAGTAGGCAGAAGGAGGCGTGCCCAGTATGCCCTGGCCTTGGGAAAGAGGCAACACATAGCACATATTCTGGCTCAGTAGGAACCCTGGGAATGATACCCCTCTCTGACTCACTCATATAATAACAGGGATGCCTAAAATGACATAACCTGCTCTCAAACATGTACAGGGAGTGTAGTATGTGCATCTGACAGAGGCAGCCCTGCAGCACCACCTGAGGCATGATTGCCATGTGTTAAGCAATGTAACACCATGTAGTATATGCAAACTTGATGACCCTGACTAACATCCTACCCTCACCAAGCATGATGCCACAATATGAAGATGAGATGATCAATTGCAATAATTAGCTGAAGTATTGCTGTTAGTCAAAGGGGATCCAATGTGTGCCAGCCTGGGATGACATGCTGAGCATGACATGATGCTCCACCTGCTAGTGGTGGTGTGTACCTATCAGTCCTGGCTTTATGGATACTGGCAAAGGCTGTTCTTACCCCCAGCATGCCTTGAATAGGTAATGCTCAAAACACAAACCCACCTCCATAGGTATCACAAGGGATAAGAACCTAGATGTAATGCTACCCAATGCCAGAAGTCTAAACAGCAAGATGCATGCAGTCTAAACTCCCCCAGTATGGATAATGTTGATATCTGTCCTGTAACAGAAAACTGGGTCAAGGCTCACAACAGCACCCTAACACTACCAGGTTACACCTCATACTGTGCTGTACAGCCTCAAAACATGGAACAAGCTACAAAAGTTGGGTGACTAGCAATAATTGTCAAGGATAACCACACCCCATGTTGGTACCACAACAAGAAGCAGCATGGACTAGCCATGGTCAAGTAACAGTGGCAAAAACTGCCTCCCAGTTTATAGCCTGCTACAGACTACCATCCTAACACCAGGAACTGCACTTGGCCTATGTTGGAATACATGAATATATCAAGCCCTCCAAACCACATTATATTGAGTGACTGAAAATATCCAAACATAGACTGGGAGCATTATTCTAGCTCAACACCCTAGGACAAAGGTTCCTAGAATCCATAAACCAAAATGCTCAGGAACAACGTACCACTCCCACAAGAGGGGTAAGCATACTGGATGTGATAATCAGCAACATGGGTACTGGATGGCAAGATGAGAAGTGTATCCCTCACTTGTAAGATCAGACCATAGAGTAATCACACCGGATATACACATCCTGACCACAGTCCCTGGCCAGAAAACCACAGTGAAAAACATGTGTAAAGCAAATGTTGCACTCCTCCAAACTGATGTGGAATCCATTAAAGGCCCTGTGCAGGTGCAAAATATGAGCCACACCTCAGAACCTGTTATACAGGCATTCCATAAACACTGCCAGGAATGCATGGATTATGCAATCCCAAATAAAACCAAGACACAATGCCATACATGCAGGCATCTGGCATGGTGGACCCCAGCCATTATTAAACCATGCAAGAGAATGAGGAAGCTACTACATGATAGAGCAAACCTAAAAAGGGAAGCAATCTCTGATCAGTAGTATGGCAATAAAATATGTCCACTTATACAATCCACTAAGGCCAGCTACAACAAGTTGAATCTGTGAATCTTGAGGCAATGTTACACCTGCCCCATGTACACAGACAACCCTCACCTCCCCCCAAGAAATACAAATATATGTGAGAGATGCAACCATTTATCCAAACCAGAGACTGAGCTCTCTCAACTCAGTACTTCTAAAACTAGTCAGGAGGAGAAGGTAACCACACACATCACAAACCCAGTTTCACATAGACCCATCACAACTGCAAACCAAAGACATAAACACAGAAAAACATTCCCGGAGGCTCTAATTACAAACACACCACATCAACAGAGGCCTCCAAAGCAGACACCCAAGCAACCACTACCTCCAAACATAGCACATGCAACACATAGTACACAAAGCTGGTGTGCCAAACAGTCACAGGCCAGAAGGAGAAACAACATGCCTGATACAGTTGTAATAGGTGACTCCATAATCAGACACACTGCTGTCCCGCTCACCAGACTGAACAAGGGAAAGGGTACAGTAAGCTGCCTGTAGGCTGCTACAATACGCCACATAACACAAGTACGCAGGTCACCCCAAAGCAAGTAGAAATATGATGCAGTCATTGTCCATGCTGGCGTGAATGACCTGAGATGTACCTCCCCGGACTACATGAAAAGAGACATAGATGAACTCTCTGATTATGTAGTCCAAGCTGGTATGACAATGACCTTGTGCAGCATCCTACCCTCACCAAGAATGATGCCACAGTACAAACACAGAATGATCAGCTTTAACAAGTGGCACAATTACTGGTGTCATTCCAAGGAGATCCAATGTCTGTCTGCTTGTGATGTCATGCTTGACAAGCCACGCTGCTGTGCCAGGGATGGCTTGCACCTGTTACCCTTGGGCGCCTGGATATTGGCTAAGGCTCTTGCCACCTCCAGAGAGCCTTTTGTAGGCAAGGCTGAAAAGACTAACTCACTTCCCTAGAAAACATAAGTAGAAAGAAACATAAGGGTAATGCTGCCCAATGCTAGATGTCTAAACCTCAACATGCATGCTCCCGAGGCCCACCCCAGTATGGAGAACAGCGATGTCAGTGCAGTGACAGAAACCTGCAGCAAGGCTCCTGAGAGCACACCAGCACTACCAGGTTATACCTCATATCATGCGTTAGGGGTGGGAGGTTGGCATAATGGTTAAGGTGTTCACCTGACAAACACAAGGTCCAGGGTTTGATTCTCAGATGGGGTAAATGGCTAGGCTTAAAATGACCCACAAAGGCAGTTAGCCTAGTATTAACCTATGAACCTATGAACCTATGGCCCCAAAACCTGGACCAAACCATAAAAGGAGGGGGAGTATCCATATTCAGCTAAGATGCCCACACGTCCAGGTAACTGACAATGCACAAAGCATCAGAGACCACCCATGTGCAACTAACCATAGGCAAAACTGCTGTACAGTCTGTAGCATGCTTCAGACCACACTCTCACACACAGGAACCCCACTCAGCCTTCCTGAAGACACTGGACAGTATGAATGTCTCACCAAATACCAAACAAGGTACTCACAAATTACCACATAGGCAGTAGTCCATTATGTATGGAAGGAGTAATCAGGGACCTAAGGACACAAGTGGACAGTAACCTGTCATATGACACTCACATTGCCAATGTGGCTAGAAAAACTGTCTATATTGGCCACCTTATCATGAAAGGATTCGCATCTACGTCAACAGAGGTCATTGTGCCCCTATACTGTTCTCTTATCAGGCCCATAATTTAGTACAATGCCTCATTTGGGATGTACCTTACCTGACACCTGCAGCAGTTAGAAAGACCTCAAAGGTACCTCACCAAGAGGATAAAGGGTCTCAAATATATGTCATATGCTGCCTGGCTGTAGACACCCCAGCTCTATGCAGTCACATACTGCCTACGCAGAGGCGTTGTATGCCTGTTGTACAAGGCCGTGTCCAACACAGGATTAATGGACATGCTCCACCCCAGAAAACCCAAATCCATCGGAGCTGTGAGAGTGAGAGATGTCAACCTCAACACATAATGAAATAAGATGTGCTGGAGGGACAGATACATAATCCAGAGGTTCCCTACACCCTGGAATGGAATCCCACTCCATGTTAGGCAGAGCCCCTCACTGACTCTCTTCAACAGGAATCTTGCCAAGTGGATGGGTGATCGTACATGTACACCGGGGGTCTTCACTGTGTCACGTCCAGACAGAGGCACAGTAAAGTAAATCCTAAATGGACATAATATTCACATCGCAAGGGGTGGTGAAAGCCACACACAATCTGGCTAGGCTTATAAATGCCCTAGGGTGGATAGCCTAATATGAACCTATGAACCTATGAAGATACAAATTGTACAGGACACTAAGGATAATCACAAGGCTTTCTTAACTGATGGTAGGAACCTTGTTGGGAATTTACAGATATGCTCTTAATCACTCAAATATTACAAACAATATAGCAAACACACACACATATTGCCAACATCCAACCTGACAGGTGCAGTGCAAACCCCCCCCCCCCCAAAAAAAAAATGCCAAATATCTATCCCAGCAGAGTGCTGGCCCCCTGACATTGCAGATGCTGAGGTAACAGCCAGCATCTACAAAGCAAAACACACAGCATCAATGGTACGAGATGGTGTCCTGGGCTGAGTCCAACATGGACTCCAAGAAGAATGGAACGCCAAATAACACTACTGCTCAATGTCAGCATTACCACAGGATATGTACCCAAAGAGCAGTGTACAACAGTGGTCCTTCTCCACAAAGGTGTTGCCTGAATGGATACTACAAACTACCACCCCAGAATCCTGACAAGCTTGGTCAGCATGTACCTCAGACATAAAGATATTGGGGACCTACTAACACTGGACCCTACCCAGTGTGGCTTTCTTAAGTGCAGATCCTGCCCCTTAAACATGTTTGACTAATTTGAAACAGTCATTAAGGTCATTGATGAGGGGAATGTGGTCCACACAGCCTAGCTGGACCTTGCAAAAGGCTTCCATACAATACCCCACGTGTTCATTATAGATAAGCTCACCAGCTTAAATATAAACCCCTATGTCAGAAGAGGGGTTGCAAACCAGACCAAGGACAGAATTGACATGGTCAGAAATGCTGCAGCCATGTCAGACTACAAACCAGATACAACTGACATCCCACAAGGCTCGGTCCTGGGACCTCTCTTGTTTGGTATATATGTCCCATAGGTACAGGCCAACATGGAAGGACTGTGCCTGAACAAGTTTGCAGAGGACTACAAACTGGCCACCATATCTGACCCTCCAGCTGACACAAGCATCCCACAAAAGGGCCACATAGAAACAGACAACTGGTGCCATAGCCATGTCAGCAAGCTAATTGCAGAAAAGTGTATAGTCAACCCCTGTGGATATACAGTAAGTGCCCACCAATTACCACATAGGTGTTAACCCATTAAGTACTTAAGATGTAATAAGAGACCTGGGGACACAAGTTGATAGATATCTTGCATTGGACAAGCATATGGCTGTAGTGGTTACAGAAACATACCATATACCCACCTAATTATGAAGGTAGTCAGATCTAGATCAGGGGAGGTCATTGTGGCTCTGCAGTCATCCTTCATCAGCGTCACAATTGACTGCAATGGCCCCTGTGGGATGTACCTCAGCAGACATCTCCATCATCTGGAAAGACCCCAAAAGTACCTCACCAGGAGTATCAAAGAGCTTGAACAGATGCCATGTGTTGCCTGATTAAACAAACTGCAGCTCCACACACTGCCATACTGCCCGCCCAAAGGCAAGCTGTGCCTGATGTATAAAGTCATGTCCAAGCTGGAATCAATGAACATGCTGCACCTTGTACAATCTGAATGGCAGTGAGCTGTGCACATGAGAGACCTGAACCCAAGCACTGACATACATAGGACATGCTGTACTGAATGATCCATAACACAGAAGCCACCCCCACTCTTGAGTAAACTACCAGTACAGGTTAGCCAGAGAGTCACTCATCGACTCTCCTCAAGAGGAATCTTGATGAGTGGATGGGAGATGGTAAGTTTACCCTGGGTATCACTGTTATGTCACGGGTAGACGGAGGCACAGTATACTAACCATGACATATGTCATGGCAAACTGCAGTTACAATGTGTGTTGAAGGACAAACACACTCTCTGACTAGCATTAGAAATGGCCTAGGGCACATCGCTAGTGTTTGCCAATGTCCACATATGTTGTGGAATACACTACCAATGTTGGACAAGCCTGGTTTAAGTAGTTCATATCTGAACATAATGCAACATGGTCATATCTGCACAACTGGCCCCTAACCAGTCTGTTGTGCTCACTATGAAAATTTAAAGCAGTGATAGGACTAAAGCCCAGGATACTGTCCACCACAGTGAAAGTACTGAACCAGTACACTATACTGTACTACAGTGTTAGGTCAGTATGAAAGGATGTTGACAACTGTATACAAAGTATCCCATGCAAACCGTGCAGGCACAGTATAATCCCTGTTGTGTTCAGACACAAAGCAGTTGGCCAGTAAGTACACAGCATGACACTCAACACACAACCATAAACATGAGATATTGTTGAAGTTCACACTCATCCACAAATGTGGTGGACTGCAGAGTTCAACATATGGAAAGCCTGAACTGGGCATGCTCACACACTTAGGCCATATCTCAGTTTTGCAGTTGGCCACACATATCTGGTATTTGTACATGTTATTCCAGGAACCAACCACATTACAGCAATCTCCCAGTGCACACAGTTAAATGACTACAGAGACATAAGTGATAATCTGGATCCCTCTCATATTCAAACATCTTCCACAGATACACAAGTTGTTCATAGAAACAGGGAATGCTATGGCAATAAAGACCTGCAAACAGTCTATTAGCAACAAATATTGTGCATCTGACAATTAAACATATGGGTGTAGAGGTCAATACTAGGCTGTTTGCCCTAGGGAATGAAAGCTTAGCCAGAGTGTGCTTGGCATCTGCCTCCCCAGTACTGTAGGCTACTGTGCCACTGTAAAGTAGTTCACATAAGGCACTGTTTGAGGCTAGTGTACTGTGCCTCCATCAAGCAGGGACACAGTGGAGATCCCAGGGGTTGAATTTGCTATGCCACATCCATGTGGCTGGTGTATGCTGGAAGAGGGTTGGTGAGGACCTCTAACAGTAAGTGGGCATCAATAACAGACTGAGGGGAACCTTATCTGCAGTGTCTGGACAATTACACTGTCAACACTTTGTCGTGATGATTATGAGGGATTGAAGTGTCATGCCAGTACTGTTCAGAGATGTCCTCCCTCTGTGGGCTACTGCTCTGCAATGTATTAGCTCAATCCATCTGTTGGACAGCTCATATATGGCTGGTGTACACCTGACAGGTGTCCTGTTGTGGAGGAGTCATGGGTATATTTGGGATAGCATGATCAATGCAAACCTTCCACATGCTCATAGAATGCAATTGTCAAGGATTATGCAGAGTGGCCTGTATACTCCCCCAGCATGGGCCATTGAAGTCTTCCACCCCAGTCTTCACAAGTGCAAAGTCTGCTTTTGATAAATACACTTTGTTTGCAGTGACAACCTTGCCTGGGGGTGGGGATGGGATATGGATGTCCAGGGAAAGGTGGGTATGGTCAGATATCAACAATGGTGGTCTACCTCTGGTGTGGAACAGTGAGTACCCATGTTGCAGATGGTCAGGTGAAATATGTATTCCCCCTTGTGGCTGTGGTGAGTGGTCCTGCCATAGTACATGGACTCACAAATTGTAGTGGCTGTAGGGTAATGTAGAGGCCTGAGTAGTTCCCACACACAATATGCCTATACTTGACGTTAACAACTGGAATGGTGCATGTGAACACCTTCATATCTTGGCACTGTTCCCAGGGAAGCAAAGTGTGTGTCCTGGATGTGGGAGGGGTGGTCTGAACTGGTTGTGTTGTGTGCTACAGGTCCTGTCGTCATGAAGCATGGTATAAAACATAACCTGCCAGTGCTGATGTGCATATCTGACCCTGAAGTAGGTGGCTGCAAATGCATATATATGCTATCCCCCACCTGACAGGTAGTAATAGATGTACATACCTCTGTATAAATAATGATGTCAGCACCCTATAAATACTGCAGGTGCAGAACAGATGCCCAATAATTCGGATAGTGCGCTCTGCTAATGTGTCTCCCTCAAGTGTCATAATATAGTTAGGTAGGGTTTTGAATCCTACAAATGCTCAGTGTGTGTCAGTGAGCGGCGTTGGTATGTGTGCAATTCTGTGTGAGAGAAATGCCCCTTTTGGCAAATAGGAGAACACACTACAGGATACACATTCCCCTTTCTAAACACTGATGATGTCAGCACCCTATAAGTACAGCAGGAGAAGGACAACTTTCCAGTAATGCGAATAGCACGCTCTGCTAATACATCTGTCTGGAGTGTCATAACATAGTTAGGTAGGAGTTTGAATCCTGTAAACGCTTAGTGTGTGTGTGTTTGGGTGAGGGGGGTTAGTGTGTTTGCAATTCTGTGTAAAAGAAATGGCCCTTTTGGCAAATAGGAGAACACACTACAGGATGCACATTCCCCTTTCTAAACACTGATGATGTCAGCACCCTATAAGTAAAGCAGGAGAAGGGAAGCCTCCTAGTAATGCAAATAGCATGCTCTGCTAAAGCATTTGTTTCTAGTATCATAACATAATTAGGTAGGGGTTTGAATCCTGCAAATGTTCAGTGTGTGTGTTTGGGTGAGGGGGGGGGGTTTGTTTGTGTGCAATTCTGTGTGAGAAAAATGTCCCTTTTGGCAACTAGGAGAACACACTACAGGATGCACATTCCCCTTTCTAAACACTGATGTTGTCAGCACCCTATAAGTACAGCAGGAGAAGGAAAACCTCCCAATAATGTGAATAGAACACTTTGCTTATGCGTCTGTCTCGAGTATCATAACATAATTCGATAGGGATTTGAAGCCTGTAAATGCTCAGTGTGTGTGTTTGGATGAGGGAGTTAGTGTGTGTGCAATTCTGTGTGAGCGAAATGTCCCTTTTGGCAACTAGGAGAACACACTACAGAATGCACATTCCCCTTTCTAAACACTGATGATGTCAGCACCCTATAAGTACAGCCGGAGAAGGGAAACCTCCCAATAATGCAAAGTACCGCCGGAGAAGGGAAACCTTCCAATAATGCATATAGCGCACTCTGCTAATGTGTCTGTCTTGAGTGTCATAACATAGTTAGGTAGGGGTTTAAATCCTGCAAATACTCAATGTGTGTATTTAGGTGAGGGGGGGTGAGTGTTTGTGCAATTCTGTGTGAAAGAAATGTCCCTTTTGGCAACTAGGAGAACACACTACAGGATGCACATTCCCCTTTCTAAACACTGATGATGTCAGCACCCTATAAGTACAGCAGGAGAAAGAAAACCTCTCAGTAATGCAAATAGCGTTCTCTACTAATGCGTCTGTCTCGAGTGTCAGAACATAGCTATGTAGGAGTTAGAATCCTGCCAAGGCTCAGTGTGTGTGTTTGGGTGAAGGGAATTAGTGTGTGTGCAATTCTGTGTGAGAGAAGATATGTCCCTTTTGGCAACTAGGAGAACACACTACAGGATGCGCATTCCCCTTTCTAAACACTGATGATGTCAGCACCCTATATGTACAGCCGGAGAAGAAAAACCTCACAGTAATGTGAATAGCGTGCTCTGCTGATGTGTCCGTCTCGAGTATGATAACATATTTAGGTAGGGGTTTAAATCCTGCAAATGTCCAGTGTGTGTGGAGGGGGTCTAGTTTGTATACAATTCGGTATGAAAGAAATGTCCCTTTTGGTAACTAGGAGAACACATTATGCACATTCCTCTTTCTAAACACTGATGATGTCAGCACCCTATAAGTACAGCCAGAGAAGAAAAACCTCCCAATAATGCAAATAGCATGCTTAGCTACAGCATCTCGCAATAGTGTCATAACATAGTTAAGTAGGGGTTTGAATCCTGCAAATGACAAGTGTGTGTGTGTGTCGGTGGTAGAAGAAGGTTGTGTGCAATTATATGTGTGAGAAAACTGACCATTTTGGCAACCAGTACAACACACCAGCTGCTGCATATTCCAATCTCTAAACAGAGATGATGTCAGCACCCTACAAGTACAGCAGAAGAGGGCAAATCTCCCAGTAATGCAGATAGCACGCTCTGCTACTGCGTCTCTCACTACTGTCATAGCACAGTTAGTTATGGCTTTGGATTCCACAAATGCCACATGTGTTTTTGTCACACAGAATGTCCATGTGTGTGGGTTGTTGTCCACAATAATGCATGACATCGATTAAACCAGTAATGGCAATGCACACATATGATGTATGAGTGTGCCAAATACACATATATACCTGTGACCTTCAATAGTTCCCATGTCTGATGCCTGCCACATGTGAATACATGGTATTTGCACTGGATAACATTATGACTGTGGTTTTCTGTGCGGGTGCTGCATGTAGTATGTGTATATACAGTGTGAGTTGTATATGGTATCATCCTAGCAGCGAGGGATACACATCTGGTCTGGGGCATATAGTCTACATGTTGTTGATGAACAGGTGCTGCATGTTTTCACCTGCTGTGGGAGTGGTAACAAGTTGTTCCATAGCAATGCAGTGACTACATGCTAGGAACCTTTCAGCTAGGGTTTTGTAGCTACAGTAATTCATTAGCATTCAGTAATACTTCAGCATTCTTGGTGAGGGTATGATGCCAACCAAGGTCAGGGTCATACCAGCCTGTGCCACATGCTCAGAGAGCCCTTCTATGTTCCCTATCGTGTAGTCCAGGGAGGTACATCACAGGTCAACCATAGTGGCATGGACAATGACTGAGTCATATGTGTCCATGCCTCTGACTGACCTGTATGCTTGTGTTATGTGGTGGACCATAGGGCCCCATGGGCATATCATTGTGACCTTCACCTTGTCCAGCCTGGTGAGCGGGACCTCACTGTACCAGACAATAAAGGTACCTAACACAACTGTAGCAGGTGTGTTGTCTAGCTGTACAGGCTGTGACTGTTTGGCACACAGGATTTGTGTGCTATGTTTTGCATGTGCTGTGTTCTGGCTTAACGTATGCCTGTGTGCCAGCTGCAGAGGTGTCTGCTGCTCAGGCAGGATGATATTCTGAGGCTCCAAGAATGCCCCAGTGTGTTCATGTGTTTGGATTGCTGTCAGTGTAGCTCTACATCAGACTGGTATTGTAGTCACTGTAGTATTTCATGCCACCTGACAGGTTATGCCAGTACTGTGTTCAGAGTGCTTAGTCCCCAGTTTGGCTATGTGGTTGCATCTCACACATATGTTGTACATCCATGGGTAGGGGAGCGGGTTGACTGTGTACATGTGGCAGCTGTGACATTGCCACATGACTCACATATTCCACAACTGTACCATAGAGGTCACTGACAAGTGACCTTTGCACATGCTACCATAGTATTGTGATTGCCATGGTGATTAACAGCACAAAGGGCCAATGGGGAACAAGGTACAGAAGGTGAGTATGTGAGGGTGTAGTGCCTGTGATTAGTTAGCGCTGACATATATGACTGCTCACGTGGTCAAATGCCAGGTAAGTCATATGCAATGTGTCACAGGCAACGTACATGCGAACAGGACAAACAGTGATGTTCTGTCAAGTGAGACATGGACATACATATAGTAAGCTATGCAGATGTCACTAGGAATCCACAGAAGCGCCGTAAATCTGCATTGCAGGTGGAACCAGTGCTCCAGGGTAACTGCAAGCAAACATGCATGCAAACAAAGCTACAGTAAGCAGGGCTGCATGTAGTCCATTGTACAACAAACAAGCTGTACCACTTCCAGTAGGTAACAGTGCAAATATGCAGGCACTATACACATGTACATGGAAATACACAGGTCGGATGGCCAGGGTCCAGCCTCAGCACACACAAGTGTACAGACCATGTACCGTCAGGATGTACAATAACCGGATGGAAACCCAGGTGCTCATACCTGCACTAATACACATGTCAAATAACAGACACTGAGCCTTCACTCAGTGGTTCCATACTTAGTAGGATGTATGCTACCTGTCCTGCCACCACAGTATCCCTGACATTTATGGGGACTCTCCCTCCTGTGAAAGTTACTTTTGTGTGTTGGGGCTGTCTAGCATGGTATGAGATGTGAGCTTGCAGTGCTATGGTGCTCCTGTGTGTCCTGTACCAGTCGTGTAGTACTGCACACATAACAACATCCTCAAACATTCGCATTGCAGAGTCCAGTGTGGACAACATGCCACTTTCAGTTTACATGTCCATCATTGCGTATCAATACTTTCATTACCTTATCCCCTGTGCTATCTATGTATGTGGCCTTCTGTTGACATCCTTACCACCAGTATGCAAACATGTGCAGATGATACACTATGGTACTTACCATGGGTGTAGAAAACAGTACAAGACAATCATACCCTTACTGCATCAGGCATGCTGGGATATACCCACAATTATATCAGCACACTGTACTGTTAACAACATGATACTATTTCTACACGTCTATGTAGACACCCTGTGCATCAGCAACATGTTAACCTGTACCTGCACTGATGTTACAGATTGCAGGAGGTGGCACAGTTTCATCATATGCACAGGGTGTGAACTTGGTATGCCTGAGTCTGCCACTGATACCTCCAACTGACATGTATGTGTATGTGTGTTGGTGAGGGACAGCAGTACAAGGTGGGGCAATGTTGATGCAGTGTGTGCATGTATGCGGTAGCCCTAGGTGTTGCCAATTCGCATGTGTGTATGGATGCACACAGTTCCTCCTCATGGCTGCCATATACCGGTGTTTGTGGACAGCCACAGACTGTACCTGCCAGGTCATACAGATCAGTGTCTCTGGCCACGGACACGGTACCTGTGCATTGCAGGGGTACTACGGACCGTATCCGGTACTAATCCATACTGGGTACTGTCATCAGAAGCAGGTGTTCATTGACTGGACACAGATCCCTGTTGGGCCTGTCCAGAGCCACATGCACGTGGTCTCCTGGGGCAGTCTGATGGCAGCACAGACCCAGCATTGCTGGGGCTACTGCTGGCACTATGGGGGTGTCCGTGACCCTGTTCTCATCCGCGACAACTGCCAGCTGCTGCTGTTGCTGGCATACGCCCACGTCGACGCCTCAACCGTCCACCATTGCCCAGGCTCATGGACATGTAGTTGCGGAACTGATCTAATATGTCCCCACAACGTCTGTCTATGACATCGGTGAAATTACAGATGGCAGCCGCAATGTCACGCATACTGTCACTCATGGCTGTGCGACATGCTGTCAGCTCCCTCAGACCCTGTCTGGTGTACCATTCCATACGTGACTGTGCCTGCATGACAGCCCGAAACATAGCTGAGGTTGTAAGACCTCTGTGGGCACATCTGACAGGGGCAGTATGCCCACGGATGCTCCCACGAGAACCCCTGGACATCTGTCTGTGTGGTACCATCTCAGGGCCATGCCCATGGTTGCTGTGTGGGGAAGCATGTGCCACAGATACCACATTACCCTGGTCAATGCCCACTGTATCCTGTCCATCAGCTAGGGACATTGTTGACAAAGGATGTATTGGCAGGATGACTGTGCACATTGATGGGGTTGACAGCTGTGTACTGTCAATTGGCTGACCAATGACGGACCCTGGCACACCTTCCTGTGCCATTACACAGATGTCATCATTATCAGTACCCGTGGCACCTGATTCAGGGTCCCTGCTGCATGACACCAGAGCAGCACCAGAACCTGTGGGAGGGAAACAGGAAACACAGTTTACAATGTCTACACAATGTTACCAGTGATGCACACATGCACACGTGCACACATGCACAGGTGCACACATGCACACATGCACACGTGCACATGTGCACACATGCACACATGCACACGTGCACACATGCACACATGCACTGGTGCACACATGCACACATGCACAGGTGCACACGTGCACACATGCACACGTGCACACTTGCACACATGCACAGGTGCACACATGCACACATGCACACATGCACAGGTTCACACATGCACACATGCACACATGCACACTTGCACACTTGCACACTACTCAGTATGCGAGATATCAACACACAGACACACCTACATGCATACACAGAACACTACTGATTGAACCTAATATTACTATTACTATCAAGACTATTAAAGGTATTGTTAATACAAACTCACCAGCATGGATAGGCTGCATTGCTGTTACACCGGAGGAACCTGCAGAAGTGAGGAAATTAATGTCAGTGGGCACAACTGTGCCATTGTTACTGAGTATGATACAGGTCAGTAGTACAACAGTTGCCTTTCACAGGTCAGCTGCTGATATTGAGAATATCACACTTACACATTAAATACTATGATGACAGCTACAAACCAAGGACACACCTCACACATGCACTAACTACCAGTGTACACAACAGTCAACTATACATATGGCATATTACCTGCACGCTCATAGTCATGGTGCTGCGTGGCTCCAGCCTCCATCATAATGCAGGTCTGCTGCTGTTGTTGTTGTTGGTGGGCTGAAGCCACAACACTTATGAGTAGTCCCTCCAGTCTGGTGAGTGGGGGATCTGTAGCCACCCCACCACCTGTGGCAACCTGTTGCCTGTGGATATCCGACGCACGCTGATGGACATTTCTGATTAAATCACTGCAGTGATGTCGTACCTGCTCATATGTCCTATTATGTGTGCCTATGTCATTTACCTGACGGACCAGGTCTTGCCACAGTGCAGCCCCCTCCTGCTGATTCTGGCTGGTGCGGGAAAAGAGCATTGCAAAATCCCACACCAGGCTCTGGTGTATTTCCTCATCCTTGGCTGCAGAGTATGCCAGATTGCGCTGGTGAGCCATGGTCCTGAAAAAGGAAATAAAATGATATCAGCAAAATATGTCAGCAGAATTTCGCACACATACTACTCGACTGTTGTGAAACAACATATCTCCCATATATAGCATCTGTCTGTCTATTGGTGGATACACATGTAAATGGCCAGGTATCAGTGCTCAGCCAACAACTGTGCAACAGTAACTGGCACACTCCATACGACATACTGCCAAACCCCAGCAGTCAGCACACTGATTCAGGTCCAAAGCACCTCCTCACTCTGGGTGTTTGTATCCAGGTACTGTATGGGGTATATCATCAACTACTGTGATCTGACCACAAACAAATCACCCTGGATATACATATCCCACCTCCACCACCAGCACAAATGACTACAGTGAATAACATTTCAAACGCAAACTTTACACTTCTTAAGACTGAGATGGTATCCTTTAAGCCCACTGGGCAAGTGGAAGCCACAACCCACAATGCTGACTCCTTCACAAATGATTTCTATGGACATCTCCGAAAATGCATGGATCATGCAATCCCATATAAGACCAAGACACTCCCCACAAAGGGAAAGCATCCTGTCTGGTGGACCCCAGCCATAAACTGATTGTATAACAAAAGATGGAAGCTACTGCAAGACAGAGCATAATTTCATAAAGGGAAAGCATGTCTGATCAGCACTAGTAAAGAGCTATGTTCTTTCATACAAACATCCATGGGCAACTTTGAGAGGGAAATCACCGGGGACACTACAGATAACCACAAGGCCTTCTTCAGTTATGTTAGAAACCTGGTCAGAAACCCTCCAATATGCTCATAGTTAGTACACAACAACAAATAATTCACTGAACCCACAGATATTGGCAACATTGTGGCAGACAGGTTCAGTGCAATTTTCCCCCCGTCTCACTCCCCCAAACGAAGACATACTTATCCCAGCTGAATGTAACCTCCCTGTCATCACAGATGTCCAGGTGAGAGCTGCCCTCAGAAAAGCAAAAAACACAGCATCAATGGGACCTGATGGTATCCCCGGTTGCATGCTACATGAACTCCAAGAGGAGCTAAACCTGCTTATAGATGTGCTATGTAACACTAGCCTGACTACAGGATATGTACCTGTACACTGGCGTACAGCAGCAGTGGTTCCACTCCACAAAGGAGGCACCTCTACATATCAATACAATACAACACAATACAATACAATACAATACAATACAATATGCTATTGCCCCTGGAACTACAGCAGCATACTGTTCTGCTACCCTGACCATTGTGACACATGTGATGTGATGGTACCTGCTTCTGTCAAACAGTTACACAGGGTGACTCATATGGCATATTACCAATCTGACTAACATTCAGCAGGGGTATGCGTGACATGTACTCATGGGGAGTCTTGCTTCTTAACGCTGTGTGGTTTATTGCAGGGTATGTCTTATCTGTGGGTAGGAACCTGTACCTCCGCCATGTGCTCTCTACTAAGGTGTCAAGGACGACACACAGCTGTCACTTAGGTTGTGGATGGTGTGAGGTGTTACTATGGTTGTTGGACATCTGTCATGGGTGTGACTTAAGTATGTAAATCCAGGAGTGGTAACCTCTATGTGGGCAGTATGTGTGCACTCTGTGGTGTTGTCAGTCACTGTGCATTGGTAATGTGTTTGAGTGCATTGTCACAGTGTCGTACATGTCACTGTGTCCTTCTCCATATCTGTAGCTGTCATGTGAGGTACATACCATGGCAGCCATTGTGTGGTGTGGAGGGGTACACTGACCTACATGTCCATAGCTGACACACCATGTCTGCTGACACATATCATGTACAGGTATTCCAGGAATAGTGTGCCATTGTGACTATCATTCGGGGGACTATTGTACACATTCATGACCCTGTTCACCCCTGACACATTCCTACATCCCTCTCTATCTATGTATACATATATGCATATTATATATATATATATATATATATATATATATATATATATATACATACATACATATATTGACATACATACGTATCCATATGATAGATAGGTATAGCAACATGTTTGTTTACAAAACTGTATACACACACTAACATACTGCTAAACATACATAACTGTGAAACCTACTTTGTACATTGCACTACAACCTACATTCAACCTACATTGATATGTGCACATAGATGCCCTCACATACATATGTATGTACAGCCTTCACTGATAGTTGCTGTATGTCCCCTGCCCTATGCACATCTTCATATACATATAGATACAGACCAATGACACATATGGGGGGGTTCATAGTATGTAGACTTTTAAAGTATTACTATACATTACCTGTGTTTGTCACAACTGCTTGCGTTGCCTTTTGGATCGGTGTCCTGCTGCTGCTCCACTTGACAGATGCCAGCTTTCTAGTAGGTTTTTTTAAGTGTTTTTGTTTGTGTATCTCTCTCTCTCTCTCTCTCTCTCTCTCTCTCTCTCTCTCTCTCTCTCTCTCCCTCCAGAGGGTGCAATGAAAGTATTGTATGTGTGGAATGGGAGTACAGCATGCTTTTGTAGGTATCTGCATATGTCCATGTAATGGCCTCTGCACCAATTGTTAGCCAGCATTTGCTAATTGCATCCAGCCAGTTGTGTACTGATTGCAGTTCTCACTGTGATTTCAGGACAGTGCTATAAAAAGGTATGTGAGATAGGCGTAGCCCTTTCAGAGTTTAAGGGCAGGGACCATGCTGGTATGCTGTGGACACTGTTCTGTGAGTGTAAAGGTTAGTATCCCTCTCATATTTCCGGCTGTGTTGTAGATTAACAATTCTCCATTCATTTCTCCAGTTTCCTGTACTAAGTGTGTATGTACACTGACACCTAAGACTACTACTACTGTTAATGTGGGTGTGTGTGCTTTCCTGTGGGACATGTGGTGTAACTGTTATATAGCAGTGGCTCTTGCACTTTGTTGCTATGGCTTCAATATTTGCCCTTTACATTCACTACTTGTATGCCTGCTAGGTGTCTTGACTGTAGTGTGTTGCTGTGGCTTTCCCATTTTCCATGTACATTCACACCTTGGAATGCTTGCTATATCTGCTAGGGTGTTACTGCATGCAGTGTGGTCTGGCCATAGTGTGGGCCTTGACATCTATTAGGATATTTGAGTATGCTGCTGAGCAGGCCCCAGAGACTCTCAGGTGCATCTTTTATCTGCCTCATGGAATGGTACATATCAGTGGGGTACTCCCTCAACTGTCTAAGTTTGTCGGAGAAATATTTAAAATGTGTCCCTGTGTTTGGGCCTTTGCTCCACATTTTTTATTACTTAGTCCTAATGTGTTGCTGTAAGAGGTTGTGGGGTATGGGCAGTGATTATCCTGCTGTGAGTATGTGTGTGGCTTGCAAGGTGCTACAGTGACATTATTACCAACTAGCTACCAACTAGCATTGCTGTTTCTGTTCACACACTACTATTATAGAAATCCACTACATTTGACAGTAAATATACATGACATGCTTTGTGTACTACACATCCTATATTCCCTTTACATTCATTCCTACTATTGCATGATATATTTATTGTAGCACAATGCTCTTATATAGCAGTCATGGCTTAGTGGTAAGTCATGCAGACTACTGTTTCCAAGGTCCTGGGTTTGGGACGGACCGTGGGATTTTATTTTCCTTTTGACCAGACTACAGGCCTTGTCATTCAGAGTGACTACGGCACTTTTAAGCAGTTGTAAGTGGGTTAGCACTGGTTTGCGCGGAGCTCACGCATGCGCACTGGCGTTCAGCTCCGCGCATACCCGCTTACAACTGCTTAAAAGTGCTTACTCTTGCCCACACCCGCGCTAATTTCTTTGAAAGAAATGAAAATGGGGAGACAGGAAAGTGGTGAAAAAGGGGTCACAAAGAGGGTAGGACAGTAGGGAAACAAGCTCGGGTTTTGCAGGAGGGATGTAGGTAAGGCCCATAGCTGCCCATTTCTTCATCAGCAACAGCTGTGCATATGTTTGTAATTTGGTGTGACATTTGAAACCTTCCACCACTGAGAGAGGTGTAAGGACAACAATAATACTTGTTGTACAGCCAATTGTAATTGACAGTTTACATGTCCAGCAGACATGTCTGCAACATGGGCAGCTATGTATGGGGCGTAATTTTTTTGTGGGTACAGAGTGCCCTTTTTTTTTTTTTTTTCAGGTGAGAGTGGTATGTCAGGTACAGGAAGTTGGTATAGCTGGGGAGGTAGGTTGGGTAGGTTAACAGACAAGACAAACATGATGCATACAAGGGTGGTGTATGACACATGTGGGGGGGGTTACACAATTGACGGGGATGGATGTTTGGATATCTCGAGCTCATGAGCCCACAGATGGCAACAGTGGAACTGAGATCCCCGCCCATGGGCAGTTGCTACTGTGCCTTCACTGCCCAGGATGGGGCTGTGCTGGGGGCTGTGTAGACAGGGCAGCAGGCACGCCTGTGAGTTGTGCCACCTGTGCCTCAAGCTGGTGTAGGGGCCCAAGAACAGCGTCCCGGATCTCCCTACGCACCACAGTCTGGACATTACGGAGGGTGAGTGGATGTTCTCCTCCGGCCACACTTGCAGAGGGGGGACGAGCCCCATCCCCTGCAGTGCTTCCACCCACAGGTGGCACAGGGCCACCAGAGGAGGGTCCAGCCTGGGCACTACTGCCAGGTGCACTTGCCAGCTGAGGAGGGAGAGGTGGGTCCGCTGGAACCCACCTTTCCTGTCATCCTATGTTTTGCATTATGTTATGACAGTTTGGGTTAGTAACATACAATACCATTCACAATTAGTTGTAACAGCATGCATTAGTATTCCCATTAACCAAACACCCATATATTCAAGCCATTGAACAGCAAGCATAACACATGCATAATTTGCACAGCAATACACAATCCAACAACATGCAGGGTTGATTAATGGCAACAGGGCATCAGATTTGGATGTATGAACAGGGCAGATGCATCAACGTACATGCAAATATGTATGAACCAACAGGACAAATGTCCAGGGGTGTTAATTGTGATTGCACATACCAATTTCACGTGGAATGGATTATATGTGGTTATAGGGTAGGGTGAAGAAAATTTAATTAACAATTTCAAATACCAATACATATGCTGTACATTTCTAATAGCTGCAGGTATATACACACTACAGTTCTGCCTACAGTTTCCTATGTGATAACTACTTCAGGTTGGTGATAGAAATGTTACTGCTACATCAATATACATTTTTATTTTTATTCATACACATTCATATCTGGCTCTGTTCAGCTACATCATCCTGCTACATTTGCTTTATATAGCTATAGACAACTGTGGATGTTTGGTATTTCAGACAACCATACTATCTGCATATTGCAGACTGAGAGCAACATATCCAGATTTTGGGACACACATTCCAGCTGCGGTACCGTTTTCAACACATGTTACTGTTTGGTTCTGCCTGTCACATTCATTTAATTCTGTACTGACTGCAGTATACTTTATTCAGGAGTTATTACTGCTTTATTGGTGGATTCATACCTCTTTCTCACACTTTCTCACTTGTTTTATTTTTACAATTCCAGATGGTACTTAATTCTAGGCTTTATTGACATGTTTTACCTGTAGTTATAACAATCCTTTCCAACAGTCTCACTTCTGTCATGTTTCTGTATTTCAACAGGGATATATTTCACACATGTGTTTTACTCCGCTTCTGCAGCTGTACCTTTCAGCCTGCTGCAGGTGATGTACTGTTATATTACTAGTGGGACATCTTTATTTCAGACTTGTTTCATTTTTATGTTTGGATTACAGGCTGCATCACACTTTTGTAATCAAGCAATACTTGCAAACCCTCTTACACTGTTACTTGCACATTTTATTAATTAGTGACTACACTGCACTCTTTTGCTAACTGTCATACTTATATATTTATTTTCAGTTACAGGGAGAGAATTACTGACCTGCCTGGTGGCGCAACCGTGCCAGCCTATCACCATAGGCTCGACGGTTTGCAGAACGGACACCTGCAGCTGTAATATAAATAAAGTAATATTGGAATACACATCTCCATAATATCAGCTAGGTTAATTTCTTACATAAATAATTAGATGTAACTTACTCAGTAGTGGGGCGTTGGGCATTTGCCAGGCCTCCTGGATCCAACGGTTCAGTTGGTCCTGCTTCCATCTCTTCAGGTCCGCATGGTGGTGACGGACCTGCTCACCAGTCCTTGGTATTCCTGTGGCACTGGTGAGATCATGAGCCAACTGGTCCCACGCCTCAGCCCTATATGCTCCCCACAGGACCTGGCCCTGCATGAGTTGGACCTCATGATTATGGACGAGGAGCCAAACCATATATTTGGACTCCTCAATGCCCCAACTCTGTGCTCGGAATCAACTACCCTCACCTACACCTGACATCCTAGCTGCAAGTCTGTTCCACAATCGGTTATGCTGTGTATTCCCACCTATGGGGCTTATATATGCCGTTTTTCCCGCACTTATCTGTGATTGGCCATTTTGGATTTGTATCAACTTCACAAAACCTGCTTTGTCATGGTCCTCTTTCTATTCATTCCTATATATATATATATGCTATTACTGCATTTCTAAATGCAACTGTCATGGCTTAGTGGTTCAGTACTTTGATTATGGTGCATGGTATCCTGGGTTCAAACCTAGCCATTGCTTTTTATATTTTCTGTCTGTCTACACAGGCTAAGAGGTGTGTCTGTGTAAAGGCAGTTTTGATGCAGCTTGCTCAACGTTGACCGTCGGTTAGCTTGTTGGCGCGGTGCGCAGCTGTCAGCATGCATATTACGCTCAGCTCAGCTACGGGCACACAGTTTCAGCGTGTTAAAATGCTGCTCAACCCCGGGCACTCATTTTACACCTGTTAAACCACTGCTCACCTACGGGCACTCATTTTAAACCTGTTAAAACACTGCTCACCTACAGGCAGATGTACTCAACTTGTTAGACTGTAACTCAGCTATGGGCACATCTGACATTTTTTTTTTTTTTTTTATTATCTCACATTTCTTCAAAATACATGGCCCATTTCATTACATTTTACATAAAATATAATTTTATATGTGTACATATATGTCAGGGACTTGTTTTGTGCTTATTTCACTAAAAATAAAAATTGATGTTATGGGGGCTCGAACCATGACTGCCTCTTCTTCAGCCGACGTCTCTACTGCTACACTATTGCTTCTTGGCTTACTTTGCATATTTAGTTCTTATATGCTTTTCCACTGACTGCTAACTGTGGCTAAGCAACGGGCACACCAGCGCAAACGAGCGCACTCATGGGCAAACATCTTTACAACTTAAAAAAAAATATATAAGATGTTCATTTCTACATTTTATGTTCATAGTCTGTGGGGGCATGTGTTGTGTTGTGTTTATTCACATTTACACGGATTCTGTCGTGGGGGTTTACTTTCGGGTCTTTTACTCTTCTGGGGGCATGTCCGTTTGCAGGGCTCGCCCTACGGACACGCTCCCTACTGTCTTCCACAGACCGTGTTAGCCTTAGGTGTGATTCAGCATGCCCTCATGCATATGCATGACATGCTGACGTCACACCGTTTAACTGCAGCCTCCGTGTAAGCCTTGTAACTCTTACACAGAGGCTTCGTGAATCCTGCCCAAAGCCTTTTGTAACTTTACATCTGAAACTGAATTTTTGCTGATAAGTTACTAAATGAATGTGAAAAGAGGAAAAAAACATTTATCCATGGGACAATTATATCGATATGGATCACAAAGACTGAATTTAAAAAAGCATGTTTGTGCAGTTCAGATATTTTAGAACAGCTAGAATTAATGAAATTTCTACTTAAAAAGTATGATAGAATTGAAAATATTAATTAAAAAAAAAACAGATGAGACACATAGAATGATGGTTGTGGAATGGATGGTGTGTTAAATATAAAGCAGAATTTTTTGCAACATTTACCTGGTGTGACATTTGTGAAAGGATTTAGGGATACTTTAAAGTGCCAAGGCTTAGTGAAAACAATTTTATTTTTGCGGAAGCATAGAATATTTAATTTAAGAATATAAAAAGGTTAAGTGCAACTAATGTGGAGAAATGGATTATTCGATGAATAAATGTAAAAGGGATTGTAAGGTGTGTGGGAAGGAAGGCCATTTTTTGTTTGACTCCTAACTCTCAACTGTCCAGATTTTCACAAAATGCCCACATTTTTGCCTCATATTTTTGTTCTGTTACTCATAAGAAATGTAGTTTTCTAGCAGCTCACTGATGATGTAACTAAATAATGACACACATTTGAGTTTTATATTTCATATCATTCAAAAATTCATGTTATTCTAGCAACTTTGCAGAATTTGTCCCTATTTTTGGGCCTTAATCCCCACATTAGTTTAAGCTTTCTTGTGATTTCTTGTGCTAAGAAGTTGAGAGGTATGGCTTGACTGTGCATGAAAAGAAAGTGTATCAGCACAAGAAAAAAAGGTGAAGTTATCGAAAAAGTGAATGATATTATGGATTAAGGTGAGGCTAATTTTGCTCAGGAAAGTGATATACGTATGGGTTTACAGGAAGATGAATTTGAGACATTTACCATATTTGAGCAACAGTTAAGGGAACAATCAGATCAGGAGGAAGGAGAACTGGAGGCACTGGTTAGACTTGAAAGGAAAAATACCATAGGACAAAGGATAAGAGTAAGGCAACATAATTTTAGAAATAGTCATCCAACAGTTAAAAAAAATGGAGAAAGGAGTAACTTCAGAGTGATTTCAATTAATGTCAATAGCCTAGTAAATAAGTCACAAGATCATCAATATCGGAATGGTGTGCAGGTTTATGTACTGATACGACCTGTTTACAAGACATAAGGTTTATACTTCTCACAGACAGAATGTAAGCTGAAAAATTATGGGGACACAAAATTGTAGGGAATTTAGGAAATGAATGATGTACAGGAGTGACATTTTTTTTAATGACATAGTAAATATTAGACATTCATATTGTTTATACAGAAAGAATACACATCACTGGGAAAACAATATACTTACACTAGTGTTAAGGAAATGGAAGAGTTATTTTTAAAAATAATACCGTATGTTATGGTTAACATGAACATTATAATAATGTGAGATCTTAACTGTGATTTGAGGAATAATGAAAAAGGGAATGATCTAGATAAAAATTGCAGGAAGTAATGAAGTGGGGATGGATTAATATGGAATACACATCATTTTACATATACAAGTGGATTACTGACAAAAGAGATAGACTATATTTTATGTCTGTGCATGCTACTGTAAGATACAGTGATGTTATGGTCACAGGGCTTTTGGATCACTTGTATATTTTGAAAGAAATGAGAGAAAATGGTGATGCTATAAAAACATAAAGAAAATGTATAAAAAAGATTATCTGGAAGGGTGTTGTAGACATATGAAACAAATCAGGAAATTGGGCTGTTTCAGATGGAATATTATATAATGAGAGCTTTTTTGTAATTCCTGAACAGGACCATTGGTTGTATTTAATAGAGAATACAGAAACATATATCTGTTGGTAAAAATGCAGCTAAGGGAAGAAGAGAAAAATATGGTATGACTAGATGAGACAATGTATGTTGAATAGTTTAAATGAAAATCATATTGGATTTTTTTTAAAGAAAGGGAGACTTATGAGAACTTATGAGGAAAATAAAAAGAAAGTTGAGAAATATTTTGTTTGGGAAAACAATTAAGTTGTGCCTGTATATCTGGAAAAAATAGCAAAATATGACAAATGTATGACAAGGGAATTGAAATATGAGAAGGGGGAAGTAAAATACAATATATCAGATATTATGGATCTCATGAAAGTTTATGTGAGGGAGGTTTATAGAGAAAGTACTGCTGAAATGAATAACGTGGTATTAAGATTTTTTTTTCTGTAGAAACAATTGAAAGCTTTCAAAGTAAGATTACTTTGGATGAATTAAATAGCATCCTTAAGCTATTAAAAGAGGGCTCATTACTAGGGGAGGATGATATAAGTTATGCTGTATATAAAACTTAATGACCAAATCAGAAAGTTTTTTTGTTGAAATATTGAATGAATGGTTTGAAATAGGGTGCAGCAAAGTGGTATATCTGAAGATATTATAAGGTTTATATGGAAATAGGGAAAAGGTGGAGGCCAATTGTATTGAATTTTACAGATGAGGTTTGGGAAGGTTGTGCATGAAGTAATGTCGCCTAGGACTGAAGGGCAGAAGAAGTCATGCACTATAAATTGTTGTAATTGAGGTATTATGTGATATACTGTATTGAGGGAGAAGTGCTGCCAAGTTAATGGTGGGAGATGGAAGCAGGGCATTTGATTATGTATATGGGAAATTTTGATACAATGTGGGTAAAAGTAAATAATAAACTTATTAAAGATGGCATATACTAATAACAAGGTTAGAGTAATGGTTAATGGATGGTTTACTGAGCAGGTACATGTGTATGAAGAAAGGTGTAAGACAGGGCTGCCCTATGAGCCTCATATTATTTACTTGAGTGATGATTGCTGTTGCTTGTGTTATGAGTGGTATATGGAGTGAGACAGCATATAGATTATGGAATTGTGTTGAGATTCCTAATCTTCTATCATATACTGATGATGTTATGTTTTTTGCAAAACATTAGAGTTGGATGAAAAACACGGTGAAATTTGTGACAAACCGAAATGCTGCCAGCCCAGCTAACTGGAATTTTGTAAATAATTATATCTCACTTGAAAATATAAATATAGTTTATATAGAAATGTGACAATGCCAGCCCAGCTATCTGGAATTTTGTAAATAATTATATGTCATTGGTGAATATTAATATGATCCATAGGCTTGTCTACAAATGTAAGAGAACTCTGTGTTATGTGGATATTAAACTACTGGTGCAGAAGTGTGTATTAAACTGTATGTTATGTACTGACCATCAAGAATGTAACCACAGTGTACCCTACTGGAAAAGAACAGACATGTATATACACTATATTAATAGCAGAAGCTGGAACATACATAGTTAACTTGCACAACTTCAGGAAAAAAAGTTAAGAGTTTTTTGCAATGTGCTATAAAAGTTAGTTTCAGTGCAGCAACAGCCACAATGTCTAAAGCTAGGGGTTTTCCTATTGTTTGGAAACAGATATAATTACTAGATTCCAAATGTAAACGTGCGAATTGTTATACGACTTCCAGTTCTAGGCAAACTTCTGAGAGATAAGTATTTTTCACAGAGAAATGTTAAATTCTGTTGGTGTCTGTTTAGACTGGGAACTGGAGGCAGGTGACAAAGAGTGATATCATCCAGCTGACCCAGAAGTAATGTTTTGATATTAATTTGGGAACTGTATCAGAGATTTGGCATTTTGTAACTTGTTTTGGATCTAGAAACATCCATTCAGCAATTCTCATCTGTATTTGCCTTGCTCTGTAAGTAAGTCTAGGGTACAGCAATCTCTTTTAGATATAGCTAGGAATATAGTAAAGATTAGTTTAGTTGTTTTCTGTATTTATTTGAGACTATCCTGCAATGTTGTTTTAAAATATTTCCTGTGATTTTGAACCCTGTAGTCACTGTGCTGGGTTGTTGGAGTATTATCTTGTTCTTGTATTACTTATTATTAAATATAGCTAAATATTTTAATTGTGGCTGGTTTGTTTAGAGATATTTAAGCTCTTAGAGTACTTGCATATGTATTTGGTGACACTTTACAGGCCACTTTTAAATAGCCTTGCAAGTCTTGGTCACACCTCATTTGGATAATAGTAACATCATACAGTAGGATTGGTCACCCTTTGAAAAGGGCCTTATAGTAGCTGATATTTAAAGATGGTTGGTGGCAGTGATAACTACTTATAATCCTGGAAGAAGGGGGCATAGCTAGTAAACCTGTGGCAGCCTTCCCTAGGAGTGACTGTGCATTTGTCATCATCTTCTTTTGGCTGTTCCCATTAGGGGTTGCCACAGCTGATCATCTGTTTCTATTTCTTCCTGTCCTCTGCATCTTGCTCTGTCACACCAACCACCTGCATGTCCTCTCCCAACACATCCATAAACCACATCCATAAACCTTGTCTTAGGCCTTTGTCTTTTCCTGTTACCTGGTAGCTTCATCCTTAGCATCTTTTTTCCAATATACTCAGCATTCCTCCTCAGCACATGTCCAATCCAACGTAATTTTGCCTCTCTGGCTTTGTCTCCAAATCTTCCAACCTGGGCTGACCCTCTAATATACTTATTCCAAATCCTGTCCACCCTTGTCACACCCAATGCAAATCTTAACATCTTTAACTCTGTCACATCCAGCTCTAACTCCTGCCTTTTTGTCAATGCCACTGTCTCCAACCCATATAACATAGCTGGTCTCACTACCCTCTTGTAGACCTTCTCTTTCACTCTTACTGGTACTCATCTGTCACAAATCACTGCTGACACTCTTCTCCACCCAATCCATCCTGTCTGTACTCTCTTCTTCACCTCTCTTCCACACTCACCATTACTATGAACTATTGATCCCAAGTATTTAAACTCATCCACCTTCACCACCTCTACTCCTTGCGTCCTCACCATTCCTCTATCCTCCCTCTCATTCACACACATATATTCTGTCTTAGTCCTGCTGACCTTCATTCCTCTTCTCTCTAGAGCATATCTCCATCTCTCCAGGGTCTCCTCCACCCATTCCCTACTCTCACTACAGATCACAATGTCATCTGCAAACATCATAGTCCACAGGGACTCCTGTCTGATCTCGTCTGTCAACCTGTCCACCACCATTGCAAATAATAAGGGGCTCAGAGCTGATCCTTGACGTAATCCCACCTCCACCTTAAATGCATCCATCACTCCCACTGCAGACCTCACCGCTGTCACACTACCCTTGTACATATCCTGTACCACTCTTGCATACTTCTCAGACACTCCCGACTTCCTCATATAATACTACAACTCCTCTCTAGGCACCCTGTCATATGCTTTCTCTAAGTCTACATAAACACAGTGCAACTACTTCTGACCTTCTCTGTACTTCTCCATTAACACTCTCAGAGCAAACATTGCATTTGTAGTGCTCTTCCCCCACATGAAACCATGCTGCTAATCTCTAATCATCACGTCCCTTTTTAACCTAGCTTCCACTACTCTTTCCCTTAACTTCATGCTGTGACTGATCAATTTAATCCCTCTGTAGTTACTACAGCTCTGGCCATCACCTTTATTCTTAAAAATTGGTAACAAAACACTTTTTCTCCATTCCTCAGGCATCCTCTCACTTTCCAAGATTTCATTAAACAATCTGGTTAGAAACTCCACTGCCATTTCACCTAAACACCACCGTGCTTCCACAGGTATGTCATCTGGACCAACAGCCCTTCCATTCTTCATCCTCTTCATAGCTCTCCTTACTTCCTCCTTGCTAATCCATTGCACTTCATGATTGACTATCCCCACATCATCCAATCTTCTCTCCCTCTCATTCTCTTCATTCATCAACCCTTCAAAGTACTCTTTCCATCTGCTCAACTCACTCTGCTCACTTGTGAGTATGTTTCCATCATTATCCTTTATCACCTTTACTTGCTGCACATCTTTCCTAGCTCAGTCCCTCTGTCTAGCCAATCAGTACAGGTCCTTTTCTCCATCCTTAGTGTCCAACCTTTCATATAACTCTTCATATGCCTTATCCTTAACCTTTGCCACCTCTCTCTTTGCCATGCACCTCATCTCCTATTACTCCTGTCTACTTTCTTCATCTTTCTGACAATCACACTTCTTCTTTCCCCACCTCTTTCTCTGTATACTATCCCCTACTTCCTCATTCCACCACCATGTCTCCTTGTTGTCCTTCCTCTGTCCAGATGTCATCCCAAGCACCTTTCTAGCAGACTCCCTTACTAGCTCTGCTGTAGTTATCCAGCTATTTGGTAACTCTTTTCTGCCACCCAGTGCCTGTCTTAACTCTTCCCTGAACTTCACTTCACAATTACCCTTTTTCAATCTCCACCATTTGATCCTTGGTGCTGCACTTACACTCCTCCTCCTAGACTTGCTCACCAGCGTCATCATACAAAACCACCATTGTATGCTGCCTAACTATACTTTCCCGGGTCACCACTTTACAGTCTCCAGTCTCCTTCAAACTGGCCCTCCTACATAAGATATAATCCACCTGTGTGCATCTACCTCCACTCTTGTATGTCACCTTCTGCTCCTCCCTCTTGGTAAAATACTTATTCACCACAGCCATGTCCATCCTTTTTGAAAAATCCACTACCACCTGACCTTCTGCATTCCTTTGCTTAACACCATACCTACCCATCACTTCCTCATCCCCTTTGTTCCCTTCACCAATATGCCCATTGAAATCTGATCCAATCACCACTCTCTCACCCTTGGGTACAGTCATCACCACTTCATCCAACTCACTCCAAAATTTTATTTCTCATCCATCGCACACCCAGCTTGTGGAGCATATGCATTAACAACATTCATCATTACAGCATCAATTTCCAGCTTCATAAACATATCTGACACTCTTTTCACCTCCAAAACACTCGCAGCATACAGTTCCTTCAGGATAACTCCTACGCCATTTCTCCTCCCATCCACACCATGATAAAACAATTTGAACCCACCTCCAATACACCTAGCCTTACTCCCCTTCCATCTGGTCTCTTGCACACACAGTATACCAACCTTCCTTCTGTCCATCATATTGGCTAGCTCTCTCCCTATACCAGTCATACTGCCAACATTCAAAGTTCCGACCCTCACTACCACAGTCGTAGCCTTTCTCCTCTCTTCCAGCCTTCGACCATGCCTTCTCCCTCTTCTCCTCCTTTGACCAACAGTAGCCCAATTTCCGCCAGCACCCTGTTGGCTAACAGTAGTGGTGGTGGTAATTTTTAACCCAAGCCTTGACTGATCTGGCATGTAAATATTTACTGCTGTCCGCATGAATGTTTTGGCAAAGTTTTATACCAGATGCCCTTCCTGACACAACCCTCCCTATTTTTCCGAGCGTGGGACCAGCACAAAGAAATGCACTGGCATGTGCATCCCCAGTGGCTGGGTTATCAAATCTCAAAGTGTGTGCAAGTCAGGTACTTGGGCAAGGATACAAAGCACTGGTTAGACAGAGAAGGTGCTGGAGGTTTTGGCTTTATGACTCGGCTGAGATCTTAACCATATAGCTGTGCCAGTAGGGAGTCTTGTCATCTTCCCAATGTACACATCCCTCACTGGTGCTAGTAGTGAGGATTGAGGCTCCTTGATTACTAGGCCAGTTCGGGGGGCACAATATTATTAAATGATTCTGTATAGAAAATGTGATTAGAGTTTAATAAAGAGAAAAGTTAGTGTTTAGGTGATGCAACTAGAATTGAAGATATTTGCTGATTTGATCACAAAATTGAGTTACTTAGAATAGTGTTTGGTAAAGTGGGAGAAATAAAGAAGCAGTGGGAGGTAGTGATATAAAGATAATAGGAATCTCTGCTTGCTGGGAAGCATATAGGCTATCATTTAGAAAGATAGCCATATTCAAAAAAGCCTACATGGTCCGTTTCCACCATGTGCACATCACCATGCAATGAGCACATGGCAGCACAGTGCTTTGGATTCAGTAAGTGGTTATACATGGTGTGTAGAGCCATGCATAGCAGCACAAAGAAAGGAATAGTTATATGACAAGCACAGAGAAACCTGCCATCCATTCCTCTATTTCCTCTGGTTGTGCTAAGTACTACATCAGGCAAACAATGACAAAAGCTAAAATTACTTTATGCAGACAGAGCTGACACGTTTTAACAAACAATAAAGTGAATGAAACAGATCTTGTGAATTGTGCACTACTTACATGCACTTGCACACTTCACAGACCTACGTGTACACCTCTGTAAGTATAACCTGACACACACCTCTGATGTCATCATTTACTGCTGCCATCCTTTGAAAAGAAACACTGTGGGCGTGCCTACACAGTTGCAATTTGTTGGGATTCAGCAATTCTAATGAGTTTTGAACTCATTTGCATCTTCATCCTAATGACAACCCTGCATAGGCAGGGAAACTGAAGAGGAGCCCAATGTTGTACTTTGCTATGCGTCTGCACAGAGGAATACAGGTTTTGATCAAATTTGACCGTATTTCATCAGATACATTCTGCATATGCATTTGCTTACATGACAGTATGAATAGTCTGTTTCATGGTGTTTACACTTTTAGCTGTCTACATTAGTTACAAGTATATACTTCATTTGGGAGTGGGGAAGCAAAGTTGCATTTATGTCATGGCACTTAATAAGGGTTGCTGCTATTGTTACTCTACTTTTGTAGCAACCACTCTGTCTAATAATATCATAATTTGTCTGCTGTTACATGTTAAGGTCAGCTTTGTTGAAATCTCTTGTTTCCATAAAGACTCCTTTCCAAAGCTGTAATCGAAAAGTTTTTATTACAAAGGCAACGTGAGCATGGAGTCTACACAGTTGCTTTATATGTGTTGGTTTGTTCATTAGCATGCAATTCAGCTACTTATGCATTAATTTGCATGCCAGGGAAATTGCCATGTTTGTGTATGAGTACGCGCTGCTACACAGAGTTTACTGAAGCTAAAAATATTCGCAGCTATGTGCACATCATTCCACAACATGCACACAGTCAAACATAACTGTGTAGTCTTTATTGAATCCCTCCTATCTTTTGTGCAATACTGACACAGATACTTGCATTCTAGTCTAACATCCTTTTATTTTAAGCTGCACAAAAATAAACATTCTATAAATCTAGTCTTCCAGTTTGGAATCCTGTTCCCTCAAGCACAAGAAATGTTGCAATTAGTTCTTCTTAAGAAGAAGTGCAAAGTCTCACTATAGGTTTGAAGGGTCCTGTTTATCCAACCTTTCTCCTAACAGACTGGGTGGTAGTTCAAACTGAAGATAGGAACTTTCATTTCTGCAAGCCTCTTCCTCTTCCTTTCCCCCTTCCTCTCCAATGGTTCTGGAATTTTGCTTTATTATGTTTCAATCTCTGATTCCTCCACTATCACTATGCTGCTTGAATTCTGTCTGTTCATCAACCTGGAGGATCTCTGCAATACTGGAAATGGATTTTTTAGTTTTAAAAAAATGTTCTCCCAACGTTTTCAGTTGTAGGCATTGCCCTCAACTTCTTATCCAATAAAAAGTCTGTTTTAATAAGGCATTGTGCTATTTTTGTATGCTTCTTCATCACTCCTAAGTTTTTTCATATCTCACAAGTATCTTTCAAGGTTAGTATCCAGTGTTATTAATTCACTGTCATATACATGGACAAGTAAATTTTGCTTG
Source organism: Protopterus annectens (assembly GCF_019279795.1). NCBI lineage: Eukaryota > Metazoa > Chordata > Ceratodontiformes > Protopteridae > Protopterus > Protopterus annectens. The sequence continues at coordinate 689,422,020 of NC_056746.1, forward strand.
ATCTGCATATCAGTTTCTTCAATAATCTTTATTAATTTATTGATGATATTAAAATTGTGTTTTTGTATTAGTTTCAAAAGCTTAAGCCCAAATACAGCAAATGCAGGATCAACCTCAGAAAGGCCAGTGTTTTTCCAGGTGTGAATAACATTTTCAGCATAAAATGTTATTTGACGTCCCTTCTGGACAGAAAATAAATAAATAATAATGATGATAAGTTAATAATTATGCATCAAAACACACCAAATTACATACTTTTATGCATTTTATATGTATTGTTAATCACTTGAGTAATTTTGTAATTTATATTTAAACAGTGTTTTAATGTCCCCTGTACTTTCGGATGAAGTTCAAAGCACTTTAGTGAATGAAAGAGCTTTATACCATGTGTGTTTTTTTTTTTTTTTTTTTTTTTTTTTTTAGCTCTGTTGGTTTTTGTAATCTGGCAACATAGTTCCAATGTAGTTTTAGTATACTACAAATATATCAAAAGCCAGCAGTATTCCTCAAATAATTCATCTGAGTCGTAGATAAGGTTTTACAGATCTTTATTTCAAGATTAATGAGTGCTACTGTATGAAATTCCCTTATGGGATTACAGAATTTAAATGATTCTTACAGCTGAGCAGAGAGAAAATCCCTGGAGAAAGACATGTCTGATAGGTTAGTGCACACATTTATTCTGATATGTCTATTGAGACACCTAATTTTTACAAGTTTATTTACTTTCTGAGTACTTTCTTCCTGAGCATTTTTTGCAATAATTTTAATGAACATTTAGTAGGTGCCCTTAGGTGTCCTCTTTTATTAGGCATCATGATAAACTTTGCTTTTACCTTATTTAATAAATCAGATACTTATTTTCATAAATCACTAACAAAAAATAAAAGTGGATACATGTTAACAGTGGAATGAATGCCATATCTTTAGGACAGCTTTGTGTGTTTAAGCTCCTAAATAAAAGAATTATGTCCAGAATTCTTAGTCTTAAAACCATAATGTCTTCTGTCATAATCTTAGTCATTAGCAATTTATTAATGACATCTTCCTGGTCTAAAAGCCTACCTACATTATTAATCAACCACAAGCATTAAACAAAAACAAAAAAAAAGAGAAAAAATTTTGTTCAAAGGTCAGTCTTACTCTGGTGTGGTATCATTCTGTCTTGCTGACCTTGACATTCTGGAAATGAATACTTTCCTTAGCAGGCAGCAGCTGTGTCTTTAACAAAAATGTCAGCTTATGTTGATGAACTTGGAGAGAACCATAATCTCAGCAAATCAGTTTTCTGTGGTTCTCAAATTTGTCCAGTGGTGTTCTAACTGCTTTGTGTTGTATTGTGTATCCTGTCCAGGACGAGCATCCTGCCAAAAGAAAAGATCTTGGATTTGATCACTGACAATTAAATCAATGTCAGTCTGGGGGAATGGAAGAAGGTGGTGGCTTGGCGACATCAGCAAGCTGGCTTGTGGCTTGGATGGGTCTGTATTGAGATCCCAGGCAGAATGGTTGTTAGTGGCGGGCTGTATCTTTTTGGTTCTGCTGATAATTGGTTGTTGGGGCCTCTTCTGTTACTGAGTGTTTTTTGTAAGTTTAATAAAATATATTATGACTGTGTTTCCGTAATGTAATGATACATTTAAATTAACAACTTGTATTTCTACCCTGGGGACCTGTGAGCTTTGAACCTGACTTGCCACTCTGACTCTTTATTTTCTATGATGGTAGGTTTATTTCCTTCCAATGGGCCTATTTCAGCAGTGTCAATAAATCCTGCATTATTAGGCATTCAATTAAGTGCTTGTCCAGTGGGTTGCTCATGATGTTGTTGTTTATTTCTGACAGGTGTTCAGCAGTTCATCTCTTAAACTTAATAATCATTTTATCCAAATAAAAATAGTCACAGGATCTGCATTTTGTTCTGTACAGAATATTTTCAGTGTCATGTTTACCACTGGTCAGGTTCCAGTGTTTTTTACTGGAGATGGGGAATGTAAAATGGTCTGAACCACTCAGGAGCAGGCAGTACTTGCAGTCTGTTCGTCTACTTTTGTAAGTACACTTGGGGTCTGGGTTGCTGCTGCTGTGTTTGCCTTCAACAAAGCTCCTAATTCTCTATTCTCTTTTAAAGAAGAACTAGATCCTGCATCTAAAATGTGATCTACATCAAATGATCGAATGGCCGGATTGTCAAAATCCATATGTTTGAACCCATATGATTTAACAATTTAGTCCGTTGAAAAATATTAAAATGCAAACAACACCTGCATACAACACAAAACCCCCCACAGCCACTATTAATTATATATACTGACTCCGTGATTGCACTACAGTGGGGAAAAGGGCAAATTTCCTGATCCCTATTGTAAAGTGATCTCAGTCAGAGCAGTTCAATGGGCTAAACTTCTGATCATATGGGTTTGACCATATGGGTATTGACAATCTGTTCATTTGATCATTTAACAGGAACCCTCTAAAATGTTGCTGAGCTGTTCATTTTCCCTAATAATGATTCAATTATTAGTTGTTGCCCTCAGTATTTCTATGGATTAGTGCCTATTTTTTCTGTTATTGTCTTTAGGGTCCCTGTATTGCCCCATAGCTCCTCAGTAATCTCTTTGCAGGTTTTAAAACTGAGGTGTCATTGTTTAGTTTCAACTTTGCGATGGGCATGAGGATAGCATGAAGCATTCTATTATTGTATTGCAAGTAATCTTTCTGCAGTCTTGAAGTATTGTTTGTGAAATTTGATAATTCTTTTCAAGCCCTTGCTAACCTCATTCCATGGGATTTATTGAAATTCCTCTTGATGACAGGAGAGTGCATGCTGCTATTGTTGTGTAACAGCAGATTTTTCCTAGTTGGTCTTCTATACATATTGTTTATTAACCCTCCTGTACTTAGGTCTTCAGTGATCAAGAGGCCCAGAAAAAATTGGCAGCCTGATAACTGTAAGCTGTGGTAAATCTCAGGGATCATGTGAAGCTACTAATATATGCAAAACATTTCTCTAGTGATTCAGAGCACCCATCCAAGATTATTAAAATGTCAAATATTAAATTGTAGGTATTTCCTTAAGCTTTAAAATCTTGAGCTCTATACAAATTCTTCCTCCCATTTTTCCATAGCAGTATTAGCTAAAGTAAGGCCATGGCTGCTCTCATGGCTATGCCTCTAGTCTCTCTGTCTGTAGAACTGTCCATTGAACTTGAAAAAAAATTATTAAATAAAAGTTAGAGGAGTTTAACTAGCAATTATCCAAAAACACTGACTGAGGTATGGTTCCAGTTCAAAGAAAAAGGTAAAAAAGCAATGAAAAATTCTTCAGTAGCAGTACTAGTTTATTACAAAGAGACACAAGCACTTTCACTAATGCTTCATCAGGTGTACTCAATCAGATAATAACCACACCTTATATAGTAAAATCTATTGACATCACATAGCATGCAGTATAGTATTTAAAAAGACACACATATAAAAACACTTGTTAAAAACATATCAAAATACATAAAGTGTATAATATAAAATATAAATGCATATGTATGTTCACAAAAATATTGTAAGATACATAAAATAAAAATAATAAAAACACCTCATCTCTTCAGACCCCTTTTTAAAAGAACTGGTCTGATAGGTAGACTTTCATTTAACCCATGTCCAAAATTGGCCCTTAGCATAACAATCCATCTAGCCTCTATCTCCTCAGTTCTTAATCTAACATCACCCCCTCTGATATTCTCAGATGTTGTGGAAAGAACCTGAAATTTAAAAATGTGATTGTTACCTGTTCTACTTACATGTTTGGCTAGGGCATTAAAAATAGTACCCTTTTTAATATGATAGACATGATCTTTTATCCTTTCCCTCAGGGATCGGTCAGTCTTACCTACATAGAAACAACTGCAGGTTTCGCAGACTGCCAGGTATACCATGTGCATAGTACTGCAGGTGGACGATACTCTTATATCAAAAGTTCTACCTGTATCTGGATGTTTAAAAAACTTGCTTTCATTTATATAAACACATTGAGCACATTTGCCACAGGGCTCTGTGCCATTCTTATCATTCTTTGTAGAACTGGACCCGGGGGTGCATAATCTCCTTTTCAAATGTCTATAATTCCTAAATGTAAATTGTGGTCTCAAGCCTACTACCTCTGCTATTTCAGGGTCTGATGTTAAAATATTCCAATGCTTATTAAATATTTCAGTATACATACTAACATTTTTGGAATAAGGAATGCTAATTCTTAATTGAGTGTCATATTTCCTAGGACTTCTGACATACCCTTCCGAAAAATAAGATCTGACTTTGGTATATCTAAACTGTCTAACTTTGTTCTCATTCCTAGCCCCCATTTCTTCACTATAACCTCGCTGCAACAGTTCTAAACTGGTAGCACTCATTCTCATCTCATATTCTTCTGTGTTAGCACTCAGTCTGGACGCTCTTAAAAACTGATTTTGTACAACATTATTAAATATATAGTTAGTTAGTTAGGGTGCATACTGTCCCTGGAGAGTAAACCATTCACCCAACACTCTTTCCTGTACATTTTACTAGTAATTCTCTTTTCTGAGTCTCTAAATACGGACACATCTAAAAAACTAATCTTTGAATCTGAATAATCAATGGTAAATTTCAAAAATTGAGTCGAATTATTAATAAAGTTTAGAAATTCTAATAAACATGATGTTGTGCCTCTCCATAAAATGAAGCAATCATCCACAAACCTCCTATAGAAATATATATAATTTTTATAGGGCCCATCCAATATATATTTCATCTCCCATGTCACCATCACCGCATTGGCATAACTGTTGGAGCAAGAGCTCCCCATGGCTACACCATTTTTCTGCCAATACACTTGGTCTTGAAACACAAACAAGTTATTGCACAAAACTAACCTCATCAACTCCAACAGTAACAATTTCTCATCGCCATTGTAAGTTCCTTTTTTCACTATAAACTCTTTTAGAAAATCAATACCTATAGTATTTGGAATGACCGTGAATAATGACACGACATCAAGTGTGACCAACAATAGACCATCACATATGGATAGTGAGTTAATACTTTCATACAAGTCATGCAAAAACTGTTCAGTGTCTCTTAAAACATGTACAGATGAGTCAACAATGGGTCTCAATTTCTTCTCTAAGTATATAGAAATACTCTCAGTGCACCAACCTCTCCCTGAAACTATTGGCCTCATAGGTGGTGCCTTTAAGTTTTTATGTAGCTTGGGAAGCCCTTGTATAACAGGTAAAACAGGTTTGCTCACCAGAAAATATTTAACTAATTCTTTGTTAATAAGGCCTATTCTTTCCAAGTACTTAATATGTTCTGAAACTGAAGTAATAACAAAGCCCACATGCAATGAATCAACCTTAACATAATATTCTCCATCACATAACATATCATGCATTAATGAAAAATATTGATCTCTATCTAAAACTACTATCCTGCCTCCCTTGTCGGCAGGTCTAATGACAATGTTTACATTATTTTCTGAATTCCTCAGGATAGTAGTTTTAGATAGAGATCAATATTTTTCATTAAAGCATGATATGTTATGTGATGGAGAATATTATGTTAAGGTTGATTCATTGCATGTGGGCTTTGTTATCACTTCAGTTTCAGAACATATTAAGTACTTGGAAAGAATAGGCCTTATTGACAAAGAATTAGTTAAATATTTTCTGGTGACCAAACCTGTTTTACCTGTTATACAAGGGCTTCCCAAGCTACATAAAAACATAAAGGCACCACCTATGAGGCCAATAGTTTCAGGGAGAGTTTGGTGCACTGAGAGTATTTCTATATACTTAGAGAAGAAATTGAGACCCATTGTTGACTCATCTGTACATGTTTTAAGAGACACTGAACATTTTTCGCATGACTTGTATGAAAGTATTAACTCACTATCCATATGTGATGGTCTATTGTTGGTCACACTTGATGTTGTGTCATTATTCACGGTCATTCCAAATACTATAGGTATTGATTTTCTAGAAGAGTTTATAGTGAAAAAAGGAACTTACAATGGTGATGAGAAATTGTTACTGTTGGAGTTGATGAGGTTAGTTTTGTGCAATAACTTGTTTGTGTTTCAAGACCAAGTGTATTGGCAGAAAAATGGTGTAGCCATGGGGAGCTCTTGCTCCAACAGTTATGCCAATACTGTGATGGTGACATGGGAGATGAAATATATATTGGATGGGCCTAATAAAAATTATATATATTTCTATAGGAGGTTTGTGGATGATTGCTTCATTTTATGGAGAGGCACAACATCATGTTTATTAGAATTTCTAAACTTTATTAATAATTCGACTCAATTTTTGAAATTTACCATTGATTATTCAGATTCAAATATTAGTTTTTTAGATGTGTCCGTATTTAGAGACTCAGAAAAGAGAATTACTAGTAAAATGTACAGGAAAGAGTGCTGGGTGAATGGTTTACTCTCCAGGGACAGTATGCACCCTAACTATATATTTAATAATGTTGTACAAAATCAGTTTTTAAGAGAGTCCAGACTGAGTGCTAACACAGAAGAATATGAGATGAGAATGAGTGCTACCAGTTTAGAACTGTTGCAGAGAGGTTATAGTGAAGAAATGGTGGCTAGGAATGAGAACAAAGTTAGACAGTTTAGATATACCAAAGCCAGACCTTATTTTTCGGAAGGGTATGTCAGAAGTCCTAGGAAATATGACACTCAATTAAGAATTAGTATTCCTTATTCCAAAAATGTTAGTATGTATACTGAAATATTTAATAAGCATTGGAATATTTTAACATCAGACCCTGAAATAGCAGAGGTAGTAGGCTTGAGACCACAATTTACATTTAGGAATTATAGACATTTGAAAAGGAGATTATGCACCCCCAGGTCCAGTTCTACAAAGAATGATAAGAATGGCACAGAGCCCTGTGGCAAATGTGCTCAATGTGTTTATATAAATGAAAGCAAGTTTTTTAAACATCCAGATACAGGTAGAACTTTTGATATCAGAGTATCGTCCACCTGCAGTACTATGCATGTGGTATACCTGGCAGTCTGTGAAACCTGCAGTTGTTTCTATGTAGGTAAGACTGACCGAGCCCTGAGGGAAAGGATAAAAGATCATGTCTATCATATTTAAAAGGGTACTATTTTTAATGCCCTAACCAAACATGTAAGTAGAACAGGTAACAATCACATTTTTAAATTTCAGGTTCTTTCCACAACATCTGAGAATATCAGAGGGGGTGATGTTAGATTAAGAACTGAGGAGATAGAGGCTAGATGGATTGTTATGCTAAGGGCCAATTTTGGACATGGGTTAAATGAAAGTCTACCTATCAGACCAGTTCTTTTAAAAAGGGGTCTGAAGAGATGAGGTGTTTTTATTATTTTTATTTTATGTATCTTACAATATTTTTGTGAACATACATATGTATTTATATTTTATATTATACACTTTATGTATTTTGATATGTTTTTAACAAGTGTTTTTATATGTGTGTCTTTTTAAATACTATACTGCATGCTATGTGATGTCAACAGATTTTACTATATAAGGTGTGGTTATTATCTGATTGAGTACACCTGATGAAGCATTGGTGAAAGCGCTTGTGTCTCTTTGTAATAAACCAGTACTGCTACTGAAGAATTTTTCATTGCTTTTTTATTTTTTTCTTTGAACTGGAGCCATACCTCAGTCAGTGTTTATTCGTTGATGTTACTGGGGTTCCTGTTTGGTGTGGATTTTTGCTTCTTGTTTTTTTCATTTAACTAGCAATTATGTTTCTTCTGATAGAGTCTCCCTGTTTGTGTTGTATGAATCCACAACTGCTTTGACACATTCTGGTGTGACAGCATTGCGCAAAGTGCTTTATCACTGATTGTGACCAAAATAGAGTTTTTGCTAACTGGATTGTCCTTAATTTTGCTCAGGAATTCCAGTGTATTCAAAATAAACTAGTGGCCAGATTCATTAATGCCTATACCAAGTGATACTAAGTGTACACAATCCCCGGGATTCATGAAGCTTGTGCCAGGCGCAGGCATAGCGTAGGTGGTATAATGCCAAACATGGCCATCGAGCAATTCAGGTACTATCTAATTCCACGTGTACTACCGGCGTACGCCAGATCTGCGCAGCCCTCAGCTTAGGTATGCTAATCACCCCATGTGCAGTGCCGCACCATGCAAATGAAGGTACATAGCAATTCATGAAGTGGTGCAGGTGTAGCGTAAGCCCACAGAAATGTAAACCAAAAAACACGGTTTACATTTTTCCAAACAGAGCATCGGAGCTATGAAAGTGGACCAGACTCATGTATTACAGAGTTAACATATGCCAATGGCTAAATATACAGCCAATGGCATAAGAAAAGATGCACAACACCTAAAAAACATTTAATGTCAAGTCCACAGTAACGCAAAGTACAACCGCAGGGCATGTGTGCGCAAACGGGAACACAAAGAAAATATATACAAATGTCATAAAATTGCAATGTAATGCAAATCATAATTTCATCATAATACTCAATGGTATGCATGGTACACCACAACCAAGCGGCAAGGGTTGCCAAGGGTGTATGACAGTGTTCAGTGCAGTAACTAGGAATTAGTAGTCAATGCCATGCAAATGAGGCAGGCAATAGTGAATCGCAAACGTCCCGCCGGACTAAGGATGTACCATACAGTGCAGCACTACAACACTGAGGATTGGCTTAGAGGTATACATGACATCAGCAGTGGGGTGTGTCACCATAGCTGTAAGCACATTGGAGCAATGCAAATCCGGCCTGGCCATTGCTAAGCAAAGCCGCAGGGCTGGGGAGGTAGGTATATCATCGTTTAGCTGAGAGCACATATGGTTCCCGAAAGCGCATGTGTACGAGGAGGAAAATGTGCCCAAAACCCGGTAAGCAGACACATGCGCCACGCACCATAGCTCAAACAGGAAGGTCAGGGGAAGAAAATAAGGTAATGCCGCAGTAGGGTAATTGGAGTACAACTGAGCAATTAACATCTATTAACTAACAGCGGGCAATCGATGGCAGCTGACAAGTCTGCTCACAGAAACCTGCAAAACAGGATAGGGGAGGTGTCAGATTGCAAAGAAAAGAGAACTGTCATAACAGAGCAGAGCAAACCTGCAGTAGACTGGCCATAGAACACATTACGCAAGATAAGCAAGGTGTAGGAAAGTACAAATAAAATCAGGCTGCTGGATGCATGCCAGAAAATGGGAGGTGGAATGTGAAGAAATTTAAAGGGAAGGGCAAGAGGTAATCCACAGCAGCCAAATGTAATTCAACACCAAAGGCACCACAACAGTAGTTCCTGTCGTAAAACACATAAGATACCCTGTAGCTACGATCGTACATACACACCCTATGACATCATCGGTGTTCACAGCACAATAGTATAAAGTGTGAAAGCACCCCACACACACCTGTGTATTCCCAAACACTGCACCATAGGTGTAAACATACTGGGAACTTTTACAATGTACATGTTGGCAACTGCCATAGCTGTGATTCATCACCATGTGTTAGAGACTGACGATGTTGTGGAGGATGATGCTAACAACCACCGCAGGCCCTGGTGGAGGAGAAGAGTGTTCAGACCAAGGGTAACCTACCAGGGGCTACATGATCTGGAGATAGTAGAGCATTACAGGGTGGACAGGGACATCTTACAGCAAATAGTTGAGCTGTGCCGGCCACGTCTGAGATCCAGAAACAACAGAGGGGAACCCATCTCAGTGGACACGAAGGTATGTGTAAGCTTGCGAATACTAGCCACAGGTACCTTTCAAAGGCCAACTGGAGATATAATGGGGATCTCACAGGCAACAGCATCAAGGGTACTACACCAGTTCCTGGATGCCATGTTACCACATACCAATGAGCATATATACTTCCCATGAACTCAGGAGGAGTTGGCCAGCAATATGCGTCTCTTCCACCATGTGGCACACTACCTGGAGGTACTGGATGTGATAGACTGCACGCACATACATATCAAGTCACCACCTGGTGAGCATGGTAGGCACTACATAAACCGCAAGGGATACCACTCCATCAACTGCCAGGTCGTGTGCAATGCTCAGGGCATTATCACGGATGTGTGTGCTGGCAGCCCTGGAAGCTACCATGACTCCCACATCTGGCATGCCTCACAGCTGTATCAGGTATTTGTCAGGGGGGACATCCCACATGGCCACCTTGTGGGGGATGCTGGCTATGCACTGGAGCCGTGGATGATGACTCCCATCAGAAATACACACACACCCATGCAAGAATGCCATAATGAGGCCCACACACAAACCAGAATCATCATAGAGCGTGTGTTCAGGATGCTGAAATCACGGTTCCGTTGCTTGGACATATCTGGCGGAGCCTTGCAGTACTCTCCAGGCACGTGTGCCCACATCCTCATAATATGTGCCATGCTACATAATATGATCCTGCAGAAACAGCTGCAGCAGGGACAAAATGGTGAAGGCCCTCACAGCCCACCGCAGTTGCCAAGGCCATCACAGACACAGAGGGATTCAGACCACAAACACCCTGTGCCAGCCCCAGTAGGCAGACGGAGGCATGTCAAATATGCCTATGCCTTGGCAAAGAGGGAACTTATAGCACACACTCTGACAGTGTAGGCCCCTACGGACTGACACATCTCTCCACCTGTACACACAGTAAAATGGATGGCACACACACATGACCACCTGTAAATTGTAATGTATAGGTGGCCTACTGTGTGAATCATACATAGGCAGCCCTCAACCATTGTACACACAACAGCTATTGGAACAAGGAATGTCAACACCTGAACAGTACACGCACCTATCAGCATATGTTGGTACTGTGTGTATAGGTTCCTAAGTACATCGGTAGGTACACTCCCGATTGTCAGAGGCCATTCATCAATCAAGGCAAACAGTGTCTGCTGTCGCCACCAAATCAAGTAACCAACTGTCGCTCAGTGGAACAGAGCCAATTGCGGGATCCATGTGTGTAATCACTGTTCCCCACACACTCTGCATGGATTCCCTGGTGCATTAATGAGGGGCTCCATGTAATGTAATCATGGATGTAGTGGCAAAGCATGGGGTGTACCCATGACAGGTATCTGTCACCCCAGCATGCTCCACCTACGGTTGTGTGAAGGTGTAGCACATTATAGTGTGTGGCTCACTGTGACATACATACCCAATGCTGGAGCACATCCATTAAACATCACTCGGACATACCATTAATAGGTCTCATCCATATGTAAACTAACTGAGTTACCCATTTGATCGCAGTATGGAGTAACAGCCATAGTACAGTCCACATACAAAATGCCATAACACGTGTACAAATCCCAGATGCCCAAGTGGTAAATGCAGTGACTTTCGTGCATGTTCCTGGTCCCACGTCCTGCAAGGGATGTAACGTAATCCCAAAGGCATGAATAATGCATGTTGGATGCAGGTCATCAGAACATGTTTAGCACATGTTAGCGGGAATATGCTTTGCCCAGTGCTGGTAAGCGTCATTTAAATATGACTACACGGATATGCGCGAAACAGGGCTAAGCTTCTCTAAATATCACGCAGATCACAGTCAATGATGTCCAGAACTGGTGAAACCAGCAATATTCCCCCCTGTACTAATAGTGCCTGCTCTGAAGGGTAAAATAACCACTGCCAAGAGTAGAACATGCAATAATGTACACAATCACCTAACACTAAGCTACCCAAGATGTACCAACGGCAGGTGTGTAATGTGACAGATTCAAACACAAACGTGCAGAGTTCAGGTAACAGTATACACCGACATGTACACAATGAAAGGTGTATTCTGCCTGTCACTCTCTCTGTTTTACTGACCGTAGATATATGCTGATATATACGGATTCACATATATCTGCAAATATGTAGAAAGGTCAATGACATGTACACAACCATGGAGGTACAAATAAATAGGATACTGACAACTATGGAATGTGTCACATACCGATACGTGTAATCACGAGGCTGAAAGACCGAAAGAACACAGTACCGGAACACTAGAACCGTGTGTAATATTATCACGATATTAAGGGACATTTAGTTATCGCTGCCGGTGTTGCGGTCCACGTAGATACTGTGTTCAACTGTGTTTGTGATTGCCGTAGTCTGTGTATGTGTGTGTTGAGGGTGTATTGTGCGTTTCCATGGGACTGTAATGTGTGCATGTGTGTTTGCATCGTGTGTCTGTTAGTACTAACTCAGAGGTAGATCATTACGGTAGGTGCGGTTATAGCTGGCCGTAGGCGTACGGTTACCACCTGTCCCACTTTAAGAGGGACAGCCCCTCCCTGGGAAGTTTTGTCCTGACAAGAAATATTAAAAAGGGCAAATGTCTGAGATTGTAGGACAAAATTATGTCCCATATAGTATGTAATAGTTGCATTAAATAATTATGCCTGTATCTAAAAAACGTAAATGTTACATGAAACATGATAAGTATCTAACATGCTACAAGAATAAGTATGTATTCAGGATAGCAGTATGTGCTATCCTGTGTACTGACCGTAGGTATGTGTTGGCCTGTAAACACCAATGAGTGTCCTGCAAATGTCCCACTATGGCCATTTGAAAAGGTGGCAACCCATGCCAAAGAGGTTCAGTCACCAAAACAACTGCAATGAGTGCAAATATCTGTGACAGAAATACACGGGACAGCTGTCATTTAGTAACATTCTTTTACATATCACTGTATTTCCGGAGGTATGGAAGTATCAACCTCACCTGCATACTATATAGAAACCAATTAACATCGGCCCAATGTATAAGCCAGTAACAACCATAGTTTCAGTCTACTAACTGATAGGTCTTCAATTAGGGAAGGAGCCCACACATATATGGAATAAGTAGAAATGCAGTCTCCACAAACCTGTATATGCTATGTACACCCACCTACATCTCCCACACATGAAACAATAGCAATACAGACTGTAATAACATCACAAACATCCACTCACTCAATTACATCTGCAGAAGCGTTAACATACCTTGTGAGAAACACATTTGTAAAGGTGCCATGTGAAATCGTAGCTGTTGTATAATGCAACAGACGGCGATGTTACAGGTTTTGTTTGCAATAGTCCCTTATCAGACGGTTGAGATGACAGGTACACTCACATGTAGAACCATGTACTCTAGCCGTCACACGCAATCCACGGGGGACATGAATCCAAAATATCCGTGTCTCTACAAATAGCATTTGCAATTCCACACAACAAAACACATACAGGCCGTCTCCCCGAAGGTAGGGCAAAAGGGCAATGCCCAAGTGGAGAATTCAATTATACCCCACTGTTGCCACGTAATTGGTGAATGGAGTAGCTGCACAGCTAATGTGCATGTAATAATTTACTCTGGAACACCAACTGGCGGCAGGAAACCACATGTTACAGGTATCGACGTATATAAGGATGACTTGCCAGACATTCAAACTGTATGCTCATACCATAGAACTGTTTAAACAGTGTAAGAGAGATAGTTATGAAAGTTCAGAATGCTAACAAGGAATGTAGAACACTTCAGTATGTTAGTGTATGTATAGCCTGTTTTGTATTAATTAAAAGTGTCCGCAATGCATAAAGTGGGAAAAGGTATTAATGTAGTGATGTCTTGCTGAGCATAGTAACGCTTGTAGAAATTGTGCGTCCTGCTGTGGGCCACAAGGTAAACATCACAGACACCACAAGGGATGCTACATGAGGGCTTTAAACAGAACAATTCCACACCACCCACCGTCAGTGGTAGGGTATGCCCAATAAGTACTTGCCATAGCAGGGGATAGTATATGTTGATATAACTGTCACAGTAGGCATGTGTATGGGCATATAACGACAATAACATACCTAAGGTGGTCCTGCTGTGCAAGTATGCTTTGCATTATGGGATAATATGTAAAATATGTGTAATGTACAGTATTGTAGGTAGATATGTCAGATATTCTACACAACATAACAGTTATATCATGCAAACAAAAGGTATCATCTATTGGCATGTACAATACACAATAACAGGATACATATGGCTTGTAGTCACGGGACACTGTAACAGCATGATAGCTAATCAAAATGGAAGAGCTACTCAATTAACCATGCACAAAGGACATGTAATAGCTTCACAGGTTCATAGTGAGGTACTATGCTGTCTGGCAAGTCTATGTGTAAGCCCAACTACAGTGTTTACACTGGCTGCACCTCTCTAGGGTAGTGTCCTGTCTGTGAACAGCAGAGCCATGTGTTACCTGCACCTCTGCACAATACAGCCACTGCAGTGATCCCTGGTGTACATGTGTGTCTCCCATCCACCAAGTGAGGTATCTCATTAACAGTGCTACTGAGTGTCCCTGCGTGATGTACATAGGAATCATGTTCCAAAGCATGGTGAGTGTCTGGTTTGGGAATGTAACCCTCAAGAACATCCCACTCATCTTTGCGTTTGTGCACATATCCATAAGCATGTTGCTCTCAGTGGCTTTTGCTTATGTCGCTTATGTGGAGTATATCCATGAATATTGTTGTGGACATAGGCCCTGTATGTTTAGCAGAGGTCACCCCTGAGTATGCAGTATGCAAATGTGTACAGTCGTGGTGTCCGTAGTTCTGCCGCATACATCAACCATCGGAGCTCAATAATCCTCATGGTGTGTTAATGTTGTGGTATGTAAAGCCATTGCTGTTCTGTAAGGTAGACCCTAAACGGGGTGTTGTACCCTTGAATGTGTGTATACGTCAGGAGTTTAGAGGTACAATGGGTGCCTTTGTTCCAGCTACAGCCCAGTACAGATAAGGGTGGCCACGTAGAAGGATATCCATGCCACATTGGCAATATGGTTATCAAAGGAGTGGGTGCTACATACGTGTGTACTAAGATCCCATATAATGTCACATGTATGTAGGGGACTACCACCTATGTGATAGTCAGTGGGTGATTGGTGTAATCCAAAGGGGATGTTCATGCATCATGTGTCATGCAGCTTGAGGCCATGTTATCGACATCGGGTATCCATCACAGTAACACCCTTATGGAGGGAGTCTGTATCATCTGGTGGATCAATCATGGTGCCTTGTATGCAGTTGTCTGGAAACCTTGTCAGGGAAATTCCCTCTGTGCTAGCCTGTACCTCAGGGAAACATATACCGAACATGAGGGGCCCTATGACTGAGGACTGTGGTATGCCAAGTGTAACTGAAATACAGTAGGTACTACGGTATGCTACCCTCATTGTGTGGGTCCTGTCCATGAGCCACTTTGCATAAAATCCTGAGACGTAGGGGTTGATGTGCAGGTGGATGTGTATGTTGTCAATAACAGAATGGAGAATGGTGCTGAAAGCCAATGAGAGGACAATGTAGGCTGTGTGGATCTCCTTACCATCATCAACTACCCTGGTAACTGTATCAAAGGAGTCCACCAGTTGTAGGAGCCATGGTCTGGCCCTAACAAGTCCAACCTGGGTGGCATCAAAGGTCTGGAGCCCACCAATATCTCTGTGAATGACTTCCATGATGATGTGCCCCATAGTCTTGCAGAATAGTCCAGTCAGGCATATAGGGCAATAGTCCCTCTGGTTCATTGTGGCGCCACCTGTGTAGAGTGTGATAACTGTTGCTGTGCTCCATTCAGGGGCTACAATGTCTGATACAAGGCTATTAGTGAATCTGGTGACCAAGTGGGGAGACATGTCGTTCTGAGGTTTGTGTAAATCACAGCCTGGGATGTTGGACGGTCACATGGAGTCTGTGTTCCAGGCCTTAGAGAGTGCAGGTTGGAACTGTATAGTTGTGACTGCAGGGACCCCGCAATGTTCCTGCATGGATTATGGCCCTGTAGGGAGTGAGAGGGTGTAAAGTTAGCATTGACCCCATCTGCCAGGATATTGCCAACATCACTCAGTTCTGTAATGTTCCTGAGTAACCGTCATATGTCAGAGCAGATGTGGGTATTGCCATTGACTACTGACATACCTCCATAATGCTTTGTGGTACACCCTGGAATGTGCCGCAGTAATGTTTATGTAGCTAGGTTTGGAGGATGTGATAAGGGATCCCGAAGCCCTACTAAGGCTGACCAGTGAGCTACTCCACCCATGGGATTTTGCAACAGCCTCCACCTTTTGTTGTACATTATGTCCATGGAACTGGACCCCCAGAGTGGCGTCTATTATCTGGTGGGTACCATCATGGCTCTGTTTGGAATAGCATGATCCATGCAGTCATGTAAGTGCTAATGAAGTGCACTGGGGTATGTTTCAGCGTTTGTATGTGCATTTCCCATCTGCACGAGTGCCATGACATTTACTATTGATGTCATAAGATGTCTGTAATAGGCATTGTACTAATCTTGTACTGTGTATGCCGTGAAGGGTGTGGTGCCGGGATGTGGATAACAAGGGTGATTAGCATATGTTTGGAAACTACCGATGAGGGGATAACCACAGGTGTGGAACACCAGTGACATGTTGGTAATGTCAATGTCTAGGATATTGTTGGTCTTGGTGGTGGTGTGTATGGGTTGATCCAGCCGAGTAGAGGTTATGAATCCTGGACACAATTGGCCTAATGTGTCGGTACATGAGTAGCTATCCCAGTTAAGTGTGGGGTAGTATCAGTCGCACATCAGTAGTACCTGTCTGAACCCTACTGTCCAGTACACCAAGAAATGAGGGCCAGTAACCGTGGGGTTTGTTGTTGAATCCGTAGCATGTTACAATGTGTATAGCAGTTCTGGCCACAGTTAGTTGCACGTGGGTCACCTCTGATGCAATGTGCTAAGTAACCAGCCAGGAGGTGTGTACAACATAGTGAAATATGGACACACCTCAGCCATGGGTGTTCTGGTCCAGGTTACATGACTGAAAGATGTGGTCTGTGTATAACCTGTCAGTGCAGGTGTGCTCTGCAGAGCCTAGAGCCAGGTCCCAGTCACTGTAGAGATATTGAAGTGGTCCATTATAAGGAGTGCCTTGCCTGTGTGCATCAGAGATGATGTCAAGCATTGAGTCACATAAACCCATGTTTTGCTTGCCTGTTCCCATTCTGGTGGTGAATGTTATTGGAAACTGTGCAAGACAGGCAGTATAGGAGCAGCAAGATTCTTGCATGTTATCTGTACTCCCAGGGCTGACAGGTGCAGGTCATCTGTGCCAAAGCATCGTGTTTTGTTGACCATGTCATTCAAAGCGGACAGATACTGGATGCCTGTGGAATGACAGCAGAAGCATAGGCAACTGTTGAAGTGAAACAGTCAGTTGTTGTACAGTGGTATCTAGTCTGGATGAATGCAGAATGCTCCCCAGGGCTTGGTCGATACCTTCTGGGCTACAAGACCGGAGAGCTATTGCATGTCCCTGCACATGTAGTCTGGGAAGTTACATCTCAGGGCAGTCACACTTAACATGGACAATGACAGTCAAATTGTACCTGGTGAGGTGTGGCATGGGTGCATAAGTTATGTTGCAGAACCAGTTACCCGACAGCTAGATGTAAGCGACTATCACCTTGTGTAGCCTGCTGAGTGGGACATCGGTGTGACCGCCTACAGAGTCACCTATGACTGGTGTGTGGGGTATGTTATAACACCCTATTGTCTGTATTTGATGAGCACACATGAGTCTGTGGGCTATTAGTAATTGCTGTTGTGTTTGGTGATGGGGGCTGCCCCTGGTGCCTACGCAGAGTATAGAGAGGTTCTGCAAATGTCGCACTCATACTATGTGTGGCCTGTGGTGGTGGAGATCATGTGAGACTATGTGATGAGTGGGGTGTGCTGCAAATGTTCCACATCCCCACATGAATGTCAGGTTCAGTCTGGGTTGGTGAGGGAATTACCCCCAGCATGGCTACATATGTGCATCTCCCACAGGCTGTAGTGTCGTATGTTGGGAGGTGAGCATTGACTCTGTACATGAGACAATTCCTCTTTTGCCACATCTTCACCATATTCATCATATAGACAGGCAATAGCACTGGTACGTGACAGTTGGACTTGACTGTATATTCAACCATGTCTCACAAGATATGTGAGTTACTTGTGTACAACAGCTGTTGTGGTGTAAGCAAGCTGGAAATGTAAGGACAGACAGTGTACTTGTAAGAAATGAGTTGGAATGGGTGTTATAGTAATTAGTAGCTCGTGAAGTGCTCACAAGTTCTGAACAAGTGCGGAGCATGAATATGCAATACAAATAGGGTGTTGGATAATATCAACTCACTGCAACCCACAAGTGGAGACGACAGTCATAATTGGAGGCACTGCACTATTACCCTGCTGAGTATGGTCTGCAAGTCTATGAATCTTTATCAACGTAGATGTTAGCAATACAGAAGTAGATGACAGTACGGATGATTTCACACTGCATAGCATACCTGTGACAGGTCATAAGACATCATCACCCATACCGTGTTCCAGCTACACTGAGTATACTAGATGTACCTTCGTATGTCACAGGAGTGTTCTACCAGTGGCCTTTTGACAGAATCAACACTACAAAAGGTGCCAGAGTGACATGGGCATATCACACCAGTGGCAGCTACAGTAAAACAGGGTTAATGTTTTGTACTCCCCCCTCATTGTAGCCCATACCACACAGACAAATGGGAGGCATTTGTGTATGTAAGGATGTGAATGGCCATGACCTAGGAGCAATAGCTGTCTCAGTGTTGTGGACAACATACAGAATGGGCTTTGTGGGTGAGGTGTGTGACATATGTGCACAATCTGACAGCTGATAATAGCATTGTCACCACTAGGTGAATAACCCTGTACCCATTAACTACTACCTAGGCAGCGGTCAACATTATGGACACTGTGTAAGGGATGGTGCTGTGCAGTTCACCTCCCTGAGTTGGTGACGTCTCCAGGCCTATTAGGTAGTCATACGAGGCACCCATATCATGACAGGGAGCCATCCATGAGCATGGAGATCATTCGACAGGCATACTCAGCACTCGGGTGACCAATATTGGATCACATATCACCTTTAAGGGGTATTGGCCATGCGTGGATGGGAGATACCAGCCTTCACTATCCTCACCTCCACTATGCAGCAGGCTGGCTACCTTGCATAAAGACATGTGCTACACTGTGATTTTGGACAAGCTACACGTATATATCCTGATCTGAAAGACATACGTCATGGACAGCCACCGTCCTACTACAAGGATCGCCACATGCTGGACAGATCCCTGTGCCATACATGTTGCATACTCCCGCCATACCATGCCACCCTGTCCATCAAAGCTGCACATGTCATCTCTGTCATACATGGTGTGATGACCGCATGGTAGATGTATTATTAACTGTCTGGATCAGTAATGTGGCACTGATGCACCTCGCGGTGGCAAAATGTCTGTCGGATACAGCTAGGAATCCTTGCCGTACATGCTATAGTTGATAACCATCCCTGCGAATTATGTACGGCTAGCCATTGTCCCATGTCTATCACATGTGCAACACAAGCGATCCGTGGCAGTATGTTGAACTGCTGTACAGTGCCGTGTAGATGTATATGGCAAAACACATGCATGTAAAGGTTCCGTGCGTATGTGTGCATTGTCACTGCTCATGTCCATTAAGGCAGTGTATGTGTTGATATGTGACATATACACAGCATCAAGGTCAACAGCATCACTGTGGACACATCCAGGTATGTGCTGATAGGTAGGAACACCAGTACAGGCAAACAGACATGCCCACATCAAGACAGCATTCACATGGAGTATGAACAATGTAAAGAGGTGACACACATATATGGTGATGATATCCAATGCATAACGGGTGTTACATGTGTGTGACACAAACATGTCAGTCATGTCAGTGTCATGATGACTTGCAAAGATAACTGTGCAGATGTACTAGATTTAATACAAATGAATGTGCAGCTGTATCTCTGTACATTTCTGTGATACTGTGACCTGTCACCATCACTATGTCTTCCAGATAATGCCTCGTTCACGCCTGCCAGCGTACAGCCGCCAGGAGGATGATGTCCTCATCCTGTACCTCCATGACAACTATGAGGTGTTGTTAAGCCATGTGCCACAGCATGCCCAGCAGCGTGACGACCTGTGGCAGGACCTTTGCAGGAGGGTTAATGATGTGGGTGGCCATAACCACACCTACCAGCAGGTGCGCAGACACTGCACGGACTTGATACGACATGCGAAACAGTGTGCCACTGCAATTGCCAGGGAACAAGGAGGAACAGGTGGTGGGCCACCAACCCAGCCCCCACTCACACACACTGAGGAGCTACTGGCCAGCCTGGGGACACCCTCAGAACAGCATCCACAAACACTAGCTACCATCGTGGAGGTGGGTGTCTCCCAACCAATGAGCCTGGAGTTGCCTGGTAAGTCACTACTGCACATATGACTATTATATCCCATTTAGCTGCATGTATCACTGTACAATATGTAATGTAACATCATATGCAAGGTATGTTTACACACATTCTGCATACTACAGTATGCTACCCTGTGTATGCACACATGTGCATACTATATGCTATTGTACAGGTGAATGTGTTAACATGCACAGTGCACCCTGTGGCTGTCATACAGCCATGGATAATGTTCAAACTGCTGTGGTACCCCTATACAGGTACCTCTGGTGTGCTGCACAGACATCAGTTCATTGCAGGTGAGACTGTCATCAGTATCAGGCATGTTAATGCGTATATCTATTCGCCATGTGGCCAGTTAACACATGTACACATGATGTATGGTCCAGTCACGATATACAGGTCGCATCTCCCATCATTCACACTGGCTACCCATGTGCAATATATACAAACGAAATGAAACACCGACATGAAACCACAGTATCTGTCATTGCTACATGTGTGGACAGCTGTGCATACAATGGTGGAGGTGTTGTTCAATGTAGGCATATGTACTATACATTGGAACAACACATGTGTGGTACGCAAACAGTACCACACAGTGAGCTGGGATATGGGCAGCCCACAGGAGTCACCATTGTGTTATATGCCCCTGCAATGGGCGCACACATTGTGATGTGCCATCTGACATGTCCCAGACATGTAGTGTTCTGGCTGCAATATTGTCCACTATCCCATAATACATACCCCACATACCAAACATACAACCCGTTGTCTGCATAGCCCTGTGGACGGTGACATACCTGACATCTATGGGTGTATGTCATATGGGACTACACAGACATATGAGATAGATGGCCATCACAAACATTTGGCTAACACATGTTCACACATGGTCATGGAGGATGGCCAGAGACATGTAGCCACACAGTAGATGTGATGTGTATACACCCTGTTACACATTGTCCACACATGGTCCAACTATAGCCTTAGTTGACTGATTATACAGTTGATGTGGTACACTGGACATCCTAAAAGCCTGTGCACAGCTAGTGGAGGTGTCACGTAAGTCGACCATATAAGATGTGTTGAACATCACGACTGTGTCATAGCATGACAGTAGTCACCTGTACAGCTTCCACAGACATTGACACCACATCAGGCCACAGATACCGTACATTTCCCTTGCTGCTGTAGGACATCACCATCAGCCGTGCACCTCGTGTGTGTGGTACATCAATGTCATGTGTGACATGCTGTATTGACAAGTCTGCCATGTGTGGACATGGTTGCTAGGCAGCTAAGACTCTGTAGTAGTTGTGCAGGGGTGTCATCCGTAGGTCTTCCAGTGACCTGTCACATGGCACATCATGGTTTGGTGTATACACCTCAGCAACGTGGGTCACATTCCACAGTTAAGTCATGTGTATGCACGCAGTTATGGCTATGCAATGTGTGCATATTACACACTGTATAGCAATATAGACGCCTTATGATACCATGCAATGGCACAGTGTCTGTACTTCACACTGTATAGCAATGTAGATGCCTCACACTACCCTTCCATGCTCATGCACATTTGCTAAACATGCATTCTATCTGTATGGCATACAGACAACACTGTAATGTGATACCCATTACAGCGCTGTACATGTGCCAGGACACCATTGTGTCCGACATGTATGCATGTCACTGCACACGTCAGCAAATTACATGTCAAGGTCAATTCAGCCATGTGTACTGTTAACCTGTGCTGGTCCACATGGTGTAACACAGGGATGCATTCTTACTACCATGATTGTGTGAATTGCATGGCTACTGATATGACACCTGCTTGCTGTTGTGTGCAACCCAGGGAGGTATGCTAACTACCACTATTAATGTCTGAGCTGCATGCTGTCTGCTGTATCACATGCATGCTGCATGCTGTCTGTCAAATCACATGCATGGTGTGTCTGTGTGTGTGTGTGTGTGTGTGTGTGTGTGTGTGTGTGTGTGTGTGTGTGTGTGTGTGTGTGTGTGTGTCTGTGTGTGTGTGTGTGTGTGTGTGTGTGTGTGTGTGTGTCTGTGTGTGTGTGTGTCTATTGTAATTTAGAGTCTTTCTTTGCATTCACAGGTGATGTAGGTGCATTACCCTCCTGCGGTCCATCTGATGTTAGTGTCCCCATGGATACTAGCAGTGATGAACATGTGCATGAGGTACAGGCAGGGTTGTCAGGGGCTGAATCTGTGCCAATGGTTGCCATCCCAGCTATGTCCCCCTCTTCACCGCACACAGTTCTCATGCCAACACATACCCCATCACCAGTGGCCATATAGGAAGGACAGTCAGTGTGTGTTAGCTTTGAACAGGAACGTGTAGTGGGTACAGAAGGTGTGCCTCCACACCATGGTGTCAGTGTAATGACTGCAGATGTGCCACACAGGCATGTGGCCAGTGCAGCTCGTAGGAGGACCTCTGGCAGACATGCACCTGCAGGACAGAGCGCAGCAGCTGGTGTCACCAGATAATTGTTCCAGACTGTAATGGTGGCACAGGCACGTGCTGAACGGCAGAACAGAGAAGGGCAGAGGCTTCAGAGGGCTGCTATCCATACTCTAAATGACAACATCCAGGCATTGGCAAATGCTCAACAGCAGATTGCTGATGTTCTGGACAGGCGATTGGGTTACATGGTTGGAATCCTTGACCGTGGCGCGTGAGCTGTCTGTGCTGGAACATCTGGTAGGAGTGAGGTATCGACCATGTGGACGTAGGCCAGCTACACCACCTAGTGCAGGTCAACATGAATGAGCCACCTCACATTTCCGCTCCCATAGTGCTGGTAACAGTAGCAGTGCAGCTGGTGCTGTGCTGTCCACACCAGGAGACAGCAGGCCACGTGGACGTGGCCCTGGATGTTCCCAGTGAGGCCATGGTTCCAGTGGACATGTGTCATCGGACAGTAGCCAATCTGTACCTCCGCCTGGTAGTGCCCATGCAATCCCTGTCAGGCACAGGTCACGTGGCCATGGCCGGACACAGTGAGCTGTACATCCTGGTCTGTACAATCTGGAGCTGTCAATAATACCCCTGTGTAGGCCTGGCAAAAGGCAGAATTGTGTGCACTCATACATGCACACAGCAAAAACATCTGTAGGGCACCGCAACACCCACATGCATAACTACCACATGTCCAATCAGATCACCGGCCCTTACCCACACACATGATGTCATCCACTGGTGCAGCCTATGCCCCTGGCAAACATTATCACCTTATGCATATGATGATGCCTGTGCCGCATCCCTGTCATCCACACCATCGGTGCAGGGACATGCTCAAATGGTCTGATGCACAGGGTGAACAGAATAGTGAGAGAAGTGTATATTACAATAGTTGTGTACTGTTGACACGCACCAGACATACCATGTAGTACAGGTTTATAATGCATTGCTATATGTTCACAGTATGTGTCTTGGTAACAACAGTACCAGCATGTTGATAATGATGCCCTGGTTCCCTCCTTATGGGCTACTTGCATGTGCCAACAAGTAGCAGTGTTTGCAGTTTCCCATGTGTAAATGTGGAGTACTGATAGGCATGTATGGCAATACCAGCATACTATACGTAGCCTCAACCTGACTGTTAGAAAGGCTACCATACCACAGATGTCCACACATCTACTGATCCAGAAGCATGTGGGCTGTTTAATAGGCTACAGTGGCTAGAGACGTGACATCCATACCAGGTCACATCACAGGTTTGTTGACATGGTGTGGGGGGTTTACACAGTGGTCTGGCCGATGATAACGTTAGAGGCCACTTGATAGCATGAGGCCTCACTGTGTAGCAGTAATACCCTCTCACATTACAGGATGAGAACACACACAGACATACACAGAAACACACAGTAACATGCCCACACTCACGGGGTCAACAGCACTATAATGCACACTCGATAGTGTTGGGTGAGGAGCCCTGCCTATGTGGTAATCACCCTCACAGTACTGTGCACCCACACAACGTGACACAGAGAATGAACATGTACAGGTAGCCAGTAAGGCTGAGACTGATGGCATCAGCAGGGTAGTAGACTGCATCACCATGAGGGGTTAGGGATCCTGTCTGTTCTGTATGGTAGCATACACCCTCACTCCGTGCACCAGACAGCCATACATACATACACACACACACACACACACACACACACACACACACACACACACACACACACACACACACACACACACACTGGAGTCCACAAATGTCATTCACATACGGATAGCTGACATGTGTGTGATACACACACCACCCCTGCCTACATCAAGCTTTCCACACTGCAGTATGTACAGATCTCAACAACAGTGTACAGGGGTGTGTAACAATTGGGATGCATTCCCCACCATATGTGGCACATATGGTCACACAAGCAAACACACATGGCAGTACTGTGAATGATACACCTGCTATATGATGATAAGTCTGACAGACATGCAGCAGTATTGGCCGCATTATGTGTACCAAAGCTACCTTCGGCAATTGTGCTGCTATATTCACATGGGAGGATGTAAGTGTTGCAGGTGTTAAGTGACTTACAGTCAGTAACACCCGACTGCTGTGTAGGTTTTATGTCTTCACTGTCAAGTAACAGTAGCATAGCGTACTGTTTACACATGTAATGGTAGGATGGCTTGTGACACACCTGTGAGCCATCCCCGGCAAACATCCATCTGCAAAGGTGGATCACCACTTTATGTGCACACATCTATCCATACCTGATGTACATCCTACCGTACTGTCAGTATTTCACCATATACAGGTGTCAATGATGGGGCGGCAGTGCAACTGCATGTTGTAGTTAGGCACAGATGAATTACATACATCAGCTACTGCACATGCATGGTAACTGCATGCACACCACTACATGTACATGTGTGTTGGTCCTACATGCCTGTCATGTAGCCATGTTTGTATGCATTGCAATTGGTAGACATGTGTGATGACATACATAACACATGGACTGTTGTATGACATGATGGGTGTCATGGGTTACTAGTACAGAGGGAATGTTCCCTTGGTCAACATTGCTACCTCATGTACTGTTAGCATTCAACAGCCATGGACCTACCTTCTATGTGCATGCGTGTGATTGCTGTAGCCACTTATCTGCACGGAGGACAGCAAAAGCTGTGCTATGTACATATGTGTTGTGTGTGTGTGTGTGTGTGTGTGTGTGTGTGTGTGTGTGTGTGTGTGTGTGTGTGTGTGTGTGTGTGTGTGTGTGTGTGTGTGTGTGTGGTCCATGCACATATCCCCTGTGATTACATGTATGTCATATCCAAACATGTGTGTTCTTGGGTGTACAGCGACAGTCATCTGTCACAGCTGTGTAAGACCCAGGGCCCCTGTTATGTGTAGAGCAGACCTAGTTATGTACAGTGGTATCATTGCATTGCATAACACATGATGGAACCCTGTCCATACATGTTTAGTCTGCACAGTTGCTGTAGAACTATGTACAGTCCACTGGTCATGAGTCACACGGTGTTGTGGTAATGTATGGATGTGTGTTGCTGGTCCAAGGACATGGTGATGTCTGAGGGTTACATAGTACAATGTGGCATTTACCTCTGTGATCTGCACCTGAGATATCTGTGATGGCTGTTGAGTGTGTACTGGTCAGTACATGTGAGTGGCCTTCATGTACGTGGGGACAGTAACACCACACTGTGCCCTTCCGTGTTTAGAATCTGTGTGCATGCAAGACAGCCCTTTGCTACTGCTAAGTGTGTGAGCATGCCCAGTACGCCATTGTGTAGATGGACACACAGTACATTTCAAACTGTGCCCTTCTGTGTTTAGAATCCGTGTGCATGCAAGACAGCCCTTTGTAACTGCTAAGTGCGTGAGCATGCTCAGTACGCCATTGTGTATATGGACACACAGTACATTCCAAACTGTGCCCTTCCGTGTTTAGAATCCGTGTGCATGCAAGATAGCCCTTCGCTTCTACTAAGTGTGTGAGCATGCCCAGTACGCCGTTGTGTAGATAGACACACAGTACATTCCAAATGGACATGTGATACTAAGTGTGTGAGCTTGCCCACTGACACCTTGTGTCAGTGATATGCCTCTGTGTATGGGCATGGCCATTGACATCCTGTATAGCGATGGTGGTCATCCAGGCAACAGATGTCCATACCCCACGTCAGGATGGATGCCTACATTGAACACAATGATTGACTGTCTTGAAGGGTGTACTGTCTGTGGCACGTCTCATATCTATGTAGTGTTGTAATAGTGCTCCATAGATAGGCAGTTGTCCCACTCACACCACTGCCGTGTGTTTGTCTATGTCTACCTTGGGACAGTAATATGCTTTTAGACTGCTCACTCTCTATACATTCCCTATCGGCAACTTTGCCTTTGCGGATGATGTCATCCACCTAGAAGTATGTCTCTGGGAGTGCTGTGTTCCAGTAATCTCGGTAGCATGTTCTGTAACTGTGTAATGCTGTAGTGTGATAAGGTAGTTAGGTATATGTTCATCTCCCAGCCCTGCCAAAAGTGTGTTTGTGTGTATTTCCAGCTTCCTGGGGACAGAGTAATGCTTTTAGATGTCTCCCTCCACATACATTCCCTATCGGCATCTTTGCCTTTGCGGATGATGTCATCCACCTAGAAATATGCCTCTGGGATTGCTGTGTACCAGTAATCTCGATAGTGTGTTCTGTAACTGCATAATGTTGTAGTGTGATAAGATAGTTAGATGTATGTTGGACTCCCAGCCCTGCCAAGTGTGTGTGTGTGTGTGTTTCCAGCTACCTGGGGACAGAGTAATGCTTTTAGATGTCTCACTCCACATACATTCCCTATCGGCATCTTTGCTTTTGCGGATGATGTCATCCACCTAGAAATATGCCTCTGCGAGTGCTGTGTACAAGTAATCTTGATAGCGTGTTCTATAACTGTGTAATGTGATAAGGTAGTTAGGTGTATGTTCAACTCACAGCCCTGCCAAGTGTGTGTGTGTTTATGTCTGCCTGGGGCAGAGTAATGCTTTTAGATGTCTCACTCCACATACATTCCCTATTGGCATCTTTGCCTTTGCGGATGACGTCATCCACTTATAAATATGTCTCTGGGAGTGCCGTGTACCAGTAATCTCGATAGCGCATTCTGCAACTGTGTAATGCTGTAGCGTGATAAGGTAGTTAGGTGTATGTTTGACTCCCAGCCCTCCCCAATGTGTGTGTGTTTCAGGCTGCCCGGGGACAGACTAATGCTTTTAGACGTCTCACTCCACATACATTCCCTATCGTCATCTTTGCCTTTGCGGATGATGTCATCCACCTAGAAATATGCCTCTGGGAGTGCTGTGTACCACTAATCTCAATAGTGCGTTCTGTAACTGTGTAATGCTGTACTGTGATAAGGTAGTTAGGTGTCTGTTTGACTCCCAGCCCTGCCAAGTGTGTGTGTGTGTGTGTGTGTGTGTGTGTGTGTGTGTGTGTGTGTGTGTGTGTGTGTGTGTGTGTGTGTGTGTGTTTCCGGTTGCCTGGGGACAGAGTAATGCTTTTAGATGTCTCACTCCACATACATTCCCTATCGGCGTCTTTGCTTTTGCGGATGATGTCATCCACCTAGAAATATGCCTCTGGGAGTGCTGTGTACAAGTAATCTCAATAGCGCATTCTATAACTGTGTAATGTGATAAGGTAGGTAGGTGTATGTTCGACTCCCAGCCCTGCCAAATGTGTGTGTGTGTGTTTCTGTCTGCCTGGGGGCAGAGTAATGCTTTTAGACGTCTCACTCCACATACATTCCCTATTGGCCTTTTTGCCTTTGCGGATGACATCATCCACTTAGAAATATGCCTCTGGGAGTGCCGTGTACCAGTAATCTCGATAGCGCATTCTGCAGCTGTGTAATGCTGTAGTGTGATAAGGTAGTTAGGTGTATGTTTGACTCCCAGCCCTCCCCAGTGTGTGTGTGTTTCAGGCTGCCCGTGGACAGACTAATGCTTTTAGACGTCTCACTCCACATACATTCCCTATCGGCGTCTTTGCCTTTGAGGATGATGTCATCCACCTAGAAATATGCCTCTGGGTGTGCTGTCTACCACTAATCTCAATAGCGTGTTCTGTAACTGTGTAATGCTGTAGTGTGATAAGGTAGTTAGGTGTCTGTTTGACTCCCAGCCCTGCCAAGTGTGTGTGTGTTTTTCCAGCTGCCAGGGGACAAAGTAATGCTTTTAGATGGCTCACTCCCTATACATTCCCTATCGGCATCTTTGCCTTTGCGGGTGATGTCATCCACCTAGATGTATGCCTGTGGGAGTGCAGTGATGCTGGAACTCGGTAGTGCATTCTGTTACTGCATAATGCTGTAGTGTGGTAGACTAGACAGGTAGGTGCTCGATTCCAAAGCATGGCAGGTGTGTGTGTTTGGCAGTTATACCATATGTGCTGGTATCTGTGGGTGGCTAGCTGCGGGATGTGTTCAGTGTGTTTTGTTGCTGACCTATATAGTGTCCACAGCCTGTATATTCTGCCAAGACACTGGGTTGTCAACACATACATTTGCCAATACGTCTGGTGAGTAACTGTCAGCAGCCCTACTCTTACCCTTGATATGGTCTGATCCATGTGATGCAATATAACACACGTGCCTTGATAGTAACAACACTACATGATGCAGATGGCACATGTTGTTTCCTTTTCATTCCTGTCTAATGCATTGCTCTCATGTGGTCCGCTGTTGTGATATAAATGCCATATCTACATATGTGTGTACATGTATATGTGTGTGTGTGTGTGTGTATATATATATATATATATATATATATATATATATATATATATATATATATATATATATATATATATATATATATATATATATATATATATATATATATATATATATATATATATATATATAGATATGTCCATGTATATATGTATACAAATAATATATAAGATATATGTAGATGTAGAGGTGGACATAGATGTGAACATATAAGTCTGGGGACATCAGCACTATTGAATGTTTGTGCCGGATGATCTGTACGTGATAACCTGGGATCTATGTATATCTGCCATGGTGTGGTGGTAATGCACATCATCTGTAGTGTGCAGGACCACGGGTTGTAGACGTGTAGACACCAGTTATTTTGTTGCTGGGAAGACTATGGGGCATCGAATATGGTGATAGTAAGGCACCTGTTGTCAGTTGTGTATGGATCTGAGCGACACTGAGCAGTGGTTATTAATTTGGAGGTTCGGTATGGGTCATATAACTATTCATTAGAAGACTATACTATGCAGATGAGGTTGACTATAGTGTATCACATTTATCACTAGGGTATGCTGCTGGTCCCTGGAGTGTATGTGTGTAGTCAGCTGGGTGCAGGTCTCGAATATAGTTGAGAGCATGGAAGGGAGGGTCAGGCATACTGTATGTACATTGCAGAACTGTGCCTCGGGAGTGCTCCTGCCTTAGCACACCTAAGCTAGGGGGTGTGTCTATACATGCCTGGTGAGATTGGGAGGGATGACAGCAGTGGTGGGGTAGTCAGGGTGTACAGGTTGCACAAACAGGTGTTGATCAGCACAATCAGCAGATGACGTGGCCAGCCCGCACATGAACAGTACATTAATGTGAGCAAGCAGCATACACACAGGTTTCATCCGCACTCTACACCACCAGTGTATGCCTGCAGGGACATTTCACGACACAGTCCAACCAAATGACATGGGCTGCAGCAGGCAACATATACCAACATGTGCAGGAGGCTGGGGCAGTGAGGATGTGTATGCTGCCGAACAACCCTTACTGGGGTGACATAAGACTTTATAGATCGAGGGTGACTTACCAGGGGCTACATGGGCTGGGGATGTTGGAGCACTATGGGGTGGACAGAGACCTCGTACAGCAGCTTGTTGACCTGTGCCTGCCACACCTGACACATCAAACAGGCCGAGGGAAACACATCACAGTGGATACCATGGTATGTGTTGGCCTAGGTGTACTAGCCACAGGTACCTCACACAGCACAACTGGGGATATTATGGGTATCTCACAGGCATCTGCATCCAGAGTATTGCACCAGTTCACAGACACCATATCAACACATGCTAGTGAGCACGTACATGTATTCAACATACGTGATTAGTAGACCAGCAATATGCATCTGTTCAGCCACATGGATGACTACCCTGCGGTACTGGGCACTATAGCCTGCACACACATACACATCATAGCACCACCCAGTGAGCGGAGTAGGGCCTACAGTCACTGCAGGGTATACCCTCCAACAGCTAGGCCATATGCGATGGCCAGGGCATGAGATTGAATGTGTGTGCTGTCTGCCCTGGAAGCTATGATGCGTCTGAAATATGGCTTCTGACACAGCTGCAGCACACCAGTGCCAATATGGACATCCCCTACTGTCTCCTAGTGGGGGATGCTAGGTAAACACTGGTGCACTGGCTGATGACACCCACCAGCAATGCACAAACACCTGAACACTCACACCATACTGAGGTGGATTCACAGGCAAGACATATACTTGTGCATGTGTTTGGGATGCTCAGTTCACAGTTCTGGTATCCAGACACATCTGTTGGAGCTCTGCAGTATTCACAAGCTACATGCATACAAGTTGTTATGGTATTTGCTATGCTACACAATCTTATCCTGCAGTAACAGTTGCAGCAGGAACAGCATGGGGCAGGGCCACACAACCCAACACCACTGCCAAGCAGGCATAGTGTGACTTGGTGAAGGAACTACCTGAACAGGGCACAGTCGGTGAAAGCCCGTGCACAGTATGACCTGCCCTTGGCAAAGAGGCAACACAAGGCATATGCACTGACACAGTAGGTACCTACGGATTTCCCCTGTCTGACCTGCACACAGTACAATGGATGCCAAACATGACAGTACCTGTGCTCGGCCATGTATAGGAGGTGGAATGTGTGCATCCGACATAGACAGCACTCCAGCACCGTCCTCAAGTCTGGAACACACCCAGGGTATGTATATTGACCTAACAAGTGGCAGTTGTATTAGAATGTGTAGTTACCCATTGCTATGGTATGTATGTGAGCATACAAGTGACTGTGGTGGCTAAATGTTAGGGCAGCAGACAGTACACATCCATAGTGGCACCATGACCTCTGTAGCACATATGGGGTTCACAATGGTAGCCTGTAGTACACAGGGTGTCCTAACCCACTGCAGATTATGAGCTGACCATCATGTGTGTCCATACAGCCCACACACATTCCATGCAACTGGGCAGATGTGGATCAATACAGACAAATGATATAAGATGGCCTATGGATATGGCCAATGAATGACCTCAACCCCCTAAGACACACACAGATGACAGCAGGCTAGGCAGTTTGATGTAGGTTGTGTAAGCTAGGATGTCCAACACCACTGTGCTGGTAATTAAAGTTGGGAGCTGAAGTACCCTGGTATCCCTCCAACCAGCAATTTAGGTAGGTCCACACACTGACATGGAGTATCCGGCATGCCAGTACTGTAGCGGCAGATGTGTACAACTGTTGCCTGTGCCCCCTGTCAAACCTACACATGTGAGAGTCATGTGCACCACCCAGGGTGCTGTGTAGGACTGTGGTTGTGGTTGGATGTCCCCCCATGTTATGCAGACATGTAGCAACTGTCAATGCCACATGACCATTAGCTACCCTGCAGACACAGCATGACACCTGTCTGTGTAGAATGGAGGGGTCAGCAACACAGTACTAACTATCTGGACATGTGACACATGCAATACAGTTGACCATACTTGGCATGCTCACACACATGATGGTATGACGGTAATGTCGGTCGCCAACATGCATAACAGTCATACTGGGCATGCTCACACATTGAAACACAGGACGGCCAGGCATGCATACACCAGTGGTCCAGACATATCTGCCAGTACATTGCTATACTGTTGGATGTCTGCACTGTATGGTGTGTGTGTGGTCTATTGTCTGTACATATGCCATGGTCTATTGTTAATTCACATGAGTTGTGTGTGCAGGGTACTTCTACCATCACGTGTATAGGGCGGTTCTTTCTTTGCGGACAGGCCGACTCCTTTGGATACAGACTGGGTAAGGCACATTCCAGCAGGTGGGAGCAATTGTGCGTGGGTTTGCACAGTGTTAAGCACTGCTGACCTCTGGTCACAGCACCTTATATATGTTTAGACTCCACATTTCATTGACAGTGCACTACTGGCATACTGGTAGACAAACACGCTTACAGCCACTCGCTCACCAACATTTCCGCTTACATTTGTCACTCACGCTGGGTGTGTGCAATCCCTTGTGATGCGTATTACATCGGACTACATGACTACAGTATCAGGTACGTGTAACCATTTTGCGACGGCAGGCGTTCGACTGTACGGACTCGGCGGCCTGTCCAGTGATGTAATCATATTATATGCATGTTCCTCATACGATTTGCTCTCATCTGCCTGATACATGGGAACCGATACTCTGCAATGCTGACATGTGACTTGAGTTTGTTAAAGCAGCTGTCCACCGAGTCATGCTACCGCATACCTACTGCACATTGTCCACCTTTCAGATTGCACGGTGTGACACCTTTCCCACGTTGCATGGGACAGTCCCTCATCACGCATATCTCAAGTGACAATACCAGAACTCTCCACCAATCAGGGACACATTTCTACAGAATCAGGGACAGGTCAAGAAAAATCAGGGACACTTTTAAAAAAGTAGCGCTATTAACTTGAAACATTGACAGAATCAGAGCATATGACTTAATACACATATTCTGAAGTAACAGTTGTTTATAACTCTTCCTTATTGTCATTAGACAGTAAGTGTAATTCACCACCTTTCCTTCAACAGCCACTAATTTTAGGAGAGATTAAGAGGGACAGAGTTAAACTTTCAGTCAAACTCAGGGACGTACCTGACATTCAGGGACAGTTGAGTGGTATGGACAATACTCTAGCCATTGCAACTGTCCTGATTAGGGGACATTCTCATGTTGTACGTGTCTGTACTGGTTGCTTGTTACAGGTCTTGTATACCTGACATGTCGATATGTCATATGTAGTAGCATAAGCAACTTTACTGCTGCTAGACTACGTTTTGAGTTGTTCCGATATGTATATTTCTGTACTTTGCATGGCTGTAAGTATGTTCTGCCCTGGCAAATCTGACATTTCCACAGAGCAGGTTCCGCTTTGGCCATTCAGAATGGTGGCGGCCCTATAGACCCTATATGTAGAGCTATCACATGTGTCAAGGCAACACATACCCACAGCCAGTAGTAAACGGATGACTTCCATGGTTTGCATACGTTAAGGTTATTCATGTAGCATTATAATTGATAATACTGTTTCCTATTACATGTAGCTGTTACTGATACAACAACTTGATGTCTGACACCACTACACACACTATATAGCCTCCATTCCCGAACTCACAGGCCATGTGCCATAATTGTCATTTTGCAGGACACAACTGCCCAGATGGGTGTGTCCCTCATAGGCGTACAGGTGTTGAACCTCTTCTATTATGCTATCATCTACCTAAGGTGGTCAGCAAATGATGCCCTTTCCATCAGTAGCAGAACTCATATACCAATGGGTGTGAATGAACACTGTATCAGGAACAATGCATAACACCCTGTGGGGCACATTTAGATGATTGGTTCTATTAACCAGACACATTCACAGTCACAGACATATGTATTCATTCATGTTTGTCGAGGTACATGCTATTTATGACTCATACATGTTGTCATCTGTCATTATCTGTATTCTGCCCCCTGTTCACCTAATATCACTAGTTCTGGAAGTGTTTAGTTGGACTTTGTTCCATTCTGATACATAACTATGGACGTCCATGCTAATCGGGTACACAGCACTGATTTGGTTCCTATGTATTCCCCCGATGGTTTACCGACTATCTGGTAGATGTGCTCTTCAGGTGTGGGAGGTGTAGGCGTATGCTGTGCCCACATAGGAATATTAATGACTTCCACTGGGCGGGCCTACTACATCTCTGCCAACCAGCACCTGCTCACTTAAGCCCATTGATGCATACCCATGGCCACCTACCTGGCACCCCTCTACAGCAGTCGTGACAAATACTTACTGCAAGCGCAGCTGGGGTATGAGCACACCCCTACACATTGCCCACTCTCCCCATTTCAGCAGACATGTCATACATTTTGTCAACCCATGTATTATCACACTTGCACAACCTACTGTTCCATGTACACCTACATCCTGCTCGTATTGGTGTCAGCAGATTCACACGTACCCTGAATTTTTGGGGTCCCGCAAGGGACACTGTTATCCATGTTTAAAGTGTAGGCCTTGCAGAACTCTCCCACTGGTACTTTCCTACCGGTGTTTTGGACAGCGGTAGTGTATTGATCTGTATTGCCTGTCTGTATGTCTGTCCGGCCTAGCTGGGCAATGTGGGGGGTACAACATTTATTTATTGGACCTCCCAGTCACATATGCCCGGGCTGTAAATATGTTACCCCTAATTGCTCTGAAGTAACCTATTTATGTACATGTGCATATCTACACTGACATATATATTTTGTTTTGTGTGTATGTGTATATATCACTACCTGTTGTTTATGTATATATATCTATCTATATATATCCTTAGTATATCCTTGTGTGTGTATATATATATATATCCGTATGAATATATATGTGTATGTAAATTAATATAGATATATGTACATATACATTTTTATCTATATATACATCTGTGTGTCCGTTAACCTATACATTTCCTGGACATGGACACTTACACATGCGTATTGGGTTTTATCTCTGCTTCAACAGCATACTATTGCCTTAGTCATTATGACACCGACACTTCACTCCAGTGAACTTGTGCTCAATATATTGCATGTTATACAGCGGACAGATGTCGCATGTTTTTCATGTCTGGGGTGCCGCTGCTAACTGGGATGTGATACAGTGTCATTCGACCTATTACTCATATGCGCAGCCTGTTATTCCTGCTAATGTGTTTGTTTCTGTGCACATTCATATTATTACTGTTGATAGGATGTGTGTTTGTGTTACTGTGACTGTATGTCAACATATTGTTGTCTTCATGTAGTTGTGTCTTTCTGCTTTTCCCGGTTTGGGGTTGTCACAGCAGAGCTCTGTTCCGCTCATGGGTGGCGTATAGGTTTTACGTGCCGGGCTGCCAGCCCTGATGCACAACGTCCGACAATGATACGCCCATTCACGCATGTCTCCATGCAAACAACGCTCAATCTGGGAATCGCACCTATGTACTAGCTGACCTCCACGGGCCACTCCATTGCACCCGGCGCAACATACTCTAGCACTCCGATGTCCATAATCGCATATCCATAGTTTCTCCTGCACACCCATGTTGAGTTTCCACGCATAACAGCCATTATACACCTGATATCGCAGCCATGACACACCTTTACACATTGCCCTCTCATGAGCGTTGGGGCCCTACACACATTTTGTACCGCCTCGTGTATTCACAGGCTCACCATCCATTCATATTTGCACATGCGTGCCTTTCCCGGTGTTATGGATTGCGAACGATTTGCAGGTTACAAGTGTAGGTGGTCGCAACATGTACTACATTCCGTCTGTTTACAATGTTGACGTAGCACTTCAACGATGTTATGGCCACTAGTATAACCCTGCCTTTCGTGTGAAGAGCAGTGCTCTACTCACAGTTGTGCAGCTTTATGTGACATACACTGCGAGCACTTCATAATTCCTTATTTGCTCTAGATTCCCTTCACAACCCTTATGTTTGCTTTTGTCTTTCGGTGTTCCTTTCATATATATATATATACATATATATATATATATATATATATATATATATATATATATATATCTATATATATATATATATGTACATATATATATATATATATATATATATATATATATATATATATATATATATATATATATATATATATATATATATATATATATATATATATATATATATATATATATCTGTATATATATATATATATATATATATATATATATATATATTTATATATATGTCTATATATAGATAAATATGTCGATATATAATTGCATATTTCTGTTATGTCTGTGGATATTTATCTATACACACATCTATCTATCTATATATATAAAAGTTACAGCTGTACAAGACAACATACATTTGCTATGCTAATAGCTGCGTACACCTGCGCAGGCACACTTGCATCTACTTATTCTGAGTTACATATGTTTACAGGCACTTCTTTGGGATTACATGTGCCTTATTCCTTATGAAAGTACCACTTTGATGGAATCCGGTTAACGGACCCATGCGAACGCGGTCACCATTGCATGTATGAATGTTGACTTTACAGCACAGAGGTATTCATTACACAATTAATATGTGCTATAGTCGTACTTGAACTGGGAATGCCTTTACGTTGGGCAGATGCTGTAGCCACTTCACTATTGGTGTTCTGGCTCATTTATATGTATACCCATGATTCATAGCTACTCTGACATACGCTTCACCTCTTCCCTTACACAGCAGGCATCCATTCTCCTGCTGGGAAAACTGCAGTACTACAATTAGGACATTCCTTGTTTCCTACTGCTCTGGACCCGTGCTGCAAGTCTACTCACTCCAAGGATATTCAGAACGCCTACGCTTATAGTCCTCGCACATACGCATGTTTGATTGCCAGGGTGTTCATGTGCGGGTCTGGGTTTAGGCTCGGCTGACTGGTGACTAGAACTTCCCTGGCACTGTTTAAAGATCAGATGTAGCACATGGACAGAGTTAGTCCAGATTTTAACATTCTACCTGTGTTTACAGATGCAGGTGTAATGACCTCATTATTGGGTCGGCGCTACATAATTTACAGTGGGGAGTGCTTCCACTACTTAATGCAGGTTGGGAGTGGTTTCCACGTGTTTCCCTTCCCATTTGACTACTTTATTAATTTATGGATACAATGAATATTATTCTGGGCATGTTATAAATTCACTACAGGTATGTAATAGTCCTGCCAACATAAGTTACATCTCGAAATAGTGTATTTTAATGAATGTTTGGCCTGAAGAATAGTGCCAAAAGGTTTAAGACACTTTCAATATCCAAATGGCTTAGTTGCAAATTCTGCTTTCCATCAAGAACTGTTTTCTATGTTTGACAGGCATGGTTTTGAGTTGCTTAATGTAATGATTAAACATTATACTTTACAAATTGATGAACTTAATGTTGAAGCAACTATGTTGGACAATGTTATAAAATCTGATCTTGTGTTTGACAGGTATAGATTTGATTATGCTAGATTGTTCAGCAGTATTGCTGAATATCTTGTTAAATTAAAATCTGTCAAAGTAAAAAAACATGACAGGGATTCGAAGGCCTATAGGGAAGGGGTTGCTTACCCTAAACCCCTTTAGGCCAGACATGGAGGGCTAACCTTGAACTTCATACCAACTCATTCAACCATAATGCACCAAATGATGGTAATGTTGGTGTTTTTGCTAACAACAATAATGAAGTTGACATTCAGAATGATTTCTTGTCTGGTAATGACACTTTACCACAGGTTGAATTGCGTAGGAGAGAGAGGATCCAGAATAGAAATAATTTCAACAGAAATAATAACATTAACACACAAGATAATTTTTTAGGAGCAAGACCCAAAACCCAGCGCCAATGGCAGAATCGATTCAACCAGAGGAGGACCAATCGGTAACATCTTTTTCTCCTCAGGTTCAAAATTCTATTGTGTATTTAGATGTTGGTGCTGACATTCAAGTTCACTCTTTCCAATTGATAGATACTGGTTTGGTTATTTCTAATGGGCAGCAGGGCCCAGTTATCAGTACTAACTCCTTAGGTGATTTCAAAGTATACAATTTTTCTAAAACCTTTATCACCACTGATATGGCAGATTTAATGGCTAAAGGCCATACGTATATACCCCAACACCATTTGGATTTTGTTAAGGCTATTATTGACGTGAAAATGTTTACTAGGAAGCTTAATTTTAAACTTATTATGGGAGGGGGAGCCTACATTGATCTCTCTAGCCAACTACATGTATCTAGTACCTTTAATCCACCACTCCATCCACTTCTGTCTACATTTGAGCAGATGTGTGAAGTCGATATTAGGAGCCATATTAATAAGTTAAAACAACCTTCTCCACGTAACAATATCACAGAAATTGAATGTATTCAAACACTACGTTCTAATAATTTACGTATTTGTAAACCAGACAAAGGTGGGGGGGTAGTGATTTTTGAGAAGGACGACTATTTTGATTGGATGATTTCCTTACTTGACACTCCTGCTTATGCACTGAGTTCTAAAAATGAGATTAACAGGGCATACAGAATTATTAAGGACCATATTGAGGAGATGTTCCTGGAAGGTAGGATTGACCAGGACTTATTCAATTATATGTCAACTTCTTACCCTAGGATTCCGTACTTTTTCGGAATACCAAAAATCCATAAGAACATGATTGACCCCCCCCCCCCATGCGCCCTTTGATTGACAGCCGTGGATCACCGACATATGCTTGTGCAAAAGTCGTTGACAATATATTACGTAAATATATTTTCCAGGAGGTGCAAATCTGTAAAGACTCGTGGACATTCTTAACTAAAATTAATGATTTACAGTATGAGGACCATCTTAACTTCCTCACTGTTGATGTTAAAGATTTATATACCTGTATCCCCCAAGATATAGCAGTCGAGTGGGTGAGTGAAAGGTTAAGAGCTAGAGAAGCAAACAGTAATGATATTTCGTTAGTAGTTGAAATTTTAGATTTAACATTATCTAAAAATGTTTTTATGTTTGGAGACAACTACTACTTACAAACTGTTGGAGTTGGTATGGGTTCACCATATGGTGCCAGTGTGGCAAATCTGGTTATGCCCCACTGGGAGCACCAATTTGTCTTTAATCATCCATTATACTTTGACTATATAGTGTATTACACACGTTATTTAGATGACATATTCATTCTCTTCAATGGGAAAGAGGTACAAGCAACTGATTTTGTGAATTATCTTAATCACACTACTGACTTTTTGGTGTTCACCTCAACTTTTAGTGACAAGCAGATAGCATACCTCGATATTTTGTTAGTCAAAGATTTTATCGCCTCTTGTTTTACATCAAGGATCCATAGGAAGCCCACCCATTCTAATACTTTGTTACATTTTACAAGTTGTCACCCATTTACACAGAAACGTGCAGTTGTTAAAGGACAACTTGTAAGAGCCGCTAGAATTATCAGTAGGGATGATGAGTATGTTGAGGAATGTACTAACCTAAAAAAGATCTTTTCGAGTCGAGGGTACCCCATAAATTTAATTGATGATTTAATAGGTGAAATTTCATGGAAAAGGGGATCCAATTTTTATTTGCCTTTATTGCAAGTTAAAAAAAGTGGTGAATTAAATACATCAGCATCTTATTCAAATAGTTTGGTTGTTGATGACGAGGATGGGGCTCCTATGTTGGACCTTCCTAGGTTTATTACCACTTATGCAGTAGATAGTACAAATGTGTGGGCTATTGTGAAA
This sequence comes from Protopterus annectens, assembly GCF_019279795.1. NCBI lineage: Eukaryota > Metazoa > Chordata > Ceratodontiformes > Protopteridae > Protopterus > Protopterus annectens. The sequence continues at coordinate 689,462,022 of NC_056746.1, forward strand.
AAGAATTGGCATTTGTTCAGAGCAGATCCAGGTGTGTTGTCGAAATTAGGTTTAATACCGAAGGTGACATATAGAAAAGCTAGGAATCTCAAATCTTGGTTTGAGATGAAACCATTTCCTACTAGATGCCCGGGTATGTTTAAATGCCACTCTTGTAACTATTGCAAACACATAATAGAATCTAACAGATTCATAGTTAATAAGCATGAATTTAAATTAAAACACAGATTTAATTGTAATTCAAGGCTCCTTGTCTATCTAGCACAATGTCAAAATTGTTCGGCATACTACGTAGGAAAAACTGAACGTAAGTTCAGGGAACGTATTTACGAACATCAGTATGCCATAAGGAAACATAAGGAAACTAATGCACTTGCTAAGCATATCCTTGATTTTCCTACACACCAGTTCAAATTTATTGGGATAGATCAGATAGTTTGTGATATTAGGGGTGGTCCAACTACATTAAAGTTACTAGAACTTGAATTACACTGGCAGATTAGATTAGAGGCATATCACTTCCCTGGTTTAAATGAAGCATGTTCTATTTCGTGTTTATTAAGTATTTTAAGTCTTAAAAGATAGACCTTGGTGGTTTAGTGTTATGTCACGTATTTTTATTATTTTTAATATTTTTTCAATATTTTTTCTTTACAGAATATTATTTTTGTTTCTAATTTTGAGTTTAGGAACAATAATGATGTTTCTTGCTTATATACTAGTTAGTTAAGAGTTTTTTAGCCTGTATTTAACAATAGGGTTGTCACTTTACTTGAGTTTTTATTGACACCACGACTGATTTGCCTTTTAGGTTTTCCTTAATATTGGAATTAAATTATTAAGGTATATTTAAACCATTAATTACGTTTTAATGACTAGTATTTTTGTTATATGCATATTTAGTAATCATTTAGTACTATGTATGTTCATGTGATTTATTTATTCACGTATTTCTTTATTATTAGCGGGTTTATCCGAATACTAATTATATCTAAATGCATTCACAGTGTTTATGATCTTAATTGTTGGTCATTAACCTTGCTCAATTACTGACAATTTAGTGTTTAAATACTGCATTGTGATGGAGTGTAATGTATTCTGAAGAAGTTTGCTCATTGAGCAAATGAAAAGCGCTTTAATAAATCTTGGTTTTGGATTTGGTTCACCTGGTGGTTTTGTTCCAGTCATCGACTTGTTTTATTTCCATTATTGGAAGGACTGTTGGACTACTCTGTTATCTGGTTCATCCTTTTGTTTTACCTGTCAACATATGTGGCAGTTGGTTGGTGTACTTATGTGTATGGACCTCTGTAATACTCGGGGACTCGTTTCTACAGGGACAAGGCTATGACAACTCAGGGACAATCACGGACACTTCTACCATATTAGTACTATTAACTTGGAACGTGTTGACAGATTCGTAATACTATTAATTTTCTGCAGTTAAATGCATCTATTACTCTTCATTGTTGTAAGTAGTCGTTCTCATTCAACACCTTTCCCCCAAAGGTCACTGGCTTTGTGAGTGGTTAAGAGGCTGGCCAGTTATTGTGCGAATGCTCTCACCATTGGTAGCGTTGACGTTGTTATATGTACAGGTTGGGATGTATTTTGGGGACTAGGGTTGCCACTTTTCAAATGGCCAAGTTGGGACATTTTCAGAACACACATCAGATTTTACAAGCCAACACATACCCACGATCAGTACAAAGGATAGAACTTTATTATTTGCCTACAATAAAGCCTATTGTTGTAGCGGTTTAGTTGCTTATTCTGTTTCTTGTAATATTTAGGTATTTTAGATACTGAAATAATTATTTTCTGCAACTATTACATAACATATGGGACATAATTATGTCCTACAATCCCAGGACATCTGCCATTTGTAATGTATTTTGTCAGGACACAACTGTCCAAAGAGGGACTGTCCCTCGCAAAGCAGGACAGATGGTAACCCTACTGCGGACACCAGATTGTTTGGGCCAGCACATAGCCACGGTCAGTGCAGGTTTAGAACATTCATTTGTTTCCTAGCTGTGAGCCTTATACCTTTGGCACTTTTGTTGTTTGCCTGTTTCTTCTATGAATTGCATTCATTCTATCCTGACGTGACCGCTTTAGGCACCTGTTACATGCAGTATGGTACATAGTTATTTCCTACAATCACAGGACATTTGGCATTGTATCATTGTTGGTCAGGTCATACCTACACACACATTAATTGTCCCTCACACAGTGGATCAGGGGGTATCCTGTTTACATCAGTGCCTTCATCAAACTTATACCATATGCCACTATGCGAATGTGTGCAATATATTCTCTCGCTTATTCATGTCGGGACATGTGCATCACGGGCAGGTGTTTGATCCTGGGTAGTAGGTTCTGCATGACCATCTAGGGCTCGACAGTCTCGTGCACCACTACTGCACATTCCAACTTGTGTCCAGATATCAACAGGACTGGACTTCATGTCTTCATACCCATACCCAAGTATGGCTGGATTTGGTGGACATTCAGGTATGGGAGCCGGTTGTGTGCTGTGGAGGGGATGCTGGGTAGTCCATTATGCATCCAGGTGTGTTGCATTTGATATGGCCAGTTCCATCAGGACCAATCTGTGGGTATGTGCCGGTGACATGTCTATACATTTGTATCGCACATTTTAATATTCATATGTTTGTGGGATTGTGTTCTACAGTATGGCCTGTCTGGTTGTATTGCAGATGTGTATACATGTTTTTGTGTTTCTTTCTGCTTCACCTGGTGATCCCTCATACACCTCCGGTTCACCTATTCTGCATATGACACAGTGTCGCCTTGGAGGATTATACCATTACCCCCCCCACACACACACACACACATATTCCTGACACTCCATCCATCACTGCTTTGGTTGATGGGCCATGACACGGTCAAGGTAACACATTGCATACCCTACATATGTCAGGTACCTGTATGGTTGTGTGGACTACCCTGCCATGTTTGACTTTCCACATGCTATACCTCACACACATAGGTACACACCCATACTTAACTTTCATGACATGGTTGGTATACCCGGGTAATACCCATTTAACTGTGACACATCCTGACAAGTTCGGCTTGGACCGCTGATGTGCGGATTTTGGCCGACTGTTCTAATCATTGGTAGGATGCCACCTTTTCCTATGTCCAGGATGGGATATATTCCAGACACATATCCAACTGTACTGGACAACACGTACCCACAGTCAACGGTATGGATAATACTGTTCCTTACAGCCTACATGTTCCCTTATTGTTGTAGCAGTTTATATGCTCCTTCTGTTTCGTTTACATGCTTATTATGTCACATTTGGTATGTGAAATATGGATATACCTATTGTACGTGACTATTACATGCATTGTGGGATATAATTCGTTCATACGGTCGCTAGATATGTACATTTATCATGTTTTTTGTTATGGACACATATGCCCAGCTGTGTACCCTCCCTCACAATATGGGTCAGCTGGTGACCCTGACCATTGGGCTAGACGTACCTATTGGCGGCGTGCTAACATATGATGCATTTCACTTCCACTTGGTATAACTATCTACACTGCGTTGGACTACAGGCACACGGTTTTCAATGTCATTTGTTCGCGGGATAGGGACCCATTATTCCCTACCATGCATTTGTGTTTGCTTCTTCATTTTGTGTTCACAGGAACTGTCTTGCATGCTTTGCATACATTTCAGTATCCACGGACACTGACAGATGTGATTACTATTGCTTGCAAATTGTTATATGCAAGCATTTTAGGTTGCACATCGACAGCTGACATTTCCACACCTCCGTGCAGCACTTCGACATGCCCTATGCACTTGTGCTCCTTTCCTATGCACGTGGCTGTAGCGGCAGTGTGCCTTCATTAATATGCATTTGGCACTACTGTACCATCTTCATGCCGCACGGTCGGCGCAAGCCTAACGCCAGCCTTGCGCTGAGCTTTATGAATCCTGGGGAATGTGTTTTTAAGAATATCCCTACCACATTTTTTGTGCTTTATAGTAATTCAGAAAGATTACACTAAGTGTACATGTGGTTTACACTTTGTGGTAATGTTTATGAATTGCCCGTGATATTTAAGGCTACAAGAAAATCAGTAGGAAAACTAAAATTAGGAGGAAGAAGGTGTAAGTTATGTCACTCAGAAAGGTGCATACTTAGTGTAGGTTTTAATGAATCTCAGGAGATTATGTTATTTTCTATTAGTGCCTTGATCTGAACTTCTAGGTAGATGGAGAATGGCTCAATAATGGAGTCACAGCTTGCTACTGCTGGCATGTATGGGAAATATTGGATATTCTTATGTGTCTTGGTAATGTTGAAAAAATGATGGGACTAAAGAAAGAAGGCCTGGTAAAAACTCAAATAGCTCGTAAGTCAGAAATTCCTCATCATTCAACACCTTCAGTTGTTCATGTCTGACTAAATATGCTGTTTGGACAGCAATTCATACCTCTCAACTGTACAGATTTTCACAGAATGTCCAAATTTTTGCATCGTATCTTCATTCATTCATTCATTTATCATCAACCCATGAATACTTTATCTTCTCTATTAATAAAAGAAAAAAACACACAGACTATAGCAGGAAAATAAAAAGAAAAAATGATCAAGCTGTTTAGTGCTTTTGTTCCAAAAACTAATAACGGAAGTTCATAAGAACACAACATTAATACCCAACTTCCCTTACAAAGATAAAGTTCAAAGCCCATACTTCAGAAAGCAAAAAAAATACATATACATTTATAAAGCCACTTTTAGAGCAACTATAAAACAATTTTCCTACAGACAATGCTTAAATCTAAAACCTTATTTAAAAACAATTTGCTTCAAAAACATTTTATATTTAATACATAACTGAAACCAGGAGTACAATCTGCTTCCACTTTTACCTGCCAAGTGGCTTCCCTAACCTCCAATTAACCTCTATTAATTCGTTAAACCCCTCACATTAAAGCACCATTTAAATTCACAGTATTTCTTGTAAATAAAAAATGGCATATAGTGTTAATGTTATAAATAGTTACACCACTACTAATGCTATGAATTATAAGCTACCATTTGTTTTATATTATTCAAGTGAGATAACACAGTCCCAGGGATTCAGAACTGCAGTGTCTGTGATTACAACTAAGTCAATACTACTTACCGTGTGTGCAAAAACCACCCCGAGGCTCATTAGGAGTGCATGTGGACTAGCCAGTTAGCATGGCAAGCAGCTCCTCATCATAGCTGCAGTGCAGACCTTTGAGAAAATCATGTTAAACCAACCTATGGCCAGAGTAAATTATAGGCAGCTGTTGTAAACACTGACCATGCCCAAGTGCCTAGTGTAGTCATTGTGCAACTATGCGCACAGATGAATATTAATGTGTTGAGTTCTTTTATGACTGAGGACAAAAGATATACAGAACAAATATTATATTGGACCAAAGTAAGCTTATGATTGCTAAGGGCTGAGTGTAGAGGTGGTAGTAGGGTAATGAAAAGTCCAGAAACTGACAGAATACTGCAAAGACAGCTGATAGTTATAGCAAGGATGACAAACACAATTGATAAGGGGTATGACAAATGCACAGATCAGCATCAAACCTGTTTTCCCATTTTCCACGTGAGGTTGAGGTGTTATGTCATCTCTTACTATCCATCTCAATTCAGCACCCATTGCCTACCTTCTTTGACATTCATGCCTGACTGCCATATGTCTTCGCTCACACCATTCATCCATCTCTTTGCTGGATGCCTTTTTTCTACTTCCTTCTTCATTTCTATCCAAAATCATCTACATCAGAATGCCTTCTGCTTTCTTGCATGTGCTTGAAGCCCCATAATCTGTTTTCTTTGACATGTTCTGCAACTGGAGCCTCATGGTCTTCTGCTTTGATGTCATCATTGCTTCATCTATCCCACAGTGTACACACTACCACCCATCTTATATATTTCAACTTCAGCACCTCTAGCTTCTTCAGTTGTACTCAATTCACTTTCCAGGTTTCTGTACCATACAGCAGTACTAGTTACAATAGTGTTTTGTACATCTTACTTAGGCGCTTCTTTGCCATTCTTCTATCTCATTACCTCTGACACTCTGTGACAGTTGGCTGCAACTCCTCTGGTTTTAGCTTTGACCTCCTCATTCAGACTTCCCTTCTCCTCAACCTCCCTCACAGATAAAATAAACTATTAATTCTTGTCCAGGATCCACCTGTAATGCCAACTCATCTGCATACAGTGCTTTGTTGACCTGCTCCCTACAACTTGTGTGTTAATGTAGTCTATCACCAGTAAGAACAGCAGTGGGCCAAATCCTGATGTACCCTCACTCCCACTGGGAATGCCTCTGTGAGTCTGAACACTATTCATACTATTGTCATTGGGCCCTTATACAACTCCTGCATTAATTCTACCAATGTTTCTGGGACTTCAAACCATTGCACAAATTCTCAAATCAGCTTTGCTGGGATTTTGTTATATGCTTACACCAAGTCTAGGAATGTCCAGTTGGTCTCTTTCCTCACTTCTAACCTCTTCTCAACTATATGTTTCAATAAAAACATTGGGTTGATTGTGCTGCATCCTGATTTAAATGTGGATTGCTCATTGTCCATCTTACTTTCTCCTGTTCTGCATATTCACTTATCACCCTGTCCAGAATTTTCATGTAGTGTGACAGTAATATGATACCTCTATATTGCCCACTGTTCAGAATGTTCCATTGTTCTTGTGCACTGGTATTGAAATGCTAATTCTCCAGTCATTTTGGATATGCCTTTCTCCAAACTTTCTGTTCATGTCTGCTGTGTCCTCGTCTGAGCCTGCTGTTTTCCCTGATTTTGTTTTCCTTAGTGCTGCTTTTTCTTCAAACGTTGCCTTCTATTCTTCTAGGCCTAATGGTTAAGGTGTTTTCCTTGCAAATGGAAGGCGCAGGGTTTGAGTCTCACAAGAGATAATTGACTAAGCTTAAAATAGCTCGCAAGGGCAGCTAGCTTAGTACCAATCTATGAACCTACATTATAGGCTGTATCTAGTGCAGTACAACTTCTGTGGAGTTTTCTTAATTAAGAAGTTTCTTTAAGTACTCATTCCACCTGTCATTGCTGACTTATGAACTGTTGAGAAGGTTGTTGCTTTCAACCATTATAAAGGATGTCTAATGACTATATTCTTTAGCTATATGTCTTTGCCTTGTAACCTCATAGAGTTTCTTTGTGCCATTTGCTGAGTCACTTTCCAGAAGCTGATAGAGTGATTCTGATGCCTTATTCTTTGATATTGCAGATACTATCTTAGCCTCTTTTTTAGCTGTCCAGTATTACTTTTTAGCTTGATCCATGTTTTCTATTTTTCACTTTTTTCCTGCACTTTTTCCTTTTTATGAATTCCTGAACATCTGCATTCCACCACCACCTTTCTTTATGTACCTTATTTCTATGCCTGGCTCAGCTGCTAATCATTCTAGAGTCCTCATATGCATTATGTTGAGGCATGCCATTGTTCTATACATTATGTTGAGGCATGCCATTGTTCTAATAATCCAACTATTTCCTCTTCTTCCTGAGGAGCTAGATTCCTGAATATTTCCTTGAACTCAAATGCTTTCTCTGCAGTCAACTTTATGGCTTTTAGCCTTTCTCTCCAGTCAACTTCCAGTTCTTCAGCCTAGTTGCTGTTGGCTTTAGAGCCTTCTCTGATGACTGATTGCAGCTGATTGTGGCAAGTAATTGTTTATACTGCAGGGGAGCTGCAGTGATGCAGCGATTACCGTTGACGCCTCACAGCAAGAGGTTCTCCTGTTTAATTCTCGGCTGGAGCACCTTCTGTGTGG